>NW_024870792.1:3810000-4290000 GCF_019054845.1 Dipodomys spectabilis
GAATAAAATAAATACAAACAGCATTCTTGATAGAGTACACATAGGAGATTAGTGAAGAGTCACCACATTCATGAAGTATTATCTAAAAAATATGAATAAACATCAAGTGAAAAAGAATAAGAAGTCTCTATGTAGGTACTTAGACACTTATTGTTAGTTTCTGGACGTGGGTATACAATTACAGTCAACCAAGACCAATTAATTCTGGAGATTTGTGGTTCAACATTGCACCTGTCATCAACATTCATGTATTTTATTTTTAAAATAATTAATGGAAATATTTGCACTTTATTTTAGTTTGTAAATTATTTTTCATTGTCTTTAAACAGATGATCAAAATGAGTTAGTTCAACATGTCAGTTTATAAGTACATTGCCCCTTTATCAATGTAAAGTATGGTGACTGTTCTTATTGGCTTAAATGTTTGTTTTTTAATAAAAGAGTAGGTGTTACGTTCCTTACTACAATACAATTAAATTATATATCAAAAGAAATAAGCTCATAATGAACTTCAGAAAAATGTAATTTATAAAATTCTATCATATATAGGACATCATCATCCATGAAATGTATTACTCATTATAAAGGGATGATGTGCTTTTCATAAAAGTTTAGAAATGGCACTCATGCTAATTGTAATAAATTTTAATCAATGACTCATTGGTGTGTCTAATGAAATACATGAAATTATTTGCATTTTTACAGGGCTATTTTAATAAAAAGAAATGAAGCAGGAATAAGTTAGTACTACACTGTGAATTAAAACAAGTACTATGAAAAATACTTTAGTTTCTCATTATCTTGAAGGCTTAGTTAACTTGCAAACTAATTTTCACTGACTTCAAATTTCTTATAAAAATATTTTAGGGGGTCTCTGAAAAAGAAAAAGTGATTAAAATCTTCAGTATTTAGATTAAAATATTTATGTATATCTATTATGCATATGTAATTATAATTTTACTTCATTTTAACAAATTTTTTACATAACAGAAATAATACCTTTCAGTTAACAAAATACAATTTTAGAATTCTATATTAATTTTACTTTTCTTAAAGAAAGCTGTAAATTTTACACATTTTATAAAACTTAATAGTTTAATGTTTTTACATACTGTTAATTTCTCATACAAATATGAGGCTGAAATAAATTATATATAGATAGATCATTCACAAATGTTTAGTGCTATTCCTTTCAAATTTTTTGTATATGTAGAGAAATATTGAGAAACACTAAAATTAGAATATCCACGTACTTCTCACATTTATTTTATCAGAAAGCTTAGACTAAGATTCCTTTTTTTATTAAGAATATTATTAAGAGTATTGGGGGATCCATTAAGAATACTATTGTTTATTTTAACTGCATAATACATGTTAATAGATCCTAAATTCTTTATTTTAGTTCACTATATACATAGTGGAAAATTTTAAATTAAAATTACATTTGGTTATTACATACCACTGATGCAAAATTATATTCATGCAACATTATATCAATAAAATTAAAGATAATAAATATAATGAATACAAAACTGCATTCCTCATAGTGCACACATAGGAGATTAGTGAAAAGAATCACCAAGTTCCAAAGTATGAATAAACATCAAGTGATAAAGGAATAATAATATACGTAGCGAATTAGACATTAGACATAGTGCTTTCAATATAAAATTGTGATATTAAGACTCAAATTTAGAATCCAATAAACAATAAAGGCCAGCAATACATGAAATATTACATGAACAAAATAATCTTGTAACACACTCTCAGAGAACAATATTATTTTACAAGATTCTGTATTTTTTCATATTTTTCAAGCATCTATGTGGGGGCATTTGGAAGAATAATAGGATTTTGCATGAACATTATCTGTATTATTAAAATCTTACAAGATATTCTAAGTATATGTGTTAAATATATAATTAAAATATTGTAGGATTAGTGAGCTTGAGAAGGTATAGAGAAACACAGACACCTGTGCCTTAGGTAATAGAATTATCCAAGTGTATGAACAGTGTACCTAAGTAGTCCAGAGATAAATTCCTTTGTTTCCCTGAAGAGAAACACATGAGGATGTGAACCACACGATGGATAGATAATAAGTTCATTGTACCAAATTTTACATAGCCAATGCTATTAATTGAGACCTACAGAAACAAGACAGACTGCAAATCCAGAAAGACAATCAAAATGAGTATTTTTTTGTTGTCAGTGACAAAAATGTAAGGAAACATTAATTTCTAAAGTTGAACATTTTCCAGTAATTTAA
Organism: Dipodomys spectabilis; assembly: GCF_019054845.1. Taxonomy (NCBI): domain Eukaryota; kingdom Metazoa; phylum Chordata; class Mammalia; order Rodentia; family Heteromyidae; genus Dipodomys; species Dipodomys spectabilis. The sequence goes on from NW_024870792.1 coordinate 3,812,270, forward strand.
CATTCTGGTAAACTTAAACATTCTCTAGTGACATGTGAACAGATTATCAGTTCAGTCAATATGACAGCTGTCTTCCTAATTGGAGAATGCACGGTGGAAATGTCAGGAAGAATTCACTGTCTTAGCAATAAAGCAAACTGTTCTTCCATTGTGTATTTCTTTAATCATTAATTATCCCTAAAGCAGATTTCTAACAAGTATACTTGTTCCTTTTCATAAATTAACATGTGATTTTTTACATATAAACAATAAATACTTCTTAATCCTTCCCAAAAGAAAAATGCAATCCATAAAGCAGAAATTATTTGTTAGTACTTACATTTTTCTTTGAAATTCTGATAATATATATTTGCCAACAGAAAATAGCATAAAATCATAAAATAAACCTAACTTAAAAAGTAAATTTTTCAACAAAACAAATCTATGGTGTTCCTAAAATGTCTTAAGTATATAGTAATAAATAATGCCCTTTAAATTCTCTCAGTTTTATCATGGAGAAACTGAAATTCTGGATGAGGTTATTATTATTAATGTGAATATAGGTAAATCAATTTACTAAAATAAGAAAGCTTATGAATGTCATTAAGGAACATACTGAACCAGAAATAATTCTGGATATAGAGTTCATAAGTAATCAGGGTTTCATATTCTTTTAAAAATTAATTAGTATAAATATAACTACTTTAAATTTATGTATGTGTATTGACCTATATAAAAGCAATTTTTGGAGATAAGATTGAGATGAGAAAGCATATCAATATAATAGAATCCTTATTTATAATAAGATTATTTAGGTCATTTTAGGGATTAGAAGAGATTGTGAAGGGAGGATGGAGTAGGAGGGAAGGGGAGACAATAAGAGTTGTAATCAATGCACAGTATGTGCTTGCCTGAAAACATCACAGTGAAGCCCACTAACTTGTAGATTAAAATGTGTTACTTATCATAACCAAAGTATTATTTTACTGCCATTAGTGATATCTGTACAACTGTAAAGTATTTTCTATATAACTCATCAATTAAAATTTTGAAATAATGTCCTTGTTACTTTTTTTAGAGCTCCTTCTTCATGCATTTTTTTCCCTTCAATATGTGGATTACCACTTCAATTTACTTCCTTCAGTTCTGGGGTCTGTTTACATGCAATGGGCTGTCAGATCTGTAAAGGTGACTACAACTTGAGATAGAGAGGGTGCCTGAACAAATAACACATACTTCAAAAATCTGAATTTTGTATTAACTGAAATATGGTAGATTCAAGGGAGAATTCAAATAGTATAAATCCTTAGAAAGGCAATGTTAACGTTCAGTAAAGTAAGCATCAGTGAGTGGAGTGGAGTCAAGACAAAAGCCGTAGATGAATGAAGGGAAAAATGAGGGAATGGGTGGGTAGGGGTAAGAATGTTGACAGGGGTGACTTGGATCAAGATTCCTAGTGTTCATAAACTGCTTTGTTAAATGGCATAAAGATAATAATAAAAGAACTCTGAATTTGTGATCTTTATGTAGAGAAGATGATCCAAAACATACCAAGCTAACAATTTCAACCTCTAAATTTTTTTTCTAGGCTGACTATGATATAGTCAAAAATATTTCACCTCTGCAAACTTTTTAAGTAAATTATATTTTCAATTGGAAATTTTGTTTGTTATAGTAGTCAGTGTTGTAGTTCTCAAGGAAATTTAGATCAGGGAGATTTTTACATACTAAACAGCATCTGCCTATAATATCAAGAGCCATTAGGGACATGTGATTTTTGCAGCTCCTCCTTTTGTGTTACTTTAAATCTAAAAAATACATTTTCTCTTACTCTGTTCTTCTACTTTATATTGTCTAATTATGTTATCCAGTGTGTGAGCTAGGGTCCTGAAAGGAATCATATTTTAAAATAAAAGATTTCATATTAATTTAAGTAATCAGTTTCACAGATCTAGCTGTTCCTACTTTTGCCTTATTTTCTATCTTAGGTATAAATTTTTCTTATTTGATGTAGCTTTCCTAAAAGAGTATTTAAAATATTTCATTTAAAAATACTTTGACTATACACAAATCTTTATAACTACCTAATAAAATCATGAGTTGTTAAAATATTAAAATTTTGATACTTATACCATACTTACTTACTTTAGAAATCATTGTTGTCAGTGTATCACCTACAAGTTCCTCTCTTACACTTATTTGAATTGTATATGTTCCATTCGAGTACATGTTTGCTATTAAATATCAACAGCCACAAAAATCTTCAGAGTTTTCTTTTGACATTCTAAGGTAACTAATTTATTCCTGGATTTATACAGATCTATACGGAAACTCATATTTGCCATACGATTATCAGTATCTATGGAAACACAGTCATTTCTGTGCTATTGTTCTTCAAAATACTTTACAACTTCATGAGGTTTTAAGGTGTTATTTTAGACTTCTTTCAAGATAATTTATGTGCTTACGCTATCATATTTTGCATAATTTTGTTGCATATCTAAGAACACTGAGAACATACTAGCTTCACACAATTTAACAAAAACTCAGTTCTACTGATCAAATTCTCAAGGTCAGAAGCAGCCTAAAACTCAACACAATTGGAAACTTTCACCAAAGGAATCTACTTAGGCCTTCGTGGAAGCCTTGTTACAAAAGAACCTGAAACTTCCTAATGATGGATTCCTCCTTTTAAGAAGAAAGAACCTAAGAACTAAGAGGCATTTGCTTGGTAAGCCACGCAATGGAGCAGTCAAGAATCTTCTGTTCATCTTGTTGCTGTGGCCCCTGTTGGAGATAGAATTGATGTCAATTATTATGATTAATTTTCTGTTCCATCCAAATTTATTTTCTGCATTCTAGTCTATGAACCATGTGATTGTGTTTTTGATGATCTTTGTAAACAGTCACATTATTTGCAAACAGGGAAAGTCCATTTGACCTATCTCTCAGCTCACTTGACATTCCTTGTTTTTGTCACATAAGAATGATTGTACATTTAACCTTTAAGTGTGCTGGAGCTTTTTAATGAAGGAATTATCTGAAGGAAGTTCTTTTCCATTTGTAGATTGATAAAAGAAATTTTAATTTTAATTTATTCATTAAGGTGTTCTTTGTTTCATATTCATTCATCAAGGTGTGCTTCGATAAAATATATTTCTGTATTCACCAATATTTTTATTACTGGTATCAGTACAATGGAATTCTACTTCTCATATAATCATAATTACTATTTACCTCCTAAAAACTTTGATTTTCTCATGTTTTATTTGAAATTTTTACAGGGATAGGACTCAGGCCTCTCACTGACACTTGGCTTCTTCAGTCATAGCTTGTGGTCTATCACTTGGGCCATACTTCCAGACTAGCATTTTTCTGGTTAATTAGAGATAGAATTTCATAGACTTTTCTGCTTGGGCTGGCTTCAAAGTCCATATTTCAGGTTTCAGCCTGCTGAATAGCTGTGATTGCAGGCATGAGCCACGAGTGCCTGGCTTTGCATTGATTTTGATGTGAGATTCTTTTCTATAACTTAAATTGATTATATAGCATCTCTAACCTATTTTTATATAAAAGATTGTCCAAACTTAAAGATATAAATGTATAAATTCCTTATTCATGTGAAATTTTCATTTCATTTTATAACCATTGATGCTTCAAGTTTTATTTTGTAGTCAAGATTGAAAATTTATATTTTTGGCAGGAATTTTTAAATTACTGTTATAGAATTGTGCAATATATTATTTTATGGCTGTCCTTACATTTGTCAAGATTTTTTTTTCTGCTGGTCTTGGGACTTCAACTCTGGGCCTGGGTGCTCTCCCTGAACTACTTTTGCTCAAGGCTATCACTTTACTATTTGAACCACAGCAACATTTCTGGCTTCTTCCGTGGTTAATTGGAGATAAGCATCTCATGGACTTTCCTGCCCAGTCTGGCTTTAAACTATGATCCTCAGATCACCTGAGTAGCTAGGATTATGTGTGTGAGCCACCAGGGTGCAGCAATATTTTTATCTAATCATTTTGTAGCTGTTTTATCAGGATATAATGTATGAGATATCTGAAGAGGATCAAAAGAATGATTGCCAGAGAAAGTCTAAAAGTAAGGTCATTTGGCTCTTTGAACAAGGATATTTAAAATTTCATAACAATTTTTTTCTTCTGAAAAGCAAACATATTTTTATAAAATCCCCACAAAGCCTGTAGAAGCCTAATCCTGGTAAGGATTTATTCATTTTGTTGTGTTTTCTCTTATCCTGTGATCCCTCCATTTACTTCCAAAGTTTCTGTCTATATCTCTAACTTCAGGTTCTGGTAAGAAACTCAGCACATTGTGTGTGCATAGAATATAATGGAGAAGGAGGATCAACAGTCAATTTTCCATGATTATCACCTCAAGGCTAGCTCAAGCTGCACTTTTTAAAATGTTGTCACTTTTATTGATATTTTAAAAATAGCTTATGCATTACTGCTTTGTTCTACTGATGTCCTTGTATACCCATTTCTACATTTTGATTTTAATACCTACTCTATAGTATAAACTGTCACTTTACATCTATCTTCTTTAATTATCTTCAAATGTAAAAATACATTTTCTGAAGACAGAAATTTTTTGAATTTTCATATTCACTTCTTGGATTCACATTGCTTTCTCTCATCTAGGAGAATTGTCTTACAGTATAAATACCATAGTAAGCACAAGTGGAGACAATGGAAATCTTACTTTGTTTCTCAAAAGATGTGGGCACTGATTAGAGAAGTTTTCACTGTTTTGTTTATGTTTGTGACTATTAGAAAGTAAGAAACTAATTTGGGAGAATAACACTGATAATTGATTTTTAATGAGAAAAACTGAAGGCATTGCTAAATACTATTTATTCTCTCATTGTAGGTTCACATTGATATTGACTTTGTTCATGTAATTACTACATTAGTTAAGAATTCCAATTACTGTGGAGAATAATTCTATTTTCTGATACACAGGACCATTTCCTTATGTTATTTTTTAAAAATTTCAATCTAATCTATGCTTTATGAGCAAGACTTTTCCTTCTGTGACTGAGCTCACTTTGATACAGGATCCTCTGTTTTTGCACTACCACTGCTGATGAACATGAAGCAAAAATTATGCAAATTAACAAAAAACTATGTATTGCTATAAAGTATAATAATTAATTTTACTCCAAGGGTGAAATAAAATGTCAGAATTTAACCAATTTGCACTATACTTCATCAAAGAATGATCATTATCTTATCATTTTTCCTTTTTGCTCTTGCAACCTAATAGTGTTCCTAATGGTTTACCTCAGTTCTCAAAGAAAAATAAAGAATAAACCGATTTTAACAGCAGTATTAGATGAAAAGAAGTGATATGTGTAAGGGTAAAATTGACAAAAAGGAGGCTAAAACACAATTCAAGAAATCAATGAAAATAAGAGCTGGTTCTTTGGCAAGACAGATGGACAACTTCTTAGCCAAATTAACCCTAACATATAGAAAATGAAAATGAATATAATTATAGATGATAAAAGGGATATCACAACACTTTCCAATTAGAGGGCACATTAAAAATCCAATGTCTAATAGAAAATCATAAAAAATGGTTAAATTTCTAAATGACCTATTAAAATAAAGTCAAATATAGATAACCACAAGAGCAGATAAACAACACAGACAATGTTCTTGGCTTTCCTATTTTATGATGTATCTTTGTGTGTGAAAAGCATGTGTTTTTCTTTAGTTAAGTGGAAACATGAGTTGTTTCACTGTCTATGTTTGATAATCACAATGTCTAGATTCAATGTCAACTGTTTCTTTGTATGCTTTCCCCTCTAATCAATGTCTTTGAGTCTTGGCACGCCTCTTCAAGTGCCACCATTGGGCTGACATGTTTTGAGGTCAGCATTACAACTTTGAGGAAGCCATCTTAGCCCACTTTCCATGAAATTTACTTTTCTCTATCTTCTTTATAAGTTCTGATAAGTATCTTTTCCCTTGAAATGCAATGAAGTGTTCAAAGGTCTGATCCTCTTAATCTCAGGTTTCCCTTCTTTTTAGGCTGTATTTTCATGGAACTGGAATGATCTGAAAATGGATGTATTGATTTAAAAACTTTTAACTTAAATATTACTATAATTTTGACCAGTTTACTGAGACATAATTCACATAAAATATTTTCCTTTAAGTAAAAAGTATTAATATTTTAACATATTTGCAGTTATTGATCACTATCATTTAATTATGTATCAATCATAGAGATAGAAATAAGGTACCATTATTATGCATGGTATTAGTAATAAAAACTCCACTCACTAGTCTACTTTATTATACCCACAAAGGTTTTTTCTTTTCTAAACAGTACAGATTAAATAAATTAAATACTACTGCATGCTCAGTAATTCATGTCTTTAATTATATGGCATGAACGTGCCATATTTTTGTTCCATCACTCATTGATTGAAGAATACTTAGCAGTTTCTATTCTTTGGTGTTGTAGTGAGGCTGATAAAGAACATTTGTGTTCAAGTGTGTGTGCTCACATACTTTTAATTTTATCTTGTGTATATGCCTATGAGTGGAACTGTGGCTCATATAGTAATTGAATAATTTGAGCTGACTTCAGAATGCTCTCGTGAAATGTTTTATCTTTACTCCAAACCTATATGAGTATTGCATTTTCTTTACTTTCTCTGTATGTTTACCAATCGTTTGTGAGTTTTGTATAAAAAAATAAAATAATTCATAGTGACTTTCTCAATAGCCATTCACTTTCTTACAGTTCTTAAGGGTGGCAGTCAAGGATTGCAAGGCTAGCAGAGTTTGTTTTTCTCAGAGGCCTCTCTTCTATTTGCTGATGGCTACTTTTTTCTCTCCTAAAATGGTTATCCCTTTTACATCCTTGGCCCTGAATCTCTGTCTGCTAAAAGGCACCTTGTTACAGAAGTAGTCAGAATTAAAGTCTTTTTTTTTTAAACCTTGCTTTAATTTAATCACCTCTTTTAAAAGAACTGTCTTCAAATAATATCAGAGACTGATTTACTAAAATTAGCAGCTCAGTATGCAAATTTGGAAAGGGCACATCCACCCTATAACACCAACACTAGTTACTATCCACCTTATTATCCTAATTCCAATGGCTGGGTTTGGTATCCCATTGTGGTTTGATCTTATTCCTTAATGACTGACGATTTGAAATATTTCATGACTTGCTGTGATTTCTGATAAAATTGAACTTGATTATGCTATGTGATTTTGTATGCTATTGTAATCTGTATAACTCTGACCTTTTTGCATTTTATAGTTACAAGACCATTTTGGTTAATGATGTTATTGTCACATGTTAGTTTTAATTTCTCTTGGGAAAATTTAAACTTTTCCACTAAAATGTTCAACTTTTATTTCGAAATTTGCAAGCATTATTTGGAAGTTTTGAATTAGCATATTTATATCATTAAGATTAAAAATGTAATATTTGTCACCAATAACCTATATTGCATTTAATCATTTGGTTCTTAAAAATATTTTGCTATGAGCTAAATGTCAGATGGAGGGAAAGATAATGATTTCAGGAGTTCCCAGAATCAGGTTCTGGGTTCAAACATGTGTACTTCATGTTAACCTGTTTTCCTGTTATTTAAGATTTCTGGCCTTAACCTGGTCTGTATTTTCTATGTAATTCATATATTAAGTTGTTCCTGTTCTTAATAATTCCTCTGCTAACTAATGTAATTCAGAAGCTGACACTATATCCATGGGTTATTTTTTCTAAGTCAATATAGTGCTCAAAGACTGTTAATACTAGATATTTAAATGGTTATTCCTATTTTTTTTAATTTAATTTAATTTTATTTGTGAACATACTGTACAGAGGAGTTACAGTTACATGGGCAGGATAATGAGTACATTTCTTACCAAGCATTTACCCTTCACATCCCTTCCCAGCCTCCCCCCTCCCCCCCTAATCCCAATCCTTCTCCTTCCCCCCTCCCCCACCAACGTTGTAAAGCTCGTTTTGGACATGACAACTTGTACTTCTCATTGTTGCAACAGGTCCACCTGTATCCTTAAACAACTGGTTTTTCCCCATCTCCTCCACAAGTTATACTGACATCAAATATAGTGAAAGCAGGGGTTATACTGTGGGGGAGGGACATACAAAGCAACAAAGAGATAATCTTATAAATGTGTTAGAAACACATGCATGAAAGAAAAAAACATTAAAATACACATCTAAGGGTTCATTTTCCTAACATCACATTATCTGACCTTTTCCGCTTGACTCATACATATACTAGATATTACAAATAAGGGAAACCATGGGACCTACGTTTCTTTGGGCCTGGCTTACTTCACTTAATATAATTTTTTCCAAGTTTTTCCATTTCGTAACAAATGGGGCAATGTCATTCTTTCTGATGGAGGCATAGAATTCCATTGTGTATATATACCACATTTTCTTGATCCATTCATCTACTGAGGGGCATCTGGGTTGGTTCCATATCTTAGCTATGGTAAATAATGCTGCAATAAACATAGTTGTGCTGGTAGCTTTAGTGTGGTCTTGTTTGTAAACATTAGGGTAAATGCCCAAAAGTGGGATTGCTGGGTCATAGGGGAGCTCTATGTGAAGTCTTTTGAGGAACCTCCATACTGCTTTCCAAAGTGGTTGAACAAGTTTACATTCCCACCAACAATGAAGTAAGGTTCCTTTCTGTCCACGTCCCCTCCAGCATCTGTTGTTGTTAGAGTTCTTGATTTTTGCCATTCTAACTGGAGTGAGGTGATATCTCAATGTTGTTTTGATTTGCATTTCTTTTATTGCTAGGGATGTTGAACATTTCTTCATGTGTCTATTGGCATCCTTCTTTATTCCTATTTTAAAGGCGTAAACCTGGAATACAAAGTTATTGTAAACTTAACAATCTATAACTGAAACTACATATGGTATTATCTGAGCTTTGCAATAGCTATCTAATAGCATTACAATATCTTTTTTTGATTTCTCATCCATGACATTCTTTGTGCTCCAATTTTTATTTTTCTTTGTCTAGGTACCTATTTCAATACATCAATTAGATTTTGGTTATTAATAATAGTATATGCTTGGTCATGTATGGTGAAAAAATACGTATGAAATTTAACCAAGATGTGGTTCATGCCCATTTTGTTAGCTATTCACTGTTTAAGGCTCTAGGGATACTTTTATTAGAATAAATCCTAAATAAAAGGATAGGGACAAAAAAATTCACATGCTATCATCTGGAGTAGTACCTGCTTCATAAGATTTCAGAATATATGCATATATTTTGTTGAATTTTTAGTGGATTATCATGGAATATAATGTAGACTTGTGCTAATATTATGTATTAAACATGCATGATAGGTTTAGTATGTCTCTATTAGTCACATTAGTTATTGAATAATATCTAGTATATGGGCAAGGCCATCTCAAAACTTCATGCTATCTACTGGTGTATCATTTACACATCTGTATCCAGTTCAATTTTAACGAGTAGAACAAGTCCTTATTCCAACTGATTTTCTTCTACAGTGTTTGGAACTACTTAAAAGAAATATTCTTTAGAACTTTCAGATTAAAAACATTAATATTGATTCATTTTGAAACTTTATCCCTTGTTCTTTACTAATGTATTTCTAATTACTAATATTCCTGTTTTTCCAAGGTTTATATCATATCTATAGGCACCTGAATTATCTAAATATCTAAATGATAAAGAGATGTGATGTTGGTGCTTATATATTAGAATGATATAGTTCAGGTATATGATGTTATTATCTTCTGTGTAACTATCTTCCAGTTTGCTGTAACAAGCAAATTAATTATTTCATTACTTAAAATTTATATTACATATAATTTTTTATAATTATTTATAAATTTATATGATTTATTTCCAGTCTTTCAAATAATTAAAAACATGTAATACAGCAACTACACTGGTGTGAACAATGACAATACCAGCAATATATCCACAAGTATCTAAACACCCCAAAAGGTAATTGCATTCCTTTTGTGTATGGTCCCTTAAGGTATCACAAAATATTAAGTTGCTTAGTCATTAGCAATCACATATTATAAATTAGTTATGTGAGAATTTAAGTAACTAACATATGTGTGTAGAAAAATATACCTAATTTGAATTCTGAAGATATGCTCTGACAGAGAAGATTCTCATTAGAATAGGCAAAGATAGAAGGTAGGCAGAGCCAAAACAACACAAAATGTTCATATAAAGACAGTGTGCTTATATTTAATAAGCACAGCTGGTGAACAATTGGTAGCTTGAAAGGAAAATTAAATGGGCTGACCCAATTGCATAACTACGTACTTTCTATTCTATGATTACTGCAAAGGTCTTTAGGAAACTAGTGTGGAGATACAATATTAAGGTAGTATTGTATTTTTTAAAAAGTCAATTTTAATCTGCTTTTATATCCAACTTCTTATTCTATTTCACCTTTTAGACTTCATGTTGCCCATGTCTATTATGAATTGAGATTTTTTTGTTACACTCAGACTGTTTTGTTGCTAGTTGGAAAAATTGCTAGAACTCAAAATGCTACTGTTCAACATGATATACTTTTCAAAACTAACATTTTGACCCTCTTGCTCTTATGTCTATTATTAAGTATTCATTCGTCATAGTCTTCCACATATTGTGTCCAACCCCAAGTGTGGTTACAACTTCCACATAAGACCTTTTGCCATCACTTTAAATTGGTATTAATATCTTAAACCATTCTCTTTCCAAAGTCAAAATTCACTAGCTTATTGTGGACATGTGAAAAGAAGAAAGACTGTTTCAAAATAAATACTGACTTTTTTTTGAGGAAGAAAGATCTGGAAATTGAAGTGAAGGTGATAGGTTCATTATGGTATCTTTTTATTGAGCATTGCACCATCCTAGTAGACCCATGGATGGACATTCTGTAAGAGTCAAAGAGATGCTCTGAAAGCCTTCTGACCATGAATACCTATTGCAAATGGGATAGAAATAATCCCTTCTTCAAGCAGGATAAAATAGTCTAAAAGAAGAGCTGAAGATATAACAACAGGACACAAGATGTCTCAAGTAATTATAAAGATGCATCTAGTCTCTAGTTACTTTTGACAAATTGTTTTTGTGATTTATGGCAGGTGCTTGTTTATAAACCCATTTCTGCACAGATACAGTGAAAAGCATTTATCATTCTGCTTGGCCTTGCTTATTAGATAAATGTCACATAAACATAACCTAAATCTGGAGTGCTGCTAGTCTGGCACATGAGCTGGTGGCACCTCTGACCACTTTCATTTTTCTATTGACCCCTGGCAGCCAAAGCATGTTTGACAGTGAGTATTCTTAGCTACTGCATTGCATTTACTAAGTAGGAAAAAAAGAAAAAAGAAAAGGCTATTCAGAACCCTGTGTTACCAAGGTATTATTTATCAAAAAACAGGCAGTTTGATATTGATTTGGGTTTAAATGTTTTACCTTGCAGCTATTTTGAGTTAGAGTTAGACTAACCAATATGAAAAGTTTCTATAGCTTAAGGAAATACGTATTTTGATAATATCAGATTATTCAATAAAGGCCTTAATCATTGTGAATCCATGTGGCAAACCGGCTAACAATTCCATCAAGAGAAGAGGAAGTTAGTTGTAATTGTCTTTAAAGTCTTGAGAATTCTGATTTTTTTCATAGATCTTTCTTCTCCCTCCAACATGGTCTTACTTTTAGTTTAGTTTTTTTTTTTAACTCTTCTAAAATGATTGTAGTTTTAAATTGTTATTCTCTTCTTTGGAATCTGTTATCTATAATTTGTTAGTAGATATATTTGAATTTAGTAGACTTTAACAGTCATCATTTAATGTTTAATAATTATTAGCTGTGAGTGTGATGAATATTTAGCTGGAAATTGCTAGAGATGCAATGGAAACTTAATACCAGAAAGAAAGCTAGTAAATCTGAAGATGGTATATATTAGAAACTTAAGCATGGCATTGATCATACAAAGGACATTCCTGAGATGCCATGTTGATTATCTTATCTCAAAAAAAGCACCAAATACTTGGGGAACGGAGAGGTTGTTGTTAACTGAGAGGGTATATATTTCTACAGTTTTTTTCTAACCATATTATTAAAGAAATTAAATCAGATGCATATTTTAAAATATTCTCTGGCCTAAATCTTAAGCAAAGCATACATCTTTGCATTTTCTTTGTCTAATTTCTCTTAATATTATAGAAGAATAATAAGAACTTTGATATGAAAGAACATTTTGTCTTTATAAAGTAATCAAGTGAAGAAAAATGGTTTAGAAGAAACTTTTAGAACTACATTTTAACTTTTTATACAATGTGTATCCGTCCTAGTAGGCTAATAGTTATCACCATATGAATAAGATATGTACATATGTCTATACATATTTTGTACTCTTTTCTTTTATGATTTATCATATTAACATCATTTTGGAAGGTTTGGCAAGAAACTCAGTATTACAGCCTGTGCTTAGCTTTTGTGAATTCCGTGTGTGTGTGTGTGTCTGTGTGTGTGTGTGTGTGTGTGAGAGAGAGAGAGAGAGAGAGAGAGAGAGAGAGAGAGTTTTAGAGTTTGAACTTACGGCCTGAGCATTGTCTCTGAACATTTACTCAAAGCTAGCACTGGTTCTACCACGTGAGCCACAGATCCAAGTCTACAGAAAGAGTTATGGGACACTTACAAAGATCTTAGAAACAATCAATAGAAACATTCTTTCTTTGATCTTGTGAAGTTGTACTTTCACTACCACAGACTTGTTTTGATGAATGCTACTATAATTTTAACAAAGTCTCACTATTTGAATGAGAAGTAGAAGTTGTGAAACTGAAGGAATTGAGGTCCCACATTTTCCTCTTTAAGGCAATGATCCAGGTGTTCTTTTTTTTTTCTTTTTTCTGGTCATGGGGCTTGAACTCTGGGCCTGGGCACTGTCCCTCAGCTCTTCAGCTCAAGGCTAGGGCTCTACCACTTAAGCCACAGTTCCACTTCTGGTTTTCTGAGTGGTTTATTGGAGACAAGAGTCTCATATACTTTCCTGCCCGGGGTGGCTTTGAACCATGTTCCTCAGATCTCAGCCTCCTGAGTAGCTAGGATTACAGGTGTGAGCCAGATATTCTTAAGATTTCTTTTTAGGCCTCACCTCTTAAAAGTTTAGCCATTTACCATGAGTACCACTCTGGGTACCAAGTCTTTAAGTCAAGATCCTTCATGGGAAATTTAAAATTTGAACTATAGGATATTTATTCAATTCATTTCAAGGAATATATTTAAAAATTTTATCTTTTGATTCAGTATTTGCTCCAGGGGAAAATGTGTTGTTTTAGATTCAAAAACTGAAGGGAAATATCTGGTGTTGTTCATTAATTGAAATTTTTATTAGTTGCTTTAAGGCTTACAATTTAAATTTTGAATATATAAAATTATCCCTCAAGTATTATCCTACTACCTAACAAATGAAGAGCTTTCCATTGCAGCTTTCTTCTCCCCTAGCTATTACGATAATGTCACTTAGTTGATTTCTATCTATGCATCATACTACACACTGCATTTTAAATACTTTTGCAAAAATATTCAAAGGTATTTTCAGTGAGAAAAAAGGATTTACTATTAAATCTACTTATTTTCTGTTTCTATAATTACCAAACTTTTGTGGTATAAACTTCTTGTTTCATGAAATAGTTTCTACAACTTTTTTATAGTGAAATGTATGTGATTACCATTGTTATTATTATTTTAGATTTCATGTGCATAAGAAAGTATTTCTGATATGCTTTTCAGAAACTGTTCACTTTGTATGCCATTTAGTTTGGTTATTACTTTTGGTAACTTACACAGATTGTTTTCTGCACTTGTTTGTTTTGTTTTTGGTTGTGGGGCTTGAACTCTGGGCACTGAAGAGCTCAGTGCAAATACTCTACCACTAAAGCCACAGCACCACTTCTGAATTTTGGAGATTAATTGGAGATAAGAGAGTCTCACAGACTTTCCTGCCTGGGCTGGCTTCAAACCGAGGTCCTCAGATCTCAGCCTCCTGAGATTACAGGCATGAGCGACCTGTCCCTGGCTTACACTTGGTGTTTTTTATAATACTTTTCCATGTAGATTTGTGACTTCTTATCAAAATTGCCACAAAATGTTAAACTGTTATTTATTTTGTGTCCTTATAAATTTAATTTATTAATATTTAAATATTATAAATTAAAACATTTAAAATGAAATAGAATAATGGAACATACTTATAAATATCATGGATGTTTCTATACACATATATATTCTATAATCAAACAAGATGAACACATGCACCTCTTAACATGTGTAGCATTTATTTGTGGATGAAACATTTAGAAATCCTTTATCTAGGTTTTTGGCATATATGGGATACTATGTTCTTCACAGGCATCCTACCATGCAACACAAACTATCCTTCCTTCACTTCCATTGTTAAAACCATCAATTTATTCTCAAGCTTTATGAAATCAGCTATGATAATAGCTATGATAATTTGTATGTATGAATGAGATCCTGGGCTGTTCACAACCCTATGTCTTTATTATTTTATTTATTATACTGCTCTACAGTTCCATCCTGGTGACAAATGTCAGGATTTCATATGGTAGTTATCTGCAATGCCAGCCCTTGTCTTCTGCACTTAGGTGCTGTTGTTTCCAGTCTGATTGTACACTGCAGACAAGCTGCCATAATTTTAGGAATAATTCCATTTGTGTCTCCTTTTTCTATAACAATTATCCTTGGTTAATTGATACCTAATATATGAATCATGTGATGCTATTCAGTTGTTCACTTACTGGAGCTAACTTATGTAATAATTTATACATATCAGAATTCTTTAGAAGGCTTTGCCTCAACCAGTTCTCTTTTGTAGTATAAGTATTAAAACAAAACATAAGATTGTTTACATAGATTTTTCACTACCAGCTTTGATCTTTCAAGGTTCAAATCTATATCTTTCCTGCCTTTGGTCCTGATTAATCTCAAGCCTCTCCATAGATAATTAATCAAGTGAGACTAATATAGAAATGATTCTATTTATAGATTGCGTACACTATATTATGCTAATAAATATTAAGATTTAGTTCCTTGTTACAGATTTTTGAAGTTTACTATATTTTACTGCATAGTTATGCAGCAGTTTATTATCTGACTCAAGCTCCTTTCTCTTCAAACTACAGTAACCTTTCTAACTTCTGTTTTCTTAGAAGATTATCAACAGTTTTTCACTGTCAGAATTATAGGTTGTTACAAGACTGCCAGCTCTTATTATCCTAGCACTGTCTTGGGATAGCTTCTGTGGCTCTTATCTTTACTACAAACATGTATGTATGCGTATATGTGTGTGTGTGTGTATATATATATACATATGTTTGTGAACTTTATCAGTATAAATTTCAATTCTGTAAGTTAAATGAATATTGAGTGAAATCTTAAGTATTTTACAGTATATTTACATGTATCTTTTACTTGTGTGCAGGTAGCAGGCTTGAACTCAGGTCAGGGTGTTGTCCTGAGCTTTTCTATTTAAGGCTATCACTCTATCACTTGAGTTACAACTCCACTTCCAGCTTTTTGGTGCTTCATTGAAGAAAACTGTCTCACACGTTCCTGCCCAGGCTGGTTTTGGAATGAGAGCCTCAGATCTTAGCCTTTTGAATACCTAGAATTACAGTCGTGAGCCACCTGTGCCTGTCTATATTTTCATATTCTTTTGATTATTCCACATAATAAAAATTTATGGAGTAAAGTCCTCCATCTTCTATTTCACATAACTGGGGATTTCAGATATTTTATGTGAGTGCATAAATGAACTGTCTCACTGTGAACCGATAGTTCAAAAATCTGGTAACCTAAATGATCTTGTGAAAAATAAATTTTTTTTTACTAATGAAAATGGTAATTTTCATAACCACACAGAGTGTATGCTGTTTAGAAAAGAATCCAAATGCAAATCCAAAAAGATAATACCCATGAAGAGCACCACATGTTGAATATATTTTAAAGAATGCTTAAAATTTTTTTCAAGAAAAAAATCATATATGCAAAATTTGGAGATTCTGGTAACCCTTAGGTAATACTCAAAGCTTTGTCCTTGCTAGCAAGGCAGTCTACGTTCAGCAACAATTGTAACCCTTTATCATTTAGTAAAATTTTTTTCTTCTTTTCTTGTTTTTAAAAATTTTATTTTATTTTATTTGTGAACATACTGTACAGAGGGGTTACAATTACATGGGCAGGATAATGAGTACATTTCTTACCAAGAATTGCAGCCTCCTCCTTTGTTTACCCTTCACATCCCTTCCCAGCCTCCCCCCTCCCCCCCATCCCAATCCTTTTCCTCCCCACCTCCCCCCGCACCGACTTTGTAAAGCTCATTTTGGAAATGACAACTTGTACTTCTCATTGTTGCAACAGGTCCACCTGTATCCTTAAATGACTTGTTTTTCCCCATCTCCTCCACAAGTTATACTGACATCAAATATAGTGAAAGCAGGGGTTATACTGTGGGGGAGGGACATACAAAGCAACAAAGAAATAATCTTATAAATGTGTTAGAAACACATGCATGAAAGAAAAAAACATTAAAATACCTAAGGGTTCATTTTCCTAACATCACATTATCTGACCTTTTGCGCTTGATTAATACATATACTAGACATTGCAAATAAGGGAAACCACGGGACCTATGTTTCTTTGGGCCTGGCTTATTTCACTTAATATAATTTTTTCCAAGTTTTTCCATTTCGTAACAAATGGGGCAATGTCATTCTTTCTGATGGAGGCATAGAATTCCATTGTGTATATATACCACATTTTCTTGATCCATTCCTCTACTAAGGGGCATCTGGGTTGGTTCCATATCTTAGCTATGGTAAATAATGCTGCAATTAACGTAGTGGTGCTGGTAGCTTTAGTGTGGTCTTGTTTGTAAACATTTGGGTAAATGGCCAAAAGTGGGATTGCTGGGTCATAGGGGAGTTCTATGTGAAGTCATTTGAGGAACCTCCATACTGCTTTCCAAAGTGGTTGAACAAGTTTACATTCCCACCAACAATGAAGTAAGGTTCCCTTCTGTCCACATCTCCTCCAGCATCTGTTGTTGTTAGAGTTCTTGATTTTTGCCATTCTAACTGTAGTGAGGTGGTATCTCAATGTTGTTTTGATTTGCATTTCTTTTATGGCTAGGGAGGTTGAGCATTTCTTTATGTGTCTATTGGCCATCCTTCTTTCTTCTTCAGAGAAGTTTCTCTTTAAGTCTTTCACCCACTTATTTATTGAGCAGTTGTTTCTTTGAGGATTTGTTGTTGGGGGATTTAATTTTTTGAGTTCCAAGTATATTTTAGATATGAGACCCTTGTCCGTTGTATGGCTAGTAAAGATCTTCTCCCAATCCGTGGGCTTTCTATTGATCTTGCTAGCTATGTCATTTGCCATGCAGAATCTCTGCAACTTTATGCAATCCCATTTGTCCAACCTTTCTTTGATTTGTTGTGTTTCTCGGTCTCTATTCAGAAAATTTCGGCCGGAGCCAAGGAGACCTAGGGTTTCTGATATTCGATCCTGTAATGTTTTCAGGGTTTCTGATATTCGATCCTGTAATGTTTTCAGAGTGTCTGCTTTGACTCTGAGGTCTTTGATCCATTTGGAGTTGATTCTGGTACAGGGTGATATATAAGGATCTAGTTTTAGTTTTCTACAAGTAGTTAACCAATATTGCCAGCACCATTTACTGAACAGGCTGTCTTTCTTCCATTCTATTTTTTTAGTTCCCTTATCGAAGATTAGATGGCTATAGGTCTGTAGATTCATTTCTGGGTTTTCAATTCTATTCCATTGGTCCTGAGGTCTGTTCTTATGCCAATACCAAGCTGTTTTGATTACTATGGCTTTATAGTCGAGTTTGAAATTTGGTATTGATATTCCTCCAGCAGCGTTCTTTCCGTTGAGGAGTGTTTTTGCTATTCGGGATCTTTTATTGTTCCATATGAATTTTTGGATTGCCTCTTCTATTTCCTTGAAGAATGAGGTTGGAATTTTGATAGGTATCGCGTTGAATTTGTAGATAGCCTTGGGAAGTATTGCCATTTTCACGATGTTAATCTTTCCAATCCAGGAGCATGTGAGGTTTTGCCATTTTTTAAGTTCTGTGAAGTTCTCAAACTTATTAGCATAAAGTTTTGAGAAGTATTCCCTTATAATGTTTTGAATCTTGGTCGTTTCCGTGGTGATGTTTCCATTCTCATCTCTGAGTTTATTTATTTGGGTGTGTTCTCTTCTTTTTCTGATAAGATTTGCTAAGGGTCTGTCAATTTTGTTAATTTTTTCGAAGAACCAACTGTTTGTTTTGTTGATTCTTTCTATAGTTTTTTTGGATTCTAATTCATTTAATTCTGATTTAATTTTGATTATTTCTTTCCGTCTACTGGATTGGGGTTTATCTTGCTGCTCTTTTTCAAGGAGGTTTAGATGTGTCATTAAATTGTTGGTTTCAGATCTTTCCAATTTGTTGATTTAGGAGCTCAGAGCTATAAACTTGCCTCTGTGTACTGCTTTTGCTGTGTCCCAGAGGAGCTGGTAATTTGTGTGTTCATTTTTGTTGAATAGCATGAACATTTGAATTTCCTTTCTAATCTCTTCCATGACCCATTCGTGATTCAGCAGTGTGTTTTTCAGCCTCCATGTGATACCAGACTTTCTTTGGTGGTTTTTGGTGTTGAGTTCTAATTTTATTCCCTTGTGGTCAGAGAGAATGCAAGGTATAACTTCAATGTTTCTGAATTTAGACAAGTTTGCTTTGTGGCCTAAAATGTGGTCTATTTTAGAAAATGTTCCATGTGCTGCTGAGAAAAACGTGTATTCTGATGCTGCTGGGTGAAATATTCGGTAGATATCTGTTAAATCTAATTGATCTATGCAGCTGTTTAGATCTGCAATTTTTCTGTTGAGTTTTTGCCGAGTTGATCTATCTAGTGGGGAGAGTTGTGTGTTAAAATCCCCAACAATTAATGTCTTTGGAGTTATATAGGAATTGAGGGAAAGTAGTGTTTCTTGGATAAATTTGGGTGCTCCATTGTTTGGCGAATAGATATTTAGAATTGTAATATCCTCATGAAAGAGAGATCCTTAAATAGTACGTAGCGACCTTCTTTATCTCTTCTCATGAATTTTAATTTGAAGTCTATTTTATCTGATATTAGTATTGCAACTCCCACCTGTTTATGGGGGCCATTTGCTTGGTAGATTTTGTTCCAACCTTTAACATTGAAAATGTGTTTGTTTTTACAGGCAAGATGTGACTCCTGAAGGCAGCAGATAGAAGAGTCTTGTTTTTAATCCAACTAGACAATCTATGTCACTTAATTGGAGATTTCAGTCCGTTAACTTTAAGAGAAACGACTGAGAGGTATTTGGGAGTTCCTGCCATGTTATCCACCTTCTTGGGGGCTGCAAAAACTGGGTTCTTCCTATGGTTCTTGGATTCTCAGTTTGGGTGCAATTTCTTGGCCTTTTTTGTGGTCTTGTTGATTTTCTATGTGTAGGACATCTTTAAGAATCTTTTGTAGGGCTGGTTTGGGAGAGATGTATTGTTTCAATTTTTCTTTGCTATGGAAGGCTTTTATTTGGCCTTTAGTTATGAAGGAGAGTTTAGCTGGGTACAGTATTCTTGGTTGATAGTTGTTTGTTTTTAGGGCATGGCATACATCATTCCAGGCTCTTTGCTTTGATTGTCTCTGCTGAGAAATCTGAGGTGATTCTAATTGGTTTCCCTTTATAGGTGATTAATCTTTTCTCCTTGACAGCTTTAAGGATATTTTCCTTGGTCTGAGTTGATACTGTGTGGATTATAATGTGACGGTGGGATGTCCTATTCTGGTCTGGTCTGTTTGGAGTTTTAAAAGCTTCTTGTATCTGAATAGGCCTATCTTTTTGCATGTTTGGGAAGTTCTCTGCTAGGATCCTGTTAAACAAATTTCCTAGGCCATTAACTTCTGTTTCTAGGTGCTCCTCTACACCCATTATCCTTAGATTAGGCCTTCTGATGGTGTCTTCCAAGTGTTGGATAGATCTATCATATTTCTTGGACTTGTCTTGGATGGTTGTATGTTCTTTCTCTATAATATCTAGGCTGTCTTCAATCCCTGAGATTCAATCTTCTGCATGGTCTAACCTGCTGTCAAGACTTTCTACTTTGTTTTTTATCTCTTTTCCTTCTAATTGGTCAGCTTTGATGGCTTCAAATTCTTTGTTGAAGCTTTGTTTTAGATCTTGTATGAACTTCTTTACTTCCTTAATTTGATGTTCAGTGTTTATTCTCAGATCACTTAGTTGATTGGTTATGGTTTCCTTGGACTCCCATTCCTTCTGTTGGGTTCAATTCAGCATTCCCTTTGTCGTCTCCCTGACTTCCTTCAGCTCTTTGTTAATGGATTCAATGAATGCCTTTAGTGATCTTTGTGTATTCTCTTCCTGCTCTCTCAATTCCTGTATTACTCTTTGATTAGCTTCCTCCCGTTCGTGGGATTTCTGTAGTCCTCTTTGTTGTGTTCTCAGTCTGTTCACGCCATTCCTGCCTTTCTCTTTGAGTATTCTCAAGCTGCTCATGGAAATCCTGTATCAGTTTTTGAGTAGCTTCCTCACGCTTATGATATTCCTACATAAACTTTTGGATTGCCTCCTCTCTCTCCCTATCACGCTCATACCGAGTCCTTTGTATGCTTTCAATCTTTTGATTTATCATGTTTGCCAGCAGTGTTTGTAGAGCTATTTGGGAATTCTCCTCTGGATTATTCATTATCTGTTCTGTCCCCTGATTATCAAGATTGGGAATTGAGATACCTGGATTTGCCATTTTTCTTGTGTTTTTCCGGCTTACTCTGCCCATTTGAGATGAAAATAGCACCAGTTTTGTGCTAGAACACTATCTTAAGGCAAGCATTAACCCCAGTCTGAATTTACACAGTCAATAGTCTACCGATACAATCTAGTTCAACAGATACATCTATTCAACATCAAACAACTATACATTAATGGGGTAAGAACCGCAAAGAAGAATTTGGAAGACCAGAAATTAGTAGGGTTAGGGAGAGATGTGGGTAAAAAAATAGGAATAGATTGATGTGGGGAGGCTCAGGGAGAGTTAACTAAGTCCTAATCTCAAAACAGGAAATAGGTTTGGTAGGATGAAAGTAGAGAGAGAGAAAAAAAGGAGAAAGGGAACGGGAAAAGAAAAGAGACCTGAAAAAATAGAAAGGTAAAATTAATAAAAGTATATAGATTCGATAACAATCTATTTAGATAAGAACCTGAATTTATTGAGAGAATGGGAGGGATATAAAGGAGATGTGAAAATCTTAAAAATAAAAATGCTTAAAATATTATATAGGTATAAAGAGGTAGTACTGCTATTAAAGAATTTAAGTCTTAGAAGTTTTGACTTGAGTAATAAAGTTGTGGATTAAGTGTGTACACAATGGGGGATAGGGTCTAATAGTCAACTACGGGTTTATCTGAGGATGTGCAGGACAAGAATTAAGTCACATAAAGAAGAACGAAAGAGAGGAGAAGGTGAAAAGGATAAGAAAGGAAGAAAAAAAAGATGAGAAGTTCAGTAGAGCTAAACAAAAAGATAATTAAAAAAGAAAAAAAAGAGAAGGAAGACCAAAAAAGAAAGAAAAACGCACACTCATGTAGCCCTAAAATAAAAATTATAAGAGGAAAAAAAAAGTTTCTGGAAAACAATTTTTTTTTCAAAAAAGGCAAAGATTAAAGATTAAAACAAGTTTTAGAAAAGAAAAAAAATTTTTTATATAAGGTACCAAAAATAAAAACTAAAAAAAAAAAAGACGAAGAAGAAGAAGAGAAGAAAAAAAAAAAAACTTTGATTTTTTTGGGAGGAGTGAGATAAATCCTGTATCTCCCTTGTGTCTGTATCCAGACTCTTGTTGAAGTCTCTGGTCTGCTTGTGGTCCTGTGGCTTGGTTGGTTTCTTAAGTCAGTTTGTTCGAACAGGCAGAAAAATGCTCTGCTTTACCCAGGATTTGGCAATCCTCCTCCCAGGCTAGTTCATTGGGAGGCAGATCTGCTTTGAGTATCACAAAAGAGGGGGATGCAGTGATAAATCTAGGTTCTGGGTAGAGTTGCAGCCTTTCAACAGACAGTAGCTTTTCCAGGGCTAGTTTGTGAAAACCTCACAGAGCCCAGCCTGGAGCCATTCTCAGGGTTTCTGTTTACTGATTTTCAATTGATTGTCGAGGCTGCTAGAAGGAGGGGCAGCCTCTGGCTCTGATTACCCAGTGAAGAAACCCACTCCTAGGGCTGGCGCCCGAGCTGGGTGACTTTTCCCTGGGTGGAGCTGAGTCTGGCAGGTCACGCCGCCATTAAGTTCTTGTGACCTGCTAAATGACTCGTTTTATTCCAAGGCCTGAGTTGGAGCTGGCAGCTCCTCCGAGCTTTGTGGGTATCCAAGATGGAGATCACTGGTGCTGTGGGGGGAGGGGTGGCCTTACCTCCTCTGCTCCCTGAGAAGGAGTGAGGACGTCGGGCTTCTACTCACGCCAACTCTTAGTTCCTGGGTCGTCTCTGGTCTGCGAACTGCAGGATGAATATGTCTGCTCCTTGTCGGTTCTTGCTGGTGTTGAGTAGAATCCGCTGGCCTGCTGCATCTGGCTCCTTCGTCCTGGACTCTCTGTTGCTCAGTTATGGATCCTGTGCTCGCCCACCGCCGCCACAGCTGCCGCCCCCACGGCAGCTGCTGGCAAGAGCCCAGAAGTGTCTCCTTGCCTGGGTTTCCTTCTCTGGCCTAACTCTCTGTCCTGTGATGGCACACTTGGTGTAATTCTCTGGCTTAGGACTGTTCACTGGAACTCTAAAACTGCTTTCTATTGGAGAGCTTACTTAGACTCCAGCTTCTCCTCCGCCATCTTCCCGGACTCCTCTCCTGCAGATCTCATTTAGTAAATGTATTGGTAGGACCTTTCTTTTTCTATGAGAACATGCTTACTGGTGATCCCATAATACATTCCATATAGCTCAGATTATAGTTGCTTTCTATGTCATTTATTTATCCATATCAGATATTTGTCTTCACATTATACTTTTTTTTTTCAAGCACATTTTGTATTTAGGGCATAGTATGTGACAGTCCCTTCCTAAGAAGGAAAGCAAATTAATTTATGTTCACTTAATTTTGTTGATTTCTTTTCTTTTTTTTTTTTGGTCTGGCCGTGGGGCCTGAACTCGGGGCCTGGGCGCTGTCCCTCAGCTCTTCAGTTCAAGGCTAGCACTCTACCACTTGAGCCACAGCACCACTTCCGGCTTTTTTTTTCTTTTTGTTTATGTGGTGCTGAGGAATCGAACTCAGGGTCTCATGCATGCAAGGCAAGCGCTCTACCACTGAGCCACCTTCCCAGCCCTCACTTAATTTTGTTGAATAATAATAACCAAAATTGTGAAACCAAATATTCAACTCCAAGTAAAATAATTTTTTTCCAATTTATTGAAATTCTAATTTATTTTTTGTTGAGAGCCTACTAAGTTCCCCAGGAACTAACCGATGAACTGATGAAAGAGAACAGATTTTTCACAGAAATTATAGGGCCCTTATTCTAGTGAAATCTGGATAGGAAAGCAACTTTGTTGTGAAAATGGCCAAGTTATGAGGCAAAGAGTAATTCTTATGAAAAATTACAAAAAGGACTTCTGTATCTTTAAGTCAGAAAGAAACAATACAGTCCCTATTGGGTCATATAAAGCCAAACGAAGTCCAACAAAATCAAAGTCCTGAATAACCTTGTTACATGGCTCTTGTTTGACAGAATTAGGCAACAATATTAACAACTTTAAGGGAGAAAGATAAATGGAGAAAGCTGAAGGAGGAGGGATTAAAGGGACTTAAAAAAACATTTTTCAAATATATGGCATTCCCAGAGAGTGAAACAATGGTTTCAACAAAGATTTCTTTAATAATTAAATAATCTATTATTAATCTAAAATATGAAATTCAGTGAGTAGTAACATATTTGAAAAGTAGTAAGATCATGAAGATAACATTGAAATGCATAAATATAATAGTTTATGACATTATAATAAAAATATATTGAAATGTTTTGCCTAGGAAAGAATCTAATCTTTGGCACAAAAGTAAAAAAATTGAAAGTTATGTGTTAGTTTAAAATGCAAAGTGACAAATTTGGTTTAAATTTTCTGTTCTGTACTCTAAGATAAGAGAAATGTGAATATTTAATCAAAACTGGTTATACAATTATTTGATATAGTTTTTTAGTGTCACTGGGCTTTGAACAAACCAGGCTATGTAAATGTAAATATGATTGTAAATTAAATCAATAATTCAAAAACAAGTGTATTGTCATATGTACATAGCTTTTGACCTTTTCTGCAAGTGTTTTTTTCTTCCTTGTTATTGTTTCTAACATATTTATGATGTATCCATCGAATGACCTCCCAATGGTTCTTACATTCACTCCAAAAATGAAACTTCGGTCTTACAGTGAAATAGCAGTTCTTGAGTAATAGGATGCAATGCACTAAGGTTAATATTTCTTGAAGGCGACTACATGATGAGCTTCAAGAATTGTTCATTTCAACATCACCCTGAGCAACAAGGTAAACCTAACATTTTTGACTTGTTAATGTCCTGACTATAATTAAAATCAAGCAAATATTAAAAAAAGAGCAACCAAACATTAACCCTGAGCTTACATATTCACATGTTCTGTGAGACATGAAGCAGACCATCACAACCTAAGAAAAAATAGTATTCACCACAGTCAAAGTTCAGTGTGGCTTTTAAACCATCTATATTTATCTTAGGAATGATGGAGATGTGCATAACTATATGTAAACATCTCATCTTGATATGGATTATAAGTGACTGAGGCCTTATCACAAATGAAGTGATAGGAGCCCAGAGGGGGCTGGCAAATGCATTAGGAGACTATGATGAGATGATTGTACTGAATATCAGAAACTAGTGAATAAGAAATGCTTAAATATTTTCTCAATGCTTAAACAATTATTCTCTCTCTTTCCCTCCACACACATATGACTCAAGTGAACTTCTATACACTCATCATTTAACTTAAACTAAAAAAAAAAAGGCAGAAGGTGTTCAGTGGTATCCCCTTTTGTCACAAATGATACACAGTTCCAAACAAAATCTAAAGCTTGGATTTCAGCTTCATATTTTTAAGTAGATTCTGAGAGTCCTGAAAGAGGTCATTTAGGGTGACTTTAGGATCCTTAGATTTGTGGAGCTGTGAAAATGTCTGCTGCCATAACACAAAGTCACTGTGATTTATTTCTGCTGCTTACTAACCTGTAGGCATCACCATGGCCTTGAGGTCATCCCAAGACAGAAACTGATCAATATTTGCACACGCCTCATCACTTGGAGCTGCGGGGAATCCTGCTCATCTGGAGATCGATTTGTGAACATTGGAATAACCTCAGTTTTCATAGTAATTCTAAAACTCTTGCAAAATTATCCAAGTTGAAAATAACTAGCACTCTGTATCATTGGTGTTCTGCCTTGACAGCATGTGAAAGTTCTTGACAGAAAGCACTGAACCGAACTCAGGCAAATGTGTAGAACTGAACCAGTTCATACTCATTAGGCATTTCACTCACCAGTAGTACAAAATCAGTTTTCAAAGCAACAGGAGAATATTCCGAGAAGATCTGATTCAGGGATGCCACAGCTTTTTATTTATTTACTTGAACAGCAGTCTCATCCACAGTCAAAAGACTTACCAAAGAATGCAGTAGACAGTAGGTGAAATCAAGACCTCCCTGCAGGCCAATGACATTTTCCGGTGGCTCTGAAAGAGCTGAAGTGTCTCATTCTTGTCATAAATTATACCTGTGAAAAATGACAGTGGATCAGTTCAGATCTTTGCTACTCTAAGCATAAGAACACTTGTCAGATTTCTTCATATGGTGGAGATCGAGCTACAAGT
Source organism: Dipodomys spectabilis (assembly GCF_019054845.1). NCBI lineage: Eukaryota > Metazoa > Chordata > Mammalia > Rodentia > Heteromyidae > Dipodomys > Dipodomys spectabilis. The sequence goes on from NW_024870792.1 coordinate 3,838,277, forward strand.
CTTCATTAGGGAGATGGTACATTAAAAACTCCATGAGATTTCCACTTTAGTTCAATTTTCTGTGAGGTAAGCATCTTTAACTGGAAGAACCCAAGATTAAAATCTAAACAGTCAATATCCCTCTCAATGGCTAAGTGGTGATGTATAAACACAACTGGTGTTTTGTAATTTTATGTCTTAGTTATTTTATACACACACCACCTCACTGTGTATATAGCATGAGGGACAATCTGACAGCCGGACACATAGTTGGCAGATACACACGTGTGAATTCTGTCAGATATTGACTGAGGGAAAGAATTTGATTGAGGGTGTTAGTAACATGTTCTTATAAGAATGTTTACACTTGTTAAATCTGTAAACTCAGTTGTTTTATTTTTGCTTTGTCTTTTAGTTAGAAAAAACAGCTTCTTGCCTAGGATGAGCACATCATTTCCAAATAAAAAGTTTATTGATGAGCTCTTTCTCTCAATTTCTAATTTTTATTAGAATTACAATTATTATGTACTTTGACAATTATGGCTTGGGACAATTTAGAATTCCTAATTAAAAATATGTTAGGTATGGGGACCAAAGAAAGATAGCAAAGGAGAAGCTTGAGGCTAAACAAGCTTTCACATAGAAAGCAGTTATAGTGTTCCAGTGAAAAGGCCTAGGCTAGAGAATCACACCAAGTGTGCCATCATAGCACAGAGTTTGGCCAGAGAGGAAAAATCCAGGCAGCTTGATTAAGGAGACAGATTTGAATACTTGCTGGTGTTCGTGGCCGCAGCAGCGGCTGCCATATCAACAGAGAGAACCCTGGACAAAGGCACCAGAGGCAGTGTGCAAGCAGATTCTACTCATGGACAGCAAGAACTGACAAGGAGCAGAAGTCTTCATCCTGCTGATCACAGACAGTCACAGACCATGGACAGCCCAGAAACCAAGGGATATGCGTGAGTACCTAAGACATTCTCAGTCCTTCTCACAGAGCAGCTGTGGGAAGGTAGCCCCTCCCCCACCACTGGAGAAGAACTCCATTTTGATACTGCAAGAGACCTGACCAGAGCAGCTGGCATGTAACTCAGGCCATGAAAGAATATGAGCCATTCAACAGGTCACAGGAACATGACCTGCCTGGTTCAGTTCCACCAAGGGGAAATTTGCCCATCCTAGGCAGAGGGAGGCTCTGCCCATGGAAGAGTGACTTTCTTCACTGGGTAAACAGAGACAGAGGCTGCCCCTGCCCACTGCAGCCTAGGAAGCAGACTCAAAAGTAGGAGGGGTAAAAGATAAACAATTGAAATGCAGTAAACATAAATCCCAAGAATGGCTCCAGGCTGGGCTCTGTGTTTCAGGAGATAGCCCCTCTGGGAAAAGCTACTGATTGCTGATAGGCCTCAACCCTACACACAACCTAGCCCCATCACAGCAACTCCAAGCTAGAGGAAACAGCCATCTCTCTCTTTTGTGATACTCAAAGCAGATCTCCCTCCCACTGAACTAGGTTTGGAGGAGGGTTATAAATTCCTGAGTAAGGCATAGCTTTTTTTCTGCCTGCTCAAACTGACTTAAGAAACCACTTAAGCCACAGGGAAACCAAACACCACAAGCAAAACAGAGACTCTACCAAGAGACTGGTTATGGATACAGGGGAGACACAAGATTCCCCCCGCCCCCCCCCAAAAAAATCGAAGAACTCTTTTTTCTACATAACTTTTTAAATTAAAAAATTGTTTTCTTTATTTTCATCATTTGTGTGTGTGTGTGTGTGTGTGTTTAAATTATTTTTATTGTTTTCCCTTTTGTTGTTTTTGGGTTGTTTTTTAGTGATTTAATTGCTGTTGTATTCATTCCCAGATATATACCCTTTGTCAGTATTGACCTTATCCTTCATTGTGTGCATACTTAATTTAGAAATTGATTATTCAATTCACGAACTCTTAACCTTAACTCCTTTATTTATTTATTTATTTTGTCCGTCATGGGGCTTGATCTCTGTGCCTGGGCGCTGTCCCTCAGCTCTTCAGCTCAAGGGTAGCACTCTACCACTTGAGCCACAACACCACTTCCGGTTTTCTGAGTGGTTTATTGGATATTCCTGCGGGGGCTGGCTTTGAACCATAATCTGCAGATCTCAGCCTCCGGAGTAGCTAGGATTACAGGCAAAAGCCATCGGCTCCTGGCAACTTCTTTAATATTGTTATTAATTCTTTATACTAAGATAATTTTTAAGTGTTTCATTTTCAAATTTTTTATTTATTTTTTATTTTTCCATTTTTATCACTCTCCTCCTTTCCTTCTATCCTTTTCCTCTACCAGTATTATCTGTTTTTACTTATATAATTTTTATTTCATTTTTTAATTTTTAATTTTTATTTTTTATATTTCTTTGTTTTTTATCTCTCTCCTCCTTACCTTCTATCCATTTCCTCTCTAATTAGGGCTTTTTTGTTAAATTTCCTCTCTACTTTTCCTTCACCATATTCCTCTAATCTTATTTTCTCTCCACAATTCTCCCTAAACCTATTAATTTCTGGTCTGCTGACACCTCCTTTGACCTTCTTAGTCTCTTAATCCATAGTTGTTTGTTGTTGAACTAGATTGTATCTGTTGAACTAGATTGCATCCATATTAATTTTGACTGTGTCAATCAATCTGTGAAACTACAGGGCTCTGGTTGATGCTTTCCTTAAAATAGTGTTCTAGCGCAAAACTGGTTTTACTTTCATACCAATTGGGTAGAACAAGCTGGAGAAAAAGAAAAATATCAAGTCCAGGTATCTCAACTCCCACTCATGATAATCAGGTTACAGAGCAGTTAATGAAAAATCCAGAGGAGAGTTCTCCAAATGCTCTACAAAAAACTAGTGGTAATCATACTGATTGAAAAGATTGAAAGCCTGCAAAAAACTCTGTGTGAGTGTGATGGGGAAATGCATGAGCAGGATAGGACAAGCATGAGTGGGATGAGGCTAACCAAAGATTAATACAGGAATTTCATGAGCATGAGGAAGCTAATCAAAGATTAATACAGGAATTGTGTGAGTGGGCTGAGAATAGACAAAGATTAATACAGGAATTCATGAGCATGGGGAAGTTAATCAAAGATTAACATAAGAATTGCCTGAATGGGATGAGAATAGACAAATAGTTATGGAGGCATTCATGGAATCCACAAACAGACAGCTGAAGGAATCCAGGGAAGACACAAAAGGAATGCTGAATGGACCCCACCAGAAAGAAAGGGAGTCCAAAGAAACCATAACCAATCAACTGAGGGATTTGAGAATGAGCACTGAACACCAATTTAAGGAAGCAAAAAATTCCATCCAATATCTAAACAAAGCCCCAGCAAAGAATTTGAAGGCATGAGAGATGACCAATTAGAAGAAAGGAAATTTAAAAAAAGAAAAAAAAAGTAGAAAGTCTTGACAGTAGGTCAGACCATGCAAAACATCGCATCTCTGGGATTGAAGACAGCCTAGATATTATAGAGAAAGAACAGAAAATACAACTATCCAAGGCAAATCCAAGAAATATGATACATCTATTCAACATTTAGAAGATACCATCAGAAGGCCTAATCTGAGGATAATGGGTGGAAAGGAGCATCTGGAGACAGAAGTTAATGGTCTAGGAAATTTATTTAAATAAGATCCTAGCAGAGAACTTCCCAAACATTCAAAAAGATAGGTCTATTCAGGTACAAGAATCCTTTAGAAAAAAAAAAAAAAAGCATCCTTTAGAACCTCATATTGAACAGACCAGAACAGGACATTCCACTGTCACATTGTAATCCACACAGGATCAATTCCGACCAAGGAGAGGATCCTTAAAACTGTCAAGGAGAGAAGATCAATCACCTATAAAGGGAAACCAATCAGAATAACTTCAGATTTCTCAGGAGAGACAATTAAAGGAAGAAGAACTTGGAATGATGTATGCCATGCCCTAAAGACAAACAACTATAAACCAAGAATACTGTACCCAGCTAAACTCTCCTTCATAATGGAAGGTCAAATAAAAACCTTCCATAGAAAAGAAAAACTGAAACAATATATCTTTACCAAACCAGCCCTACAAAGATATTTAAAGATGTCCTACACATAAAAAACCAAAAAGACCATTAAAAAGGCCAGGAAAGAGCCGCCAAACAGAGAATCTAAGAAGCACAGGAAAAACCCAGTTGACACAGCTCCCAAGAACATGGATAACATGGCAGGAACTACCAGACACCTCTCAGTCCTAACTCTCAATATCAATGGATTTAACTCTCCAATTAAGTGACAGATTGTCTAGTCGGATCAAAAGGCAAGATTCTCTCTGCTGCCTTCAAGAGACACACCTTGCCCACAAAAACAAAGATATTCTGAAAGTAAAAGGCTGCAATAAAATCTACTGAGCAAACGGCCACAATAAACAGGTTGGACTTGTAATCCTAATATCAGATAAAATAGACTTCAAATTAAAATTAGCAAGAAGAGATAAGGAAGTTCATTACCTACTAATAAAGGGATCTCTCCTTCAGAAGAGTATTACAATACTAAATATCTATTCAACAAACAACGGAACCACCAAATTTATCCAAGAAACACTACTTTCCCTCAAATCTCACATAGATACATGGATAGTGGACGATCAACCTGGCAAAAACTCAGCAATCTCAGATCTAAACAACAGTATAAATCAACTAGGCTTAACAGACTTCTACAGAATATTTTACCCTGCAGAATCAGAATATACATTCTTCTCAGCAGCACATGGAACTTCTCCAAAATAGACCACATTTTAGGTCACAAAGCAAATTTGCTCAGATTCAGAAATTATGCCCTGCATTCTCTTAGACCACAAGAGAATAAAATTAGAACTCAACACCAAATGCCACCAAAGAAAGTCCTGTAACACCTGGAGGCTGAACAACACACTGTTGAACCACCAGTGGGTCATGGAAGAGATTAAGAAGGAAATTCAAATGTTTATAGTATTTAACAAAAATGAATAAACAAATTACCAGCTACTCTGTGGCACAGCAAAGGCAGTACTGAGAGGCAAGTTTAGACATCTGAGATCTTACATCAACAAATTGGAGAGATCTGAAACAAACAATTTAATGAGACATCTGAAGTTTCTTGAAAAAGAGCAGCAAGCTAAACCCCAATCCAGTAGATAGAAACAAATAATTAAAATTAAATCAGAATTAAATAAATTAGAATTTAAAAAAGAAACAGAAAGAATCAATAAAACACAGAGTTGATTTTTGAGAAACTTAACAAAATTGAAAGATCCTTAGCAAACCTTATCAGGAAAAGAAGAGAACACACCCAAACAAACAAACTCAGAGATGATGAGAATGAACACATCACCATAGAAACAACCAAGATTCAGCGCATTATACGGGAATCCTTCTCAAATCTTTATGCAAAGAAGTTTGAGAATGTGGAAGAAATGCACAAATTTCTAGCAAATATCGACATGCCAAAACTAAACCAAGATGAGTTAAACCAAATTAACAGACCCATATCAAGCATCGAAATAGAAACAGCAATAAGAAATCCCACCTTAGAAAAGCCCAGGCCTGGATGGATTTACAACTGAATTCTAAAAGGCCTTCAAAGCAGAACTCACACCAATATTCCTCCAACTCTTCATTGGAATTGTAAGTGAAATTCACTATCAAACACTTTCTATGAAGTCATCATACTCTTCATCCCAAAACCAGGCAGGGACTCATCAAAGAAAGAAAACTATAGACCCAATTCTTTGAGGAATATCGATGCAAAGCTTTTCAACAAAATTTTGGCCAATGGATTTCCACAACTCATCCAAAAATTGTATACCATGATCAAAAAGGATTAATTTCATGGATGCAAAACTGGATCAATATACACAAATAAAGTAATATAATTCATCCCATCAACAAGAACAAGGATAAGAATCACATGATTATCTCAATAAATGCAGAAAAAGCATTTGACAGGATCCAGAACCTCTTTATGATGAAAACACTGGAAAAACTAGGAATTCATGGAACATTACTCAATATAATAAAGGCTGTGTATGACTAACCTACAGACAGCATTATACTTGAAGGTGAAAAGCTACAGGTATTTCCTCTAAATTCAGGAACGAGATAAGGATGTCCACTCTCTTTTCTTCACTTCAATTTATTATTAGAATGCATGGCTACCGCAATAAGACAAGATGCAAACATAACGGGGATTCAAGTAGGGAAAGAAGAAGTAAAACTCTCCCTCTTTGCACATGACATGATCTTGTATTTAAAGAATCTCAATGGACTCCACACGTAAATTATTTAAGATGATTTGAAACTTTGGCAAAGTAACAGGATACAAAATTAACCCTCAAAAAATCAATGGCTTTTCTGTATGCCAACAATGAGAAGAGCATGGCTGAAATCAAGAAAGCAGCTCCTTTTGTAATAACCCCACAACAAATAAAATACCTAAGAGTTAACTTAACTAAAGAAGTGAAGGACTCTACAATGAAAACTTTAAAAACCTGAAAAAGGAAATTAAAGCCGAACTTAGGAAGTGGAGAAACCTCCCATGCTCCTGGATTGGGAGGATTAACATCATGAAAATGGCAATACTGCCAAAGGTTATCTACAAATTCAATGCCATACCTATCATTATACCAATTTCATTCTTCAATGAAATAGAAGAAGCAACCCACAAATTCATACGGAACAATAAAAGACCCAGAATAACAAAAATGATCGTGAGCAGAAAGAAGAGTGCTGGAGAAATAACAATCAAATTTCAAACTCTACTACAAAGCCGTAGAAATCAAAACAGCTTGGTTCTGGAACAAGAACCGATCTGAGACCAATGGAAAAGAACTGAAGATCCAGAAATGAACCCACAGACCTATAGTCACCTAGTCTTCGATAAGGGAGCTAAAAAAAAAATGGAAAAAAGACAGCCTCTTCAGTAAATAGTGCTGGCAAAATTGGTTAACCATCTGTAGAAAATGAAATCTAGATCCTTATCTATCATTCTGAACCAGAATCAATTCCAAATGGATCAAAGATTTTGAAGTTAAACACCCTGAAAACATTACAGGAAGGAATAGGGGAAACTCTAGAGCTCCATGGCACAGGACAAAATCATTTTAAGAAAGACCCAGAAACACAACAAACCAAAGAAAGTTTGGACAAATGGGATTGCATGAAACTTCTGCATTGCAAAGGACATAGCTAGTCAGATCAATATAAAGTCCACTGACTAGGAGAAGAGCTCCCCTAGCTATATAACAGACAAGGGCCTCATATCGAAAATATACTTAGAACTTAAAAAAAACTAAATCCCTCAACTACAAATCCTCAAAAGAACAACTGCCTAATTAATAAGTGGGCTAAGGACTTAAAGAGAAACTTCTCTGAAGAGGAAATAAGAATGGCCATTAGACACATGAAGAAATGGTCAAATTCTATGACCATAAAATAAATGCAAACCAAAAAAAATTGAGATTCCACCTCACCCCAGTTATAATGGCTATAATCGAGAAATTTAATAACAACAGCTGCTGGAAGGGATGTGAACAAAGGAGAGCCCTACTGCATTGTTGCTGGGAGTGGAAACTTGTTCAACCACTTGGGAAAGTAGTATGGAGGTTCCTCAAAAGACTCCACAAAGAATTCCTCTATGACCCACCAATACCACTTTTGGGCATTTACCTAAATGATCACAAACAAGACCACACTAAAGCTACCAGCACAACTATGTTTATTGCAGCATTACTTACCATAGCTAAGGATATGGAACCAACCCAGATGCCATTTAGTAGATGAATGGATCAAGAAAATATTTATAAGATGGAATTCTATGCCTCCATCAGAAAGAAGACATTGCCCATTTGCTAGGATATGGAAAGATTTGGAAAAATTACGTTAAGGGGAGTAAGCCAGGTCCAAAGAAAAATAAGTCCCATGGTTTCTCTTATTTGCAATAGCTAGTATATGTCTAGGATAAGCAGAAAAGGTCAAAAGCTATGTACATATGACCATATAACATGATGTTAAGTGAAATGAACCTCAAGACAAGGACACAAGTGTTTTTTTCATTCTTGCAATTGTTTTTAATGTATTTATAATGTCTTATGTGATTTTTTTTTGTTACTTTGGTATGTTTCCCCCCATGGTATATATAACCCCTATTTTCACTGTATTTGATTCTGGTGCCCTGCATCTCGTATATACATTTTTCTAATTTGGGGAGGTTAACCCATTGTAATAATGGTGAAAGGTCAAGACTCTATGTTGAAAACAAACTTTACAACTCTGGAGGGTGGGGGGCAGGAGGAGTTGGGATGGTGGGGAGGGAAGGGATGGTAGTTGAATAACAAAATAGGAGATAACAATGATCAATAAGAAATGTACTCATTACCTTACTCATGTAAATGTAACCCATCTGTACAGTATTTTTATAATAAAAACATGTAAAAATATGATAGGTAAAATGTGAAACCATTTCCCCAATCCAAGAAAAAAATTCTACATATACATGAATTTACCTTTACCCACATATGTATTGTATGTAAATATATTTCCTTACATACTATATATAACACATTTGTACATGTATATAGGAAATTATTCAAAGGGGAAAGTTCTAGAAGAAACACCAATTATACTATCTCTCATAACCCATATCGTTATCACATATTTTATAAAATAATATTTTATTGTGCAGTGACCTCTGGTTTCCTCATGGATTATTCTAATACTATTTGTGTATATTAAAGAAATTTTAAAAGGGGTAAGTATTGCTTACAAAAAACTATAAAAGAAAAAATAGTTCAGCTTGTTCTGTTTTGTGTTTGCAAGACATTTCATCACTTGAACCATATTTCCCCATGTACTCAGCAATTTAGCTTCAAAAATTATGAATTCACCGTGATCTTTTCCAGGTGTCCTAAAGCTGTGAATAAAAATAAAAATAATTGTACTGGTAGCATTAGTATGGTCTTGTTTGTGATAATTTGGGTAAATGCCCAAAAGTGGGATTGCTGGGTCATAGGGGAGCTCTATGTGGAGTCTTTTGAGGAACCTCCATACTACTTTCCCAAGTGGATGAACTAGTTTACATTCCCACCAAGAATGCAGTAAGGTTCCCTTCTGGCCACATTCCTTCCAGCATCTCTTGTTAGTAGAATTCTTGATTATAGCCATTCTAACTGGGTGCGGTGGTATCTCACTGTTGTTTTGATTTGCATTGCTTTTATGGCTAGGAAAGTTGAGCATTTCTTCATGTGTCGATTGGCCATCCTTCTTTCCTCTTCAGAGAAGTTTCTCTTTAAGACTTTAGCCCATTTATTTATTGAGCAGTTGTTTCTTTGAGGATTTGTTGTTGGGAGATTTAATTTTTTGATTTCCACGTATATTTTAGATATGTGACCCTTATCCGTTGTATAGCTAGTGAAGATCTTCTCCAAATGCATCAGCTTTCTATTGATCTTGCTAGCCATGTCCTTTGCCGTGCAGAAGCTCTGCAATTTCATGCAATCCCATTTGTCCAACCTTGCTTTCATTTGTTGTATTTCTGGGTCTCTATTCATAAAATTTTGGTCTGTGCCAAGGAGACCTAGGGTTTCTCCTATTCCGGTCTGTAATATTTTCAGGGTGTCTGCTTGGACTCCGAGGACATTGATCCATTTGGAGTTGATTCTGGTGCAGGGTGATATATAAGGATCTACCTTTAGTGTTCTTTTTTATCTTTTTTTTTTTTTTACTGATTTTTTTATTGTGAAAAAACTGTACAGAGGAGCTACAATTACATGGGCAAGATAATGAATACATTTCTTATCAAGCATTGTAGCCTCCTTTTTTGTTTCCCCTTCCCATCCCTTCCAAGCCTCTCCCCCCACCCAATCCTCCCCGCCCGACCACTCACCAAAGTTGTAAAGTTCCGTTTGGACATGACAACTTGTACTTCTCATTGTTGCAACGGGTCCACCTGTATCCTTATTTAAACGACTTGATTTTCCCATTCCCCTCCACAAATTACACCGACATCAAAGCAGGGGTTATACTGTGGGGGAGGGACATAAAAAGCAACAAAGAAATAATCATATAAATGTGTTAGAATCAGATGCATGAAAGAAAAAAAAACATTCAAATACATATCTTAGGGTTCATTTTCCTAACATCACCTTATCTGAACTTTTCTGCTTGACTCATACATATACTAACTATTGCAAATGAGGGAAACCATGGGACCTATGATTCTTTGGGCTTGGCTTACTTCACTTAATATAATTTTTTCCAAGTCTTTCCATTTCTTAACAAATGGGGCAATGTCATTCTTTTTGATGGAGGCACAGAATTCCATTGTGTATATATACCACATTTTCTTGATCCATTCATCTACTGAGGGGCATCTGGGTTGGTTCCATATCTTAGCTATAGTAAATAATGCTGCAATAGACATAGTTGTGCTGGTAGCTTTAGTGTGGTCTTGTTTGTAAACATTTGGGTAAATGCCCAAAAGTGGGATTGCTGGGTCATAGGGGAGCTGTATGTGGAGTCTTTTGAGGAACCTCCATACTGCTTTCCAAAGTGGTTGAACAAGTTTACACTCCCACCAACAATGCAGTAAGGTTCCCTTCTGTCCACATCCCCTCCAGCATCTGTTGTTATTAGAGTTCTTCATTTTTGCCATTCTAACTGGGGTGAGGTGGTATCTTAATGTTGTTTGCATTTCTTTTATGGCTAGGGAGGTTGAGCATTTCTTCATGTGTCTATTGGCCATCCTTCTTTCTTCTTCAGAGAAGTTTCTCTTTAAGTCTTTAGCCCAATTATTTATTGGGCAATTGTTTCTTTGAGGATTTGTTGTTGGGGGATTTAATTTTTTCAGTTCCAAGTATATTTTAGATATGAGACCCTTATCCATTGTATGGCTAGTGAAGATCTTCTTCCAATCCGTGAGCTTTCTATTGATCTTGTTAGCTATATCCTTTGCCATGCAGAAGCTCTGCAACTTCATGCAATCCCATTTGTCCAATCTTTCTTTGATTTGTTGTGTTTCTGGTCTCTATTAAGAAAATTTCGGCCAGAGCCAAGGAGACCTAGGGTTTCTCCTATTCCATCCTGTAATGTTTTCAGAGTATCTGCTTTGACTCCGAGGTCTTTGATCCATTTGGAGTTGATTCTGGTGCAGGGTGATATATAGGGATCTAGCTTTACTTTTCTACAAGTAGTTAACCAATTTTGCCAGCACCATTTACTGAACAGGCTGTCTTTCTTCCATTCTATTTTTTTTAGCTCCCTTCTCAAAGATTAGATGGCGATAGGTCTGTAGATTCATTTCTGGGCTTTCAATTCTATTCCATTGGCTTTGAGGTGCCTTCTTGTGCCAGTACCAAGCTGTTTTGATTACTATGGCTTTATGGTAGAGTTTGAAATTTGGTATTGATATTCCTCCAGCAGCGTTCTTTCCATTGAGGATCGTTTTTGCTATTTGGGGTCTTTTATTGTTCCATATGAATTGCCTCTTCTATTTCCTTGAAGAATGAGGTTGGAATTTTGATAGGTATCGCGTTGAATTTGTAGATGGCCTTGGGAAGTATTGCCATTTTCACGATGTTAATCTTTCCAATCCAGGAGCATGGAAGTTTTTGCCATTTTCTAATTTCTGCTTTGATTTCCTATTTCAAGTTTTTAAAGTTTTCATCATAGAGGTCCTTCACTTCTTTGGTTAAGTTAATTCCTAGGTATTTTATTTTTTGTGGGGCTATTACAAATGGAGTTGCTTTCCCAATTTCAGCCACACTTTTCTCATTGTTGGCATACAGAATAGCCATTTATTTTGGAGGGTTAATTTTATACCCTGCTACTTTGCCAAAGTTTTGAATCAGCTTGAGTAATTTGGGAGGGAGTATATGGGATTCTTTAAACACGAGATCATGTAGATCATGTCATCTGCAAAGAGGGAGAGTTTTATTTCTTCTTTCCCTATTTGGATCCCCTTTATGTTTGCATCTTGTCTTATTGCTGTAGCTAGGCATTCTAATACTAGATTGAAGAGAAGTGGAGAGAGTGGACATCCTTGTCTTGTTCCTAAGTTAAGAGGAAATGGCTTTAGTTTTTCACCATTAGGTGTAATGCTGGCTGCAGGTTTGTCATATGCAGCCTTTATTGTACTAAGGAATGATCCATGGATTCCTAATTTTTCCAAAACCTTCATCATGAAGGGGTGTTGGATCTAGTCGAATGCTTTTTCTGCATCTATTGAGATAACCATGTGGTTCTTATCCTTGCTCCTGTTGATGTGATGAATAATATTAATTGATTTGCATATATTGAACCAGCTTTGCATCCCTGAAATGAATCCTGTTTATCATGGTGTATAATTTTTTGGATGAATTGTTGAAGTCGATTGGCCAAAATTTTTGTTTAGAAGTTATGTATCAATGTTCATCAAAGAAATGGGTCTATAGTTCTCTTTCCTTGATGAGTCCCTGCCTGGTTTTGGGATGAGGGTTATGATGAGGGTTATAGAATGTGTTCGGTAGTGAACTTTCTCTTTCAATTTTATTGAAGAGTTGGAGGAGTATTGGTGTGAGCTCTGCTTTGAAGGCCTTGTAGAATTCCACTGTAAAACCATCTGGTACTGGACTTTTCTTAGATGGGAGGTCTCTTATTGATGTTTCTATTTCAATGCTTTATATGGGCCTGTTTAACTCATCTTGGTTTAGTTTTGGCATGTCAATATTTGCTAGCAAAAGGTCCATTTTTGCCAAGTTCTGAAACTTATTAGCATAAAGTTTTGAGAAGTATTCCCTTATAATGTTCTGAATCTTGGTTGTTTCTTGGTGATGTTTCCATTCTCATCTCTGAGTTTATTTATTTGGGTGTGTTGTCTTCTTTTTCTGATAAGATTTGCTAAAGGTTTGTCAATTTTGTTAATTTTTTTGAAGAACCAACTCTTTGTTTTGTTGATTGTTTCTATAGTTCTTTTGGCTTCTAATTCTTTTAATTCTGATTTAATTTTAATTATTTCTTTTCATCTACTGGATTGGGGTTTATCTTGCTGCTCTTTTTCAAGGAGGTTCAGATGTGTCATTAAATTGTTGGTTTCAGATCTTTCCAATTTGTTGATGTAGGAACTCAGAGCTATAAACTTGCCTCTGAGTACTGCCTTTCCTATGCCCCAGAGGAGCTGGTAATTTGTGTGCTCATTTTTGTTGAATAGCATGAACATTTGAATATCCTTTCTAATCTCTTCCATGACCCACTCCTGATTCAGCAGATTGTTGTTCAACCTGCATATGTTACCGGACTTTCTTTGGTGGCTTTTGGTGTTGAGTTCTAATTTTATTCCCTTGTGGTCAGAGAGAATGCAAAATGTAACTTCAATGTTTCTGAATTTGTAGAAGTTTGCTTTGTGGCCTAAAATGTGGTCTATTTTAGAAAATGTTCCATGTGCTGCTGAGAAAAACGTGTATTCTGATGCTGCTGGGTGAAATATTCGGTAGATATCTCTTAAATCTAATTGATCTATGCAGCTGTTTAGATCTGCGGTTTCTCTGTTGAGTTTTTGCCGAGTTGATCTATCTAGTGGGGAGAGTCGTGTGTTAAAATCCCCAACAATTAATATCTTTGGATCTATGTGGGATTTGAGGGAAAGTAGTGTTTCTTGGATAAATTTGGGTGCTCCATTGTTTGGGAATAGATATTTAGAATTGTAATATCCTCCTGAAGGAAAGATCCCTTAATTAGTATGTAGCTACCTTCTTTATCTCTTTTCACAAATTTTAATTTGAAGTCTATTTTATCTGATATTAGGATTGCAACTCCAGCCTGTTTATGGGGGCCGTTTGCTTGGTAGATTTTGTTCCAACATTTAACATTGAAAATGTGTTTGTTTTTACAGGCAAGATGTGACTCCTGAAGGCAGCAGATAGAAGGATCTTGTTTTTTGATCTAACCAGACAGTCTGTGTCACTTAATTGGAGAGTTAAGTCCGTTTATGTTAAGAGATAGGACTGAGAGGTATTTGGGAGTTCTTGCCATGTTATCCACCTTCTTGGTAATTGAGAACACTGGGTTCTTCCTTTGGTTCTTGGATTCTCAGTTTGGGTGCAGTTTCTTGGCCTTTATTGTGGTCTTGTTGGTTTTCTATGTGTAGGACATCTTTAAGAATCTTTTGTAGGGCTGGTTTGGGAGAGATGTATTGTTTCAATTTTTTTTGCTATGTAAGGTTTTTACTTGGCCTTTAGTTATGAAGGAGAGTTTAGCTGGGTACAGTATTCTCGGTTGATAGTTGTTTGTTTTTAGAGCGTGGCATACATCATTCCAGGCTCTTCTTGCTTTGATTGTCTCTGCTGAGAAATCTGAGGTGATTCTAATTGGTTTCCCCTTATAGGTGATTAATCTTTTCCCCTTGACAGCTTTAAGGATCTTTTCCTGGGTCTGAATTGATCCTTTGTGCATTCTAATGTGACAGTGGGATGTACTATTCTGGTCTGGTCTATTTGGAGTTCTAAAAGCTTCTTGTATCTGAATAAGCCAATCTTTTTGCATGTTTGAGAAGTTCTCTGCTAGGATCCTGTTAAACAAATTTCATAGACCATTAACTTCTGTTTCTAGATTCTCCTCTACACTCATTATCCTCAGATTAGGCCTTCTGATGGTGTCTTCCAAGTGTTGGATAGATCTATCATATTTCTTGGACTTGTCTTGGATGGTTGTATGTTCTTTCTCTATAATATCTAGACTGTCTTCAATCCTTGAGATTCGATCTTCTGCATGGTCTAACCTGCTGTCAAGACTTTCTACTTTGTTTTTTATTCCTTTTCCTTCTAATTAGTCACTTTGTTTGCTTCAAATTCTTTGTTGAAGCTTTGTTTTAGATCATGTATGAACTTCTTTACTTACTTAATTTGGTGTTCAGTGTTTGTTCTCAAATCACTTAGTTGATTGATTATGGTTTCCTTGGACTCCCATTCCTTCTGTTGGGTTCCATTCAGCATTCCCTTTGTGGTCTCCCTGACTTCCTTCAGCTCTTCGTTAATGGATCCCATGAATGCCTTTTCTGATCTTTGTGTATTGTATTCCTGTTCTCTCAATTCCTGTATTACTCTTTGATTAGCTTCCTCCAGTTCATGCCATTCCTGTAGTTCTCTTTGAGTGTTCTCAGCCTGCTCACGCCATTCCTGCCTTTCTCTTTAAGTATTCTCAAGCTGCTCATGCAAATCCTGTATCAGTTTTTGAGTAGCTTCCTCATGCTCATGATATTCCTGTATAAACCTTTGGATTGCCTCCTCACTCTCTCTATCATTCTCATACAGAGTCCTTTTTATGTTTTCAATTTTTTCATTTATCATGATTGCCAGCAGTGTTTGTAGAGCTATTTGGGAACTCTCCTCTGGGTTATTCATTATCTGTTCTGTCCCCTGATTATCATGAGTGGGAGTTGAGATACCCAGACTTGCCATTTTTCTTGTGTTTTTCCGGCACACTCTGCCCATTTGGGATGAACATAATACCAGTCTTGTGATAGAACACTAACTTAAGGCAAGCATCAACCAAAGTCTGCGTTTGCACAGTCAATAGTCTACAGATACAATCTAGTTCAACAGCTACATCTATTCAACATCAAACAACTATATATTAATGGGCTACAATCCGCTAAGAAGAATTTGGAAGACCAGAAATTATTAGGTTTAAGGTGAGATGTGGGTAAAAAATAGGAATAGAGTGATGTGGGAAGGCACAGAGAGAGTTAACTAAGTCCTAATTTCAAAGCAGGAAATAGGATGGATAGGATTAAAGTAGAGAGAGAGAAAAAAATAAGAAAGGGAAAGGAAAAAGAAAGAGACCAGAAAAATTGAAAA
Organism: Dipodomys spectabilis; assembly: GCF_019054845.1. Lineage (NCBI taxonomy): Eukaryota > Metazoa > Chordata > Mammalia > Rodentia > Heteromyidae > Dipodomys > Dipodomys spectabilis. The sequence goes on from NW_024870792.1 coordinate 3,854,117, forward strand.
GTAAAAATTAATAATATTATGCAAATACAAAACAAACTATTCAGATAAGAATGTGAATATAAAGAGAGAAGGGGAGGGATATAAAGGAGATGTGAAAAACTTAAAAATAAAAATACTTAAAATATTATATGGGTATAAAGAGGTAGTACTGCTATTAAGGAATTTAAGTCTCAGAGGTTTTGAATTGAGTAATAAATTTGTGGATTAAGTGTGTACACAATGGGGATAGGGTCTAATAGTCAACTACAGGTTTATCTGAGGATGTACAGAACAACAATTAAGTCACATAAAGAAGAATGAAAGACAACAAAAGGTGAAAAGGATAAGAAAGAAAGAAAAAAGATCAGAAGTTCAGTAGAGCTAAACAAAAAAAAAATTTTTTTAAAAGAAAGAAAAAAAAAGAAAGAAAATCGCACACACACATATACCCCTAAAATAAAAATTTTAAGAGGAAAAAAAAGTTACTAGAAAACAATTTTTTCCAAAAAAGGTAAAAATTAAAAAGTAAAAAAAGTTTTAGAAAAGAAAAAAAAACTTTTTAAATAAAAAGTACAAAAAAAAAATTTTCTTTGATTTTTTTGTGAGGGGTGGGAAAAATCCTGTATCTTCCTTGTGTCCGTAACCAGCCTCTTGTTGGGGTCTCTGTTCTGCATGTGGTGTTTGATTGTCCTGTGACTTGGTTGGTTTCTTTAGTCAGTTTGTTTGAACGGGTAGAAAAATGCTCTGCTTTACCCAGGATTTTGCGATCCTCCTCCCAGGTTAGTTCAATGGGAGGGAGTTCTGCTTTGAGTATCACAAAAGAGGGAGATGGCTTTTTCCTCATGTTTGGAGATGCTGAGATGAGGCTAGGTTCTGGGTAGAGTTGAGGCCTTTCAGCAAACAGTAGCTTTTCCCGCAAACTAGTTGAGAAGTACAAGTTGTCATGTCCATAACGAGCTTCACAATGTCAGTGCGGCAGGGGGTGGGGGGGTGGGGGGGGGAGGAGAAGGATTGGGACTGGGGAGGGGGGAGGCTGGGAAGGGATGTGAAGGGTAAACAAAGGAGGAGGCTGCAATGCTTGGTAAGAAATGTACGCATTATCCTGCCCATGTAATTGTAACCCCTCTGTACAGTATGTTCACAAATAAAATAAAATAAATTAAAAAAATAAAAAAAAGAAACTCACAGAGCCCAGCCTGGAGACACTCTCAGGGTTTCTGTTTACTGAATTTCAATTGGTTGTCAAGGCTGCTAAAGGGAGGGGCAGCCTCTGGCTCTGATTACCCAGTGAAGAAAGTCACTTCTGGGGCTGGTGCCTGAGCTGGGTGACTTTTCCCTGGGTGTAGCTTAGTCTGGCAGGTCAGGTTATGTTCTTGTGACCTGCTAAATGACTCGTTTTCTTACAAGACCTGAGTTGGAGCTAGCAGCTCCGACGAGCTTTGTCAGTATCCAAGATGGAGATCTCCAGTACTGGAGGGGAGGGGGAGAGGGGTGGCCTTCCCTCCTGTGCTCCCTGAGAAGGAGTGAGGACGTCAGGCTTCTACTCATGCCGAGTCTTGGTTCCTGGGTCATCTCTGGTCTGCGAACTGAAGGATGAAGATGTCTGCTCCTTGTCGGTTCTTGCTGATGTTGAGTAGAATCCGCTTGCCTGCCGCGTCTGGCTCCTTCTTCCCGGACTCTCTGTGTTTCAGTTATGGCGACTGCGGCTGCCACCACCACCACTGCCGCAGCAGCTGTGGCTGCTGGCAAGAGCTCAAATCTGTCTCCTTGCCTGGATTTTCCCTCTCTGGCCTAACTCTCTGTCCTGTGATGGCACATTTGGTGTGACTCTCTGGCTTAGGACTGTTCACTGGAACTCTAAAACTGCTGTCTATGCGAGAGCTTGTTTAGCCTCCAGCTTCTCCTCCGTCATCTTCCTGGAACTTCACCTTTAGTTTTCTACAGGTGATTAACCAATTTTGCCAGCACCATTTACTGAAGAGGCTGTATTTCTTCTATTCTATTTTTTTAGCTCCCTTATCGAAGATTAGATGGTTATAAGTCTGTGAGTTTATTTCTGGATTTTCAATTCTATTCTATTGGTCCTGAGGTCTGTTCTTTTGGCCCCGGGTGTGGGTGGGGCAGGCGGAAGCAGAGAGGTGAAATGAGAAGGCATAGGAAGGAAAAAAAAGGAGGAGGCAACAATGCTTGATAAGAAATGTATTCATTACCTTGCTCATGTAATTGTAACCCTTGTGTACAGTATTTTCACAATAAAATATTAAAAAATAACAAAGAAAAATAATTCCAGTCATTTAAAACTGGATAAAAACAGTCCACTCAATTTTTTTTTTTGGGTCCAGTCCTGGGCCTGAACTCTGGGCCTGGGCGCTGTCCCTCAGCTCTTTAGCTCAAGGCTAGTGCTCTACCACTTGAGCCATAGCACCACTTCCAGCTTTTTTTTTCTTTTTGCTTATGTGGTGCTGAGGAATCAGACCCAGGGCCTCAAGCATGCAAGGTAAGCGCTCTACCATTGAGCCACCTTCCCAGCTCATCCATTCAATTTTTTTTTTAATTTTTATTGTGAAAATGGGGCAATGTCATTCTTTCAGATGGAGGCATAGAATTCCATTGTGTATATATACCATATTTTCTTGATCCATCCATCTACTGAGGGGCATATGGGTTGCTTCCATATCGTAGCTATAGTAAATAATGCTGCAATAAACATAGTTGTGCTGGTAGCTTCAGTGTGGTCTTGTTTGTGATCATTTGGGTAAATGCCCCAAAGTGGGATTGCTGGGTCATAGGGGAGCTCTATGTGGAGTCTTTTGAGGAACCTCCATGCTACTTTCCAAAGTGGTTGAACAAGTTTACACTCCCACCAACAATGCAGTAAGGTTCCCTTCTGTCCACATCCCCTCCAGTATCTATTGTTATTAGAGTTCTTGATTTTTGCCATTCTAACTGGGGTGAGGTGATATCTTAATGTTGTTTTGATTTGCATTTCTTTTATGGCTAGGGAGGTTGAGTATTTCTTCATATGTCTATTGGCCATCCTTCTTTCTTCTTCAGAGAAGTTTCTCTTAAAGTCTTTAGTCCACTTATTTATTGGGCAGTTGTTTCTTTGAGGATTTGTTGTTGAGGGATTTAATTTTTTGAGTTCCAATTACATTTTAGATATGAGACCCTTATCCATTGTATGGCTAGTGAAGATCTTCTCCCAATCCGTGGGCTTTCTATTGATCTTGCTAGCTATATCCTTTGCCATGCAGAAGCTCTGAAACTTTATGCAATCCCATTTGTCCAACCTTTCTTTGATTTGTTGTTTTCAGAAAACATTGAAAACATTTATGTTACATAGTAAATAGATTTATGGAATCATTATTCATTGCGTATTTCCGGCTGATAGCTCATTTTTATTTTTCCTACCACGATCATTTAAGATTTTTATGAAGTTTAAATATATTTGCCTAAAAAGATTTGGTACATATTCTGCCACAATGTATTATATTTTATTTTATTTTGTAATGAATAGCTTATAGTAGCATTTACATCATAAAAGTATTTAACCAAAGATGGTTTTATGTAAATAAGGCTGGCTCAGGTAAATAAGGTCTCAGGATTCATGAATCACACTTTCAGTTTTTTTTTTAAACTTTTTATAAAAAGATGGAAAATGGAGGAAGGCATTTGGTCAGTTTGTTTTGCTAAATACTCATTACTTCAAAGATATAGAAACACTGTGACAAATTAAGAAATGGAAAAAATCCCAAATTTTTAAAAGTTGTAGCACAGTAATGAAAATTCGAATGAACTAAATGCAAAGAAATAAAGTCAGGTGTAGATCTTCAGTTTTAGGTAAGGAAAAGAAATCACTGTTTAGATAGTCCTAGAAGAGTATCACAATATCCCAATAGCTATGTATGTATGATCATATAAGACAATGCTAAGCAAAATGAACTCCAAGATAGGTGTAGAAGAGGTTTTTTTTTTGTTTGTTTCTGTTATTTTTAATGTACCATGTGATTTCTTTTATTCTTTGTGTTCCCCCTCATCCCCTGCTTTTTGTTTATCCCCTGTTGTCACTGTATTTGATTTTGATACCCTGGGTATTGTGTATATGTTTATCTGAATTAGGGAAGGGAAGAGGAACAACAGAATGGTAAGACAAAGGATAAAAGGGGAACCAGTGCAACAGTGATGCTCACAGGACAACATAATATAAATGATCTGTACAACTTGGGGGGAGCAGCACAAGGGTAGGGAGAAAGTAGGAGGAAAATGAAGGAGGAGGTAACAATGTTTGACAAGAAATGTACTCACTACCTTATATATGTAACTGCAACACCTCTGTACATCACCTTAACAAAAAAATTAAATTGAAAAAAGAGAAATCACTGTTGCTTGCTTTCATTTATCATCATACTGGGAATTTATCAGTTTCATTTGAAGTTATTTTATTGGCTGCTAAAATTTGGCAGGTTGTTTAATTTCTTAATAAATCATCTTTGCTATGATTATATGTTGGCCGATTCATCTCTAATAATATTTATGTCTGAAAATTCATACCTGACAGTGATCTAGCTAAGCCATATATTATTGACTAAATATTTTATATGTAATTTGTCAAGTTATATCTTTTTCTTAATCAATTTATATGTAATATGGTAATAATATACTATTTCCTTAGTTTTTGCTTATGCATAAATATGTACTTTTTATCTATCTTTTCTTTCTTAAACATATATTTAAGTTAATACCTATATTATTGCAAGCAAGCAATTTTTTAAAAATTAGTCTTAGACTTTTTTTTTGGGGGGGGGGGGGGTCCGCTCGTGGAGCCTGAACTCTGGGCCTGGGTGCTGTCCCTCAGCTCTTCAGCTCAAGGCTAGCGCTCTACCACTTGAGCCACAGTGCCACTTCCGGCTTTTTGCTTTTTGCTTATATGGTGCTGAGGAATTGAACCCAGGGCCTCAGGCACGCAAGGCAAGTGCTCTACCACTGAGCCACCTTCCCAGCCCATATTGCAAGCAATTTTATAACTATTTATTTTGAAAATTTGGCATATCTCTGAATTTCTTCATATATATTTAAAATTAGTCTGTAGATTTCATTTTCTACATATTCCCCTTCTTTCCCTTCAGATCAAAATGATTTTATTTTGATATTTTGATGTCACCCAAATATTCAATAATTCCTCCTCCTCCTCCTTTTTCTTCTTTTGTGCCATTACCAGGGCTTGGACTCAGCCTCATGGTCTTGCTTGGCTTCATTATTCATGGATAGCCCTCTAAAAGGGCCTTGTCACTATTTCTCATTTTATCTGCTCAGGCTGGCTTTAAATTGTGATTCTTAGATCTCTGCCTTCTGATTAGCCAGTATGAGTGCCTGGCTTATGTTTGCAATGTCAAGCCTCAGAGTACTCTGTTAGTCCCAGTTGTTGAAGGCATCAAGAGTTGCCCTCCACCTCTACTACCCTCCACCATTGTCTACTGACTACAGACTTTGGGATCACATGAAGAAACTAAAGCCTCGGAACCCTAAGCTAGGTCATTGCTCTAGGTTGGCTTTGGTGGTAATATTTTTGGGCAGTAGTTCTCCTAGACCTACTGATCTTTGTTCAGTAACATTGCATGATATTGTGTCAACCAAAGTGTGGCATCTATTATCAAAACAAAACAAAACACCTTTACTCTTCTTCAACCTGCCTATTGCGTTCACAAAACAAAATTTAAAGCAACAGAGTTCAATATAAAAGACAAATGAGATAAAGGTCATGGCTTTGTATAACCAGTTTTAAAAATAAAATTCCCTTCTGTATGCATGATGCTATTGAAAAACGTGTATCCATGGGAGTTCAAATACATAATAGAAAAATTTACCATGTGTTTCAAAAAGTATCAAAGTCAGGTACCAAAAAAATACCATTTTAAGACCACCTATCTGGAAATATCTATCTTCCTACGATCAATATATTAGAGTCTCTGTGGGAAGCACACACAAGAGAGAATGATATAAATATTATAAATATATAGCTATATTAGTTTGATTTGCAGATATAGATTTGACTTTTTTTACAATTCGTAAGTAAATTTGTTTGAAACATCAAAATAAAGTTCTATGTATGTGATAGTAAAGTGGTTAAAAACCCAAAGCAAAGAAGTCTTGAAAGGAGACAAAGAAAAAGAGATATAACATATAAAATACATCAAATAAAATAATAGTAAACTTCTCTGCAGAAACAATGGAGGCCAGACAAACCTGAATAACAAAGAAAGAAACTATAATAATGAAGGACCAGAAAGAAATGATAGGATATGGATACCGTGACCACAAAACAAACAAACAAATTACCCACACTCCATAAATAACAGTTACTATGAGATGTTGAATGTAATGTTTGAAGAAATCCTTGTGGAAATTTTATACACAGAAAAATTCATAGTTTAAAATTTTAAATTAAAGGTATACATTTAGCCAATGAGACCATAACATATAGAATTTAAATAACATAACATATAGTAATATAAATAATATAACATATAATAATTTAAGTAAGTGCATCCTAGAGAAACTGAATTAAAATAAGCAAGAAGAGAAGGGGAATTTTTTTTAAGCATCCTCATGTTCTGGGGAGAGTTACTATCTATGTTGTATTTCTTTTTGTACTTTTAAGGACCTGGCTATTACAAACTTCATTGAAAATATGACTAAAATGTAATAGAAAGAAAATTGTATGTTATCATTAATTATTTGCAGATGAGGCAATTACCTCACAAATGCAAACAATGCTGGCTGTGGCTCACATCTAAAATCCTGGCTACTCTGGAGGTAAAGATTAGCCTATTTTATATATCAGCCCATCACTATGTCTCAAGTAAGCTGGATATGTCATGTGTGTGTGGCCTCAGCTATGTGGTATGCTATAGATGGGTGGATCCAATTCAGGAAAGACCTACACTAAAATATGAGATTTTACATATGATAAACAAAACAAACTTAAAGCAAAATTGCAATTACTAAATATAACCCTAGTTCTGCAAACAAACAAACACAAGCAAATAAATTAAAAAAGTATGCTGAATGCTAGTGTGACTCATGCCTATAATCCAAGCTACTCAGCAAGATCTGATGATTACAGCTGGAAGCCAGATGGGGCAGGTAAGTCCATGAGACTTATCTTCAATTAATCAACAGAAACGGGAAGTGGCACTATAGCTCCAAGTGGTAGAGTTCTAGCCTGAGCAAAAAATCTCACAGACAGCACCCAAGTCCTGAGTTCAAATCCCACGATCGACAAAAAAGCAAATAAAAAGCAAGCAAACAAACAAACAAAAAAAAATCCAAGCAAACAAAAAAACAGATATGGTGACAATTTAAAAAATATATAAAAATAAATGTAAAATTTATTTCTAGTAATTTTTGAACAAAAGAATTTCAAATAGCCCAAATTTCCAGGCTGTTTTGCAAGTGAACACACTACTTATTAGTTTATTATATACGGTTAACTTAATAATAATTGTGTACCAATGTTTATTAAGGACTTCAATTTACTTTCAAAATATTCATCAGTATATTCATCAATACATTTTACATGCTTATCTTGTTTTCTCTTGATTTCAAATAAATGCAGTCATAAAACACATATAACTGTAATAATTGTTTTGAAAACAAATATAATTACTTTAACTCCCAGAAAGGAGAGTACCTATGCAGAAAAGAAGGTAACTTATTAGCTATAAGCATTCAGTTTGGGCATCAGTTGGTACTTACTTAATTCAAGATAATTAAAAGCATTATTCTGCCAAGTTGTTAGCTAGAAGTCAATTAGATTGTTTATAGAAAGGCACCACAATGCCCCATATGTCATTCATATCAATTTAGCAGTTAATAGGGAAGGAAAATTATGTTTACATAGTGTGATATATGAAAGAGTACTATAAAAATGATGAGAAGACTGCATAATTAACTTTTTATCACTTTCTGTAACATTACACAACCATGGAAGCATACACATGTCCATCCTGCTGTTCACTAGTTACACACATATTCCCCAAGGATTGCACTAGATGTGGTCACAACTGCAGAAAACTGTTGCCTTGTGTATTCTCTTTATTAATAGATGTTATAAAATACATGAAAATCAACAACTATGGTATTTTTATAATGCAAATATTTATGTTTTCTATAAAAAAATAGTATAAAAAACTTGCAAAAATGTATTAGTTTTTACCCATCCACTTTTACCTGTTTGACATTTTTTTAACTTTCTATAAAATCAAAGTATATCAGAAATTATAAAATCTAAGCTTCCCCCCAAAAGTGGTTAAAATTATTGGGCACAAAATGGCTTTTTGTTTTTAAAAATTCAAAAAATTCCTCTGATAATCACCAGGAAAAGAAAACTGCTCTTTCTGTCCTGTATGTCTTCTGGGCAGGGCTGGCTGACCTCTGGGAAATGTCTGCAAAACTGATTCTGCTGAGCAATACAGAAATGGACTTATTAGTTCAAGCTGAAATTATATTGAACAAGCTAGGAGTAAATGGTAGAGGGTCAATCTGATTAAAATACTGTATATGCATGTGTGAAACACCAAGGTGAATTTACTTTGGACCAATTAGCATGAACCAGAAAAAAAGGGACAAGAACTTTACAGGTCTTGTCTGCCATGTAGTTACTACTATGAAGGTGAACAAAGAGATGAAGGAAGACGAATGTGACAAAGTAGTTCACTTACACATGTGAAAATGGAACAATGGCGCTTGTCGACATGAGTCTGAAAAGACAGTGGAGGAAGAATGATGGAAGGGGTACACTGTATGCATGGAGGTGTATAAACATGAAATCCATCTGTATAGATAATTGATATTAAACTAAAATGTGAGAAATATTTTAATAATTAAAATAATAATTTTTAAACTCATTTAACTGTAACAACTTTACTAAAGGCCTTATTTCAATACAGTAACTTGGATGAGTAAGTCTTCAATCTATGAATTTTGAGGAGATACAGCTCAACTAGCATTCTGCCCTAACCTCTAAAATGCATGCCCTGATTGCATGCAAAAGACATTCACTGAATCTCTATAGAACCAAAGTCATTCTATTATTAATTTTGAAGTTCAAAGTCTCATTTAAATATTATCCAAGTAAAATGAGAGATCTGATTTATCCTGGGGTGTTCCTTTGCAAATATGAAGCTCAAACCAAACAAGTTATGTACTTCTAAAATACAGTGGCAGGACAGATAAGACACAGATTCTTATTCCAAAATGTATAACTGGACCACAAAATAGTAAGATAAATTCCATCAAGTATTAAAGCTTGAAAATAATCAAGCATCCTTTGGGCAGTTTTTATCCTCTAAATCCAGGGGGTTGTGATCCCAAATCCATGGTTGGCAAGATAATAGTTTGCACCATGGATAGTCCTGCCTTAATAGCTGTGTAATTCTTTCTCTGGCTCTTTAGATGGAGGCCCTCTGCCATGTGAAATCAAAGCATTTTTTTTCTAACTTTTGAAACCAAGAGGCAGCTCTGTTGATTTCAGATTCAGTTATTTGTCCATTCTTCCATCTCAAAAGAACAACACACAGTCATGATAAATATATTTAGAATATTCTTTTGAAGAATGATGATCCTACCAGTCAAACCAGTATTGTCTTTACAGCTATAATATCATTTCTTCTTCTTTAAATACATTTTTTATTGTAAAAATACTGTACAAAGGGGTTACAGTTACATGAGCAAGGTAATGAGTACATTTCCTATCAAGCATTGTTACCTCCTCCTCCTCCTTTGTTTTTCCCCTACCCTTCCTTCCCTCCCAACTCCATAACTACACTCTCCCTCTCCTCTCCCCGCCTAAATTGTAAAGTTCCTTTTTCAACATAGTGTCTTGTACATCTCATTGTTACAATGGGTCAACCTGTATCCCCATTTAAACATTTTGTTTTTTTCACTTCCCCTCCCCAAGTAGCAAAGTGTATATACAAGATGCAGGGCACTGACATCAAATACAGTGAAAACAGGGGATATACCATGGGGGAAGAAAAATCACATGGTACATTATAAATACATTAGGAACAATAGCAAGCAAGAAAAAAATACTTGTGTCCCTATCTTGAGGTTCATTTCACTTAACATCATCTTATCAGGTCATATGTACATAGCTTTTGACCTTTTCTGCTAGTCCCAGATATATACTAGTTGTTGCAAATAAGGGAACATGGACTACATTCCCAAAATACTCAAGCTGATTCGAAACTTTGGCAAAGTAGCAGGGTATAAAATTAACCCTCAAAAATCAATGGCTTTTCTGTATGCCAACAATGAGAAGAGCACAGCTGAAATCAGGAAAACCACTCCCTTTGTAACAGTCCCACAAAAAATAAAATACCTAGGAATTAACTTAACTAATATCATTTCTATTACTAGCATTCAATGTCTTTCAGTATGTTAAGTTCTTAGTATCAAGAAAATATTTCATTATGTCCTGTGCTCCTTATAACTACTTTTTCCCCTCTGTCTATCTCTTTCTCTGTTGATTTCATTTTTCATAAAAAAATCTGATTTACAAGTACTGGTTGACTTTTGCTTAATAATTTCTTCTGAAAAACATTCTTTTTCACATTTACTCTAAGCAGTCAGGAAAAACATAGCCATTCCTTCAACATTTTGCTTTGAAGTCTCCAAAACTAAACATTTAACTTGATCTCCCAAATTTCATTCTTTCACAAGTTATTAATAACACAGTTCAGCCAAGTTATTTGTTAATTTATTATAAAGGTCTCTTGTTCTCTAGCTCCTCAAATCATGTTCTTCGTTTCTATCTGAGAATGCAGTGGACTGTCTATTAATATCCTTGCTTCAACTTACTGTCTTTTCTTAACTGCTTAAGTATTCACTAGGAACTGTCAGTCTAGTTCTCTTCTTCTTTTGAGTTCTGACAAGAATCAAGTTCACTATTTATATTTTTAGGACACAACTCCCAAAATACTTTAACACAAACTCATCTATCAGTTCCAAAACTGCTCAATTACTATTATTCATCAGAGCTATGCACCCTTTTTGATATAAAAATCTGTCTTCATCTTCTTGAGCGTCCATAACAAAGTATCATAGACCTAGTATGTTAAAGATCAAAAATTTATACTCTCCTCATTCATAGAAAGCAGAAAAATAAGATCAGTGTGTTAGCCTTTATTCTGACTAGAAAGTGGAAATATTCTTACTTCCTTATTATGGGTAAAAGAAAATGCTCTAATGATTCCTTCAACTTTATGAAGAGAACTATACTCTCATTGTCTCACATAAAGTTCCTTGCATCATATCAAAGGTTTATTCTTCAAAATGAATTTCCAGGAGTACAAAATTCAGCACATTCAATGTGTAAGAGTATTTACATATGGCAAAATGTGAGTGTTTGTTGCCTAAATAGCATATTTTAATAGATTGAATGTACCAATAAGCTAGGTCCATTTTGTTTTTTTCTTCTTTGTGCCAGTGTTCAGGCTTGAACTCAGCCTGGGTGCTGTCCCTGGACTTTTTTGTTCAAGGCTAGCCTTCTATCATTTGAGAAAATGCTCCATTCTTGACCTCTTTATAGTAGAAGATTATAGTCTCAAGAACTTTCCTGACTGGTCTGACTTTTAACTGTGATCCTCACATCTCAGATTCCTGAATAGCAAGGATTACAAGTATGAGACACCTGTGCTTGGATAGAACTAGTCATTTTAAGGACTAGGAACCCAGAGCTGCTGGAGAGTCCATTTGGAGAGGAAATGATATTGCAAGAAAATAGAAAAGATCCTAGCATGAATGGCCTCACAGATTGCTCACTAGGAATGATGCTGAAACCCTTTGTATTACCTGGATTTTAGCTGACACCTATTGCAGAACCCTGTAGACACCATATACAAGAAAATAGACATGGAAAGACCTGTTCAAATTACTTATCTATGAAAAATAGATAAGATTAATTAAACCACCACATTTTAGGATAACTTTATTTGAAGCAAAAGACAATCAAAACACAACACTCACAACCATACATTTTGTAACCTATGTGTTGTAAGCCAAATATCTCCTTAATAAGTAGGTGGGTCTGAGCCAATAACGAACTACATATAGGTTTAATAATTAATTTTACTAAAATTCCTAAGGGAGGAGTTGCTGTTGTTGTATTATTTCCCTTTTATAGTTCAGTCATTTTTATAGAAGCCTGAAGATCTCTCTTAGTTGTTTCATTTTATTTGTTTTCTCTATATGGTCTGTATTGCATTAACTATGTTTCAAGTTCACATTCACAGTTCTCTACAGGTATACATCCCATTACAGTTATCTGAGTTTGGTGTTGATTTCTGTGTCTAGTCTAAAATTGAGAATATTGCTGTTTTAACAACCTGGTCGTATAAAAGAGGCCATTATTCAATGTGATGGAACCTGCTGGGAACAATTTCCTGGATCATATCACAAGTGTCGTCAATGGTAAAATGTGGAGACTGTGGCAGATGGAGCATGCAATTCACTGAAAGACATTCTCACTGTTTGAAATTGAATGTTTGCACCCCAATCTTCCTATTTGAAAAGAAAAAAACAAATATTTTGGTTCTAGATCTTGAAAATAACATATATAACTTCATGTTCTTGATAACTATTTTTAAGGATCCAAGTCCCACTAAGGTACTACATACAAATGTTTTCAAAAGCTTTTATTATTTATTATGATGATTCCATTTGCTTTAATATAAGCTATAAGGATAATACTTGTGGAGAACAAAAAACAAAAAAAAAACCCCAAAAACAAAACAGTTTTCCTTCTTCCAGAATTTCCCATGTATTTGTCATGCAAGGGATATGGCTTAAAGTCATTTATTAATATGTAGCATCAATATTAAACTTGCATCAAATTCCACAATCCATTTAGTCTATCAGATTACATTTTATTTCTATAAGCATGCATTTGTTAATTAAGCAAATCTTTTTAAAACTTCCTTTTCCTTTCCAGTGCTTAAAGATATCAAAAGACACGTTGACTTCCAAAAATCATGATGAAAAAAATCCTGCAATTTTAACTTCTGAGTTTTTAAAATACACATTGTTATTCTTATTGTCACTGTGGATTTCCAGAAGTTTTCTGGTATAACCATGAACTAATATAGCATCTTTTCCAAATAGAATCATTAAAGTTTGAATTAATAATTTGTAATCTTCCAGAATAACTGCTAATCATTGCCATAATTAAAACGTGCAATATACAATATGTCAAAAATATAGTTTATTAAAACTAATAGAGCACTGACTTCGATATCAAAATGGTAACCCACAGTGCATGGTAAAAATTTGACAATCCTTCTTACTCTGTATGACCTATACATAATGCAATTCTGGCTTATGTCCCATGAGAAGGAGAAAAAATAAAGGAGGAATATTTTTTTTGGTCTCATTGACTTGCCATCAGTTCATTCATGAATTTTCTTTTCTACCTTAGGACAATTCATATTGTTGTCACAAAGTTTTTTCACAAGTAAAATGTTATACTAAACTAAAAATGAGCAGCAAATTGCCCTCAAGTGGAGGGTCCCAGCAGTGTAGCTGCCAGATGCCAGCCTCAATGCAGTTAAACCATGGGAACAACTATATTTCCACATTTGTAATTTGTGCTTCCAATACATGTGGAGCTCTATTTCCACTTACTGCACAAGAAACCATTTATACATTTATAGGAAGTATAGTTAGAGTCAGGATGGAGAGTGATTTTTCTATTCTTCTGGATTATTTTTTATGATGACTAAATAATGGCATTTTCAGTACAAAAAGAAAAATGATTAAAAAAATTCAGACCAGAATTTTAAATCTAAAATCATTCTTTCTGTATTCTTCAAATCAGACTTTTTGACTCCTGGTTGGATATTATTTTAATGTTATTAAGAATAACTCTGTATTCTTTACTTTCACTTGTTACAGTCAGGATAATTTTTAAAAGAAGAAATCCTTTATAATGAAATGTGCTATTTTCACAAATTGTATGCTAATCTCTTTTATGAAAATGGATGCTGGTAAGAAATTATTATTAATGTGACTTGAAAAACTTGAAAACTCACAGCAGCATTTGAGAGCAATAATCTAACATTATTGGTTCAAATTTGTTTTGGTGGATAAAGAAATAAACATCCAAACATAGAGAAAACAATTTTATCTCTAAGGTTTTGCACTCACTAGTTTTAAAAGCAGTGATAATGACTAATAAATGTGTTTTCCATATTTAATAAGAGCACATGTTAAAAGCTCTAGAAATCTGACAAAAACATATTATAAAAGCTACTTGGGATTATTTTTTAACAGGAACTTATGTTTAATATACTTAAGTAAGACAGACTAGACAAACTAAATGAGAGAGGTTTAGCTATTTTAATTTTGCTTCTACACTATTTGCTTCTGGAGCAACTGAAAACTGATTGAAAATAAATTTAAAATCTGACTGGTGTTATACTAGTAGCCAACAGAAGCTACTTTTATTAAATTAAAAGGTGTGACTATGTTTATGCCTAGAACTTTACTATGATTTAATTACTCTGTTAGCACTATTAGGCCAGATAATGTTATATTAAAAAAACATTTGGAATATAATCATGGAAGTAGAATTAATTCTTTATTTTTGAATTGTCATCTTTTTAAAAATAATTACTTAAAGATAATAGAAAGATAATTTCAAAACTTACACCATTATTAAGCTTCTTGTCTTGTGTTGTCAATGGGTCACTTTATTGGTCCAATGCATTTTGATCAGTGTCACCCCTTTCGTCATTCTCCTTATCTTTCTCAACCCTTTCTATCCTCTCAATTTTGCTAGTTTCATAAAATATATGTTGAATGAATATTACAACTGTGTTCTTCCCCCTCCCCATTTCATCCATTGTTATTTGAAACTAACTGGAACTAACTAGAGTTGATTCCTTCTTAAGTATCAGCAACAGTAAGCCAATCAGCAGTGGAGGCCACATACTTAACATTCATTTATCTGGATTTGGATGAGTATTAAAAGAGCTGAATCTTTGTTCCATAGAAAAAGAAAGTGTTAATATGTGAGATACCACTGAGCAGAAGATTGGCAGGTGTGTGTCTCTCTCTGTCTTTGAAATTTCATAACCAGTCCCAGGAGTAATCCAGCTTCACAAGGTCTCTGCACTGCCATCTGCCATTTCTGTTGTTTTCTAACTGTTCAATTTCAGGAAAATGAATGTGTCCAACTTTTTCCATTTTATTCACACTATATTGTGGGCTCAGAGAAGCAGTGGTTTCAAAATAATTAAATAGTATAGCATAAGAAGACAAGGTTTATCATTTTATTAAAATGATAGCTTATATAGTAGTGATTTACATTTTGTAGTAACTAACATAAATAAATAATACCAACATTACACATGAAGGGAAAACATCTTAACATTTTTAATTTTCCTTTTCTATCCATAAAAGGCTGTATGGGAAATGACCCTGTGGTTCAGAATGGTAGATTTCTAGCCTTGAGAAAAAGAGCTCAAGAACAGTGCCCAGGCCCTGAGTTCAAGCCCCATTCCTCCACAAAATGTTTCATAAAGGGCTCTATGACTTGATCTTAGGAGCAAGCTTTCTAGCAAGATTACTGACCTATGAAGAGAAGCACATTAAACATTGATTGGTTCATTCTTTCATTAATTTATATATGTCTATTAACATATCAATTTAATCTGCATTTACTTTTACTTTATAGTACAAAGTTTTTATAGTATTTTTACATATAACTTCAAACCATTGAGTTATAAAGATGTCCTCACAAAGCATGTATGTTCATAATCACAAGAAATAAAAAACAAAAACATAAGTAGATCATACAATTATGCTGTATTTTTCATTGCAATATTGAATAGAAACATTGAGAACTAATTTCTTAGTTGGCTGGCAATCTTGGTTGGGCTGGGGAAGGAGAACATCTTTTCTACTTTGTTAGATTGGAGAAATTTCCTTAGTTCATATTTTGCTTAGCAAAGATCTAGTTATAATGCTAAAACAATCTATACAAACAAAAAAGTGGGAGGAATTATGCTATAAAGATATTACTGCTTGCTGTAGAGGTGCAGCAATTATGACAACATGGTATTACTGGGAAAAATACACTATGACTAAAATAAACTTACAAATACAAACAATTAAATTTTGACATAGATTAAAAACAAATTCAATGAAGGATGAGAGTCTTCAAAGAATAGTGAAACATAGGCAAACAAAAGCAAAACAGGGAGTGCAATCTACATCCCAGGGCTCATGTAAAAATTCTATCTCTTTTACATCTGAACTCTGAAGTAAAATTCTAACCTGTATTTCATCACCACCTGGCAATCTATTGGCTTGAGGAGAATGTTTGCTTTGTAGAGAAAAAGAGACTGTTTCTTTGGTGGAGCTATTGTTCTTTCTGTGGAGCTATTTCTTTTTTTAAACAAAAATTCATTGTAAAAATGTGCACAGAATTATACTTATGTAAGTTAGGTAGAGTACATTTCTTTTAGAACAGTGTCGCCTCCTCCCTCATTTCATTCCAGTTTCCCCTCCCTAATCCTCTCCCTGGCAAGTTGTATAGTTCATTTCCAACATAATTGTGTAGTGAGTATCACTTCTGAATTGGTTCACCCTTTGTTGCACTTGTTGCTGTGTTTCCCCTTCCCCTTACTTCTGTTGAATATTTCTTATCCAGAAGCAGCTTCTCAGGCTCTACCTGAGAGCTCCCCTAGTGTTGTTAATTGTTTTCGTGCTGGTGCTGGTAATCAAACCAAGATCCTCACTCATGCTGTGTAAGCACATCATCAGTGAGTTCTTCCCTCAGTACATACTAATGTTACTACTTAGCACAGCATCTATCTATAGTCTTATGGACCTAGTGTTGTGAAAGCATTTGAATGAGGGTTTGAATGAGGGTTGGCAATCTACTTTGCTGTCTTTTGTTGTGAGATTGAAGGTCAGGAGCTGGTAACTCAGATGTTCTGATTTGTAGGAGTATATGAAAACATTATGTCACATATGTTTGTCAGTCTTTGAGAAGTTTACCTACCACCTTTGACAATCCTCCTTTGCCTGTCTTTTGTTATTTCCAAGATGCATCATACTGTCCAAAGTGGAAGAAAATATACTTTTTGAAGTTAATTATGAGTTATATGGGTTACCAAACTTAGTTTCTCTCTGTATAATCTTTGGATTTATTTGACCTTATTCCAAAACCTGTGACAGAACCAATAAGTAATTGAAGATTGCCACTAGAAAGTGCAAATACATACTTTTGCAAATACTTTTGCAGTTTCACAACATAAGTGGTTTTTCACAGAAAACTAGACAAGCTCTAATTATTACTGCGTTGTCTTTCATCAGCTGCCTTCCACCTACAATTAATGAGTAATGAACATCTAATTTTAGCTGTAAAATGTCTTTAGTATGACAATGAAAATGGTGCTGAAATTTTAAATGAGGATGGTTACATTTTGGTACTTGAACGTATCTACAGTTGTGCTTACAGTTGTATGGTCAGCTACAGCCTGAGAGTATCACAGGAAAAAGTGTCAGAAATAAACAGCTACTAAGTTTAGAATTAGATATTTTTCTAAACAATATGGGGGAAATCAAATATTATTCTAGTCCTTTTCAACCTGGACAAGAATCATTCAATTGTCAATTATTGTAAGGGTTCACATAACTCATACAAAATAAGTCTTTGGGCTAAAAATCAGGGCCTGGGTGTTACCTCAAACTTGTCCTCAAGACTAGTGCTTTACTATTTGAGGCAAAGCTCCATTTCTGGCTGTTTAGCTGTTAATTGGAGATAAGAGTCACATTGATTTTCCTGCCCTGGCTGGCTTAAACCAAGATCCTCAGATCTCAGCCTGCTGAGTAGCTAGGATTACAGGAGTGAACTGCCAAGTGTGGCTGTGAGGGAGTTTTGAGATTGTGTCATAGTGTTTTGGCCATTCAATTCACATCTCATAGGCATTTCATCATTTGATGTCATTTTGAGAAGCAGGGTGAGTATGGTATAATATGTATGTTAAGATAAAAAGACTCTTATAGAAAAATTTTATGTTTTTGAAATATAATTAACTATATATACATATAGGTGTACATATGTATGTATTTGATTAGTTCCTTTTAGAGGTTAATGCATTCATTGGGCAACAAATAAGAGGGCAACTAGCAAACTACTTTATATACTTGGTTATACATTATATTTTACCATTCAAACTGGCTGAAGTAAGTATCTTGAAACAGTTTTCTCTTTAAAATACTTGTCTGCAATTACTTGTGATGATAATAGAGAGCCTAGTAAAATATCACTTGAATGAGCAAAGGAAAAAAATTCTTTGGACTACAAACTTATTGCTTTTGGTTTAAGCAATAAAATATTTCATGGTTTGATGTAAAGCAAATGAAAGAGCTTTGTAAAATATTTTTAATGAAGACACTTTAATGATTTTTTTTATTACATGTCCTTAACTAGAGAAATGATGAAGTTGTATTAAAGGTACATACACTCTAGGCATGGAAATGACCTATTTTTAGTGAGCTATTAAAAATTATTTAAAAATTTATTTGGGATATAGAGACTTATTTTATATCATCTTTGTCGTGCTAGCCTCTAACTAAATGAGAAGAGATATGCTGAGCCAATTGGTCAATAGCTTATTAAACATAGTAAAAGTGCATGGCAGAGACATCAGTAACTTTCAGCGTGGTGTCAATATTTCTCTTTGAAGTTTTCTGCAGCCAGACAGCATCAAAATTCATCCCTGAAAAAAATATTTCATTAGAAGCAACCAAACATATGGTATTATAATTTAATTTAAAACGTAAGACCAGTAGATTCATTGGATTTTTATAAATTTTTGTAAAATAGAAAAAAATTATTTTTGAACTGTAAAACACTTCTCTATGTGCTTTATTTTTAAGAATGTTTTAAGTTCTTCAAAGTATTTATAATAATCTTACCAAAGTGCTTGAAATTACTTATTTCTTTATCATTTTTTTACACATAAATAATTTCAAAAGGCCAAAGGTAAAATGTATAACTTGGAGAAAAACATTTCGTTATACTCAGAAGTTTATCATATAAAATGATGTTTACCAAAATGAACTCCAAGAAAGGGAAATACAAGGTTTTTATTATTGTACTGTTTGTGGTTATTTTTTTCTGTTTCTGTTTTTTCTCTTTGTTTTTGATTTCTGTACCGTTTGTTTTTTATATGTTTATCTGATTTGAGAGGGGAAGGGAAAGCACAGAAATGGTGGGACAAAGGGTGAACTAATTCAGCAGTGATACTCACTAGACACTGTTGGAAATGAACTATATAACTTGGGCACTGAGAGGAGGGAAAAAATGAGGGGGAGAATGAGGGAAGAGAGGAAACTGTTCAAAAAGAAATGTATTCATTACCTGATTGTAACTTTAACCTCTTTGTATATCATCTTTACAGTAAAAATTTAATTAAAGAAAAAGAAGTTGCAAATAAGGGAAACCATGGGACCTATGTTTCTTTGCACCTGGCTTACTTCACTTAATATAATTTTTTCCAAGTCTTTTCATTTCCTAACAAATGGGGCATTGTCATTCTTTCTGATGGAGGCATAGAATTCCGTTGTGTATATATACCACATATTCTTGATCCATTCATCTACTGAGGGGCATCTGGGTTGGTTCTATCTATATCTTAGCTATGGCAAATAATGCTGCAATAGACATAGTCCCTTTTTTGCAATATCTAGTATATGTCTGAGACAAGCAGAAAAGGTCAGATAAGTTGATGTTAGATGAAATTAACCCCAAGATAAGTATTCAAATGTTTTTTTCTTTCTTGGGATTGTTTCTAACATATCTATATGATGATTTTTTTGTGGCTTTGTATGCCCCTCTCCCACAGTATAACCCCTGCTTTAATTGTATTTGATCTTGGTATAATTTGTGGAGGGAAAGGACAAAAACAAGCTGTTTAAATAGGGATACAGGTGGACCCATCGCAACAGTGAGATGTACCAGTCTTAATGTTGAAAAACGAACTTTACAACTTTGGCCCAGAGGGGAGGGGGGGGGATGACAGGGGTGTTGAGGGAGGGGGAGATGGGAAGGGATGGGGAGGGGAAACAAAGGAGGAGGCAACAATGCTTGATAAGAAATGTACTCATTACCTTGCCCATGTAATTGCAACCCCTCTGTACAGTATTTCACAATAAAAAATTAAAAAGAAAAAAAAAGAAAAAGAAAAGTCGATTGTGACTTACTCTATTATCTCAAAGCAGACAGATGAACTGGTCCTAGAAGATAGAAAATCAATAGCCTATGAAAAGTCCTTCTTTCCTATACAATAAAGTGTAAAGATAATAGATATTATTGGCATTGACAAAGTAACAAAATTTATTTTAATACTGGAATCAAAATATGTGTTTTCTTTGTCATGAATTAGCACAACAATAACAAACCACATATGTCAAAATATATCACTTTTATCTTAAAACAGGTTTATTGATACTATTCATACTTTATTCTGTTTGCCTCAGACATTTCTTAAGTTTTGTAAGCAATATGGAGGTTTTAAAGAAGAGTGAGGGTCCCTGGTTTTGGATTCTGATTTGGATTCTGATTTTACTTACTGTGGAACTTACATATAAATCAAATTTCTTATATACAAACAGGGAAGAAGATAGTTTTTTTTCCCACAAGATCTACCCTCGGGAATTTTTTTTCTTTTTGGAGTGGTACTGGGGTTTTGAACACAGAGCCATGTACTTAGGGCTAGATGCTGATGAAACACACTTCTAGCCCTGTTTTTCACCAGCTGTTTTTGTTTAGTTTAAGGATAGGGTATCAGTTCCTTCCCAGACATGCACCTTAGATGTAAGTGTCTACTTTAGGCTTCCCATAATTGGTGGGATCAGTGTTGCATACCACCATATTCAGCTTCTTTTTGTTTTCTTCTTTTTTTGGGGGGTGGTGTTGGTCATGGGGCTTGAACTCTGGACCTGGTCACTGTCCCTCAGCTCTTCAGCTCAAGGCTAGTGCTTTACCACTTGAGCCACAGCGCCACTTCCAAGAAGATAGTTTATATTTTGTAATACTGCTCTGTTAATTATTGCCTACAATAATACTTAAAATATTTGTTTTTTATGGTTTTGATTCCAGAGCAATATGTAATCAATTCAAATCTTAGTCATTATTCTAGGAGAAATGTCTAAAATGGTTACTATTTAAACATTTACACTTTCAAAGATATAATCTTAAATACTGGATTTTCCTAAGACTTTTTGAACAATTTGTGATCTAGTTCTTTATAAATAATCACAACACTGTCACATTACATAATTTGAATTGTGTCAAACCATCTCATTACTGAATTTTTGAATATTTGCATTCCATGCATGCATTCTCAAAGAAAAAAATCTATCATTTCATCTTGAGCATGAACTAAGCATGACAATTGAAATGATAAACTGATTCAGGCCTTTTTAAAAATCATTTCAAATTTTAATTTTATCTACATGTACAACTGGCAACTATCAAAATTCATGCTAAGCAAACTGTCAGCCCCCAAAGTATAAGAATTACTTATAAATGTGCCTTAGATCTTTGGAGTAATTTTTTTCTCAAATAATCTGTAGGGCAGGATTTTATTCTTTAGTTTGCAATATGCATTGCAAAGTCCTAATATTTTATAAATTATAATAAATGATTAAACACAGACAGGAATACAACTCATGATATTCCAATTTCTGTCTCTTCAGTACTATCTTACAGTTTGGGGTAGCCACAACTGGAATTCTAAATCATTTTTAAAAGTTTGAGTTACCCAAATACTGAAATAATGTCAGTATATAAAGAGAAATTGAGCCAAGATGAAATATCCTACAAAAAATATTAGCAAATTGAAGCAACCAATGTATAGAAAACATGTACACACGATGATCCAATGGAATTAACCCAGTTTTACAAGAGTGGCTCAGCATTTACAAATCAATCAACAAAAAATACTATAAAATATCCAAAAGAAAAAAGTCAATATGATCATATCAACTGATCCAGAAAACACTTTTGATGAAATAATACATCAACTCATGGTAATAATAAAATATTTCAATAGTTTTTAAACAAAAATTAAGAAGAGAGGAAAACTATTTTAATTCGATAAAAATCTAACTATGAAACACTGTCTTTAAAACTGTGAACACAAATCCTGAAAGTTTCAGACATTTTAATGCAAGGAGAAAAAACATTGATGAAGAAAATATATCTATTTGCATAGATATTATTCTTATTTCAAAATAAGAAGTGTCTTATTTTGAAAATTTCAAGAAATTCTAAAATGACAGATTTCCTAAAGGTTAAAAAATTAAAATGAACAAGTTTCTGGGATTCAATACCAACACATAAATCTGATAATTTTACGTTTTTGAGATTGGGTCTCACCATGTTGCCAGACTGGTCTTGAACTACTGAGCTCAAATTATTCTCTCAAATCAACCTGCCAAGTACATGGACAGCTGGTGCTGCCACTGCATCTAGCTTCAATAACATTTTTTTTGTGCTAAAATGAACAAGCAGAAAATAAACTTTGAAAACCCATTTATTCACTGAATAAAAAATGAAAACAAAATTTGCGGGAATGTTACAAAATACTGATGAAGGAAATAAAAAAAGGCATGAAAAGTGGTAAAATATCCTATTGGAAGATTAGAAAGTTTCAAATTTAAAAAGATTTATAGGTTCAATACAATTATTTCACATTACTTCTACAATTATTTTGTTAGGTGAATAAATATTGATAACTTTACTCTAAAATCCAACTGTGACAGAAAGCCCCAGAAAAGAACCTCTTGATGAGACACAATTAGTTAAAAGGAAATAAACTGTGGCTGATCATAGACCTATTCTTACATCTACTGTAATAGAGACAATATAGTAATAGTACTGGCAATTTAATTGGCAAGGGAGAACAATGGAACAGAGAAAAGAATTCTCACAATAGATTAATAATGATTATGTTCAGATCATTTTTACAACGTCACAAAAGTTCAACAGAATCACTTCAACAAAAGATACATGAACAGTTAGACATCGAAAGAATAAACACAAATGTTTAAGTGTATGCCTTATGCCAAGATAAATTAGAATAGATAAATTATATAATTATGTTTAAAATGTGAGGAAAAATGATAACTTTTAGGGAGTAATTCTTGGTATCTCGGACCAGACAACTGTTCTTAAATCAATACCAATAGGGTGATGTAGATTAAAAAATTTATACAGTGGACCACATCAAAGGCCACTTTTCTTTGGACAAGGTGGTGAAGATTATCAATAGAACAGAATAAAAGACTCAGACATAAAACCACACAGTTACACTTATATTATCTTTGATAAAGGAGCTCAAAGTATACACTAGAGAAACAAGGAATCTCTTCAACAAATGGTAGTGGGAAAACTGATTATCTGCAGACAGAAGACTGAAACTAAATCTATCTTTCTTACCCTGCACAAAAATCAACTCTAAAGTGGATAAAAAGATCTTAAAAAAAAACTGAAAATGTATAAGTACTGTGATAAAACAAATGAAATTCTAGAAGATATAGGCACAAATAATTATTTTCTAAATAGGACACCAATTACACACAAAAAAATGAGACTGCACCAAATTAAAATTTTTCTGTACATCAAAAGAAACAATTTTGGGAATCATGAGACAAATCGACATTGTGGAAGTAAATCTTGTCACCTGTCCAAATGACAACAGATTAGACAAAAGATGAACTTTTAGAACAACAAAGAACTCAAAAAATTTGAAAAAAAGAACAAATTCCCAAATCAATATATCAGTGAATGCAGTGAACAGAAAGTTCACAGATGAATAAACACAAATAGATACATGTGAACAAATGTTAATCATCTTTAGCTATGAAGAAAATGCAAATGAAAATTATGCTAGTGCTTAGTGCACTCACCATAGTCAGCCTGGCAAATACCAAGAAAAAAACAAAAGAAACTGAAGATTATCTTGTTGAGTGTGATAAACTAATTTCAAAAAGCCAAATATTCCATGTGTTCACTTACTAGGTAGGCCCAAAGGGTAGGTTAGACACATACATATGTATCTATATAAATAACACATGTATATACAAGTGCATATATATATATATATATATAAAATACACAGATGTATTAATAGAATATGAATATATATGTATATATAAAATACACAGATATATTAATAGAATATGATTGTATCTATGAAACTGAGGTGTTGCCAAGGAGGGAGAGAAAGGGAAATCAATAATGGGAAGGGATTAACCTTGAAATACAATGAGTTTATGTGTGAGATGACCTAGAGAAACTCACTGAATGCTGTTGAACATTATAGTAAAGAGAACAAGGAAATGCTAAATCGAGAAGTAATCTGATTGCAATATATGCCCAAATAAACAAGGACTGCTAGTGGGTAATATCAGCAGGAAAGGGAGGGTGAACAGAGAAGCCTAGTAGAAGGCAAATATCATTTGAATATGTTCTATGCATCTATGAAAATAGAACTGTAAAACCTGATGAAATTGACTTAATTCAATGAGGCAGCTGAAATAAAGGAGAGTGATAGAGGATATTAAGCTAATCAGGGTAGTGATGCACCTAAGAAATAGCACAATAAACCCCTTTTTACAAATAACCATTAAAAAATAAAGATTTTTATTGATAAGAAAGAGAAAAAGAAACAATACAAGTCTGGGGAAAATATAAGCAAACAATGTACTCAACAAAGGATGAGTCACCAGAATACACTAAAAATTTTAAGAAATAGCACAGCAGGTAACAATAGAGAAACAGGACAGACATTTTCTTCAGGGCAATATATCAACACAAGAAAATACAAGAAAAAACCACCGAATATCTAAATTCACATGACCTACTCAAGAAATGTAAATTCATAACACCACTGTGCACTACTCAGATATGATTAGATACAAACTAATTTATGTTAAATATTTTCACCCACCTAGACCCAAAGAGTAGATGTATTGTTATACACATACATACATAGATACAAAATACTTTGTACTTAATTAGGGATAATTAAAAATACAATGACTATATGAAATGCTGGTCCCTTCCCTCCACTTTTAAGCTAGTGAAATGAAGTAGTAATTGTTGTGAGTCAATAACCTATTAATGTGAATGTAATGTGAATTAAGGTGTAGAAATTGAGATGCTGTGTATATAGGGCTGGTCAGTATTTTGACTAGTAATATATGATGAACAAAAATTAATCTTTCCTTTTTGCAATTTGTTTATCTCATGTTAATAGTTTAATGGAATGTGAGTTAACACATAGCTCTGCCTTTTCTCTACCAAACTTAGCAGAGAATCCTCAGGAAAAATCCTTTAACTTTTGATTGTCTTCAGTGTTTTAATGAAATATGTTTAAAGCATGCTGAGATTATATCTCTGCTTATGTTGCAGCTCCCTTGTTCATTCTGAATAATTATCACTGTATGCATTACACATACCCATGTTTTAAGTCTACTCTACTTCCATCTAATATTTCATTTTGCTTTCCCTTAAGCTTATCTTCAAATATTAAAAGGAAGCATTATGATAGAATTCTTTTTCATATTTTACACAGAAAACAGTTTTTAAATGGTATTTTAAATCTAGAATTTTTGGACATTCTCTTTTTTTTTTTTTTTTTCCAGTCCTGAGGCTTGAACTAAGGGCCTGCCTCTGTTCCTGAGTCTATTTGTACTCAAGGCTAGAGCTCTACAACTTGAGCCACAGCAATACTTCTGGCTTTTTAGGAGTAGTTTATTGCAGATAAAAATCTCATGAACTAGGAGGGGGAGGATTGGATGGGGGTTGGGAGGGGGAAGGCTGGGAAGGGATGTGAAGGGTAAACAAGGGAGGAGGCTGCAATGCTTGATAAGAAATGTACGCATTATCTTGCCCATGCAATTGTAACCCCTCTGTACAGTATGTTCACAATAAAAAAAAAATCTCATGAACTTTCCTGCCCATGTTCACTTTGAACAACATTTTTCAGATCTTGTTAGCCAGGATTATAGGCACCTGGCTTCAGATAATATTCTTTTCCCTGTGTTTTCCGAATTATTTATGGAGTCCATACATGTCTTTTGTTTCCACTGACAAATGAAAATTTTATGTATTTATGGAACACACCATGAAAGACTGACTCAAGCTAATTAACCAATTATTTGAGAAGATAACTTCACTTCTTACCTTTCAGTGATGATGGATTTAATGTAGGCTCTTGTTTAAATTTCACAGTGTTTAAAGAGTCCCTTAGTCTCTCCTCTGCTTTCTCTCTTTCCTTCCTGTCTAATGCCATGTTCTTTATATTCAAATATAGGCATAATACATATACAAAGGTTATCTATCACCTGAATTTCTGAGTTTAAATGTCTATGGGTTTAATGGTAAGGAATGCACTAATGTAAGTGTTCTCAAGATGTGATTGTTTTGCAGTCAGGGTATGACAGATCTTTGTTCAGTTAGTTTGACATAAAATATGTCCAATCAGTCATGTCTCTTCCAAATTCAACTTTCCATGATTCTTTTTTCTTATTAATATGAATTTTATAATAGATATTCTAAGACTTTTTTTCACTATAATCTTCCATGTTTTCTTGTAGATAGCTTCTAAGCAGATAGAGAAAGATATCTTTGGTGGGTATCACTTGCAGGGTTTTATAGTGCAGAATTGACACATTATTTTCTTATCTGTTTATGCAAGCCTTTCCCACTTAGGGGAGCTAGTTGCAAGAAGTGAAACCATTCTGAATAAAGATACTCTTAGGTTTGTTAAAGCATACAATATACATAAATTAATTGCATAGTAATGGTAATCATGAAATTAGTGGGCATTGTTTTAGGTACTTTTCATTACAGAAAAATGTAACAATAACATAACCATTAGTTGTCTACAAAATCATAAATGAAAGGACCATTTAGTTTCTATTGCTTGAGGTAACTCCAAGGGACTTAGAGTGCTTTGTATAATCTTATTTCCTGAAGGATTTAAATCTTACCACAAAGGGCTCTAATGCTATTTTTTTTTTTTTTTGGGTCCGGTCGTGGGGCCTGAACTCTGGGCCTGGGCGCTGTCCCTCAGCTCTTCAACTCAAGGCTAGCGCTCTACCACTTGAGCCACAGTGCCACTTCCGGCTTTTTTCTTTTTTCTTATGTGGTGCTAAGGAATCGAACCCAAGGTCTCATGAATGCAAAGCAAGCGCTCTACCACTGAGCCACCTTCCCAGCCCCCTCTAATGGTATTTTAAAAATGCAAAATGGAAACAGAAAAATCCAAGCAAGAAAAATGTAAATATCCATAAGCACATGTCAGAATACAGCTATGCAAATTGCAGCAGACAGTAAATTTTACAGAACAAATTAAGAGTTAAACAATTTTTATAATAATTTCAGAAGTAAACCTATCTAGAGAAAGCATATCTTCTAGCATTGATTTTCTGAAAATGTGACAGCTTTTGAAAGAATATTGTTGATATAATGCACACTTGTCACAAACCCATCTTGAATCAGGTACGCTAAGGGATTTCTTATGGTTATTTCTTGTCATATCCTGAAATAGAAATCAAGGGAGCAGCATTAAAACAAAACTCTGTAAATGATATTCTGCAAAAGGTAAAATTATTTTCTGCAAACCTATAATAGATGTTACCTGCTTGTGGCACAATATGTTTACATAAAAATTGGTACAAAACAGTTATTTCCCGACTTTTTCTGGCTTGATCAATGGGGCAATCTTCTGTTGGCTCTATTTGATCTACCAGAGATATTGGGGAAGTCATTTATACATTCGAATTGCTTTCAGTGATCCAGAATTAAGTCAGCTGCCTCCGTATAATAATTAACAGCCCCTTACCACTTTCAAAAGTATCTTGGTCTCGATGATAGATTTTATTGTCACCTTTCTGACTCACAGGCTTGTGATGTATTCTTTCATGACTTAACCATCACCATTACAATTTCAGGTTATTTTTCAGACTGATCAATTCCAGGCACTTACAGATTTGTTCTTCTCACTCTGATTAGCTATCTATGTGATTTTTGCTAGTACTTCCAGATTACATAGTAGAACAAATAACAGCTTGTTCTCCAAAGGGGAAAAAAAAAGATGAAATTCTGCCTTCACTACTTGATAACCACGTGATCTCAAGAACTTGTTTTACACATAAAGATAGAAAAAGTTCACACACGGCAAATCCTGGGGAATTTCATTCCCCATCTTGGCCGTACTCAACCCTCTCTTTTGTGCCAAATGCCATGAATTTGTTCCAAGATTTTGAATTTCTCGAAAATATTCCCAGCAGGAAGCTCTTATGTCTGCTCTCCTCTTCTCTCTGATTCTGAGTGTGCAGCTCGAAGTGGTTCTTCCTTAAAATCTACATGAAGCTCTACAAGGAACTGAAGTCACTCACTCAAGAGTAAAAGCAAACATAATTACCCGGTGTTAGAGAAACAGTTTTCCTTCTCTGTGAATGTTATTGGATAAGTTATACATTTAGAGAGAAATTATTATGGCATAGAAAACAGAAGAACTAGGTTTACATATTACATATGTAATATGTAGAAGAACTAGGTTTACATATTATGAGTCAATCTAGGTAAATAGGGAAGAATAACAACATTGTTTAACCCACAAAATGCAAGGCCTACAGTGGAACAGAATTTCAGCCTTTATAAGCTGTTGGAGCCAAGGATATAAAAAAACATGCATCTGATGGTCCTTTTGTCCTAAGAATGCTTATCTCATATTCAAAAATATGAAGACTGAAAATCAGCTTCTTGATTCCCTGGGTTGTCAAGTTTAATGCTAACTGTGGTTGATTAATATGATGCAATTAATTTATAAAAGCACAGCAAGACTACAGGCAAAGCAACCCCACATATCTGAAATATTCATAAATATAAAATACACAGAGGATTAATATTTGTCAAGTGAGAAGATGCATTTCCAGAGCAGATTATACATATATCTGGTTAGAAAATATCATATGATGGAACTTAAATTTTAAACAAGTTTATATATACGGATCAATTAAAGCCACATGTTTTCAGCTAATATAAGGACAATGAGCAATACATGAATATTGCTGAAATAATATTCATGTATATTGGCTAAAAATAGTTGGAATTCTAATGAATGAACTGGTCATTGCTCCAGCTAGGGGCAAATATTGGCATAATCAATTGTAACAGGTTGAAATGAAGATATAAGTTATCTTTGGAGGTAATTAAAAAATAACAACACAAAGCTTTTTATTTTCCATGACAATGAGCTGTCCTGCCTGTGTTGTTATCAGAATTCTAAACCCCTTTTGCTATCTTTAAGTTTGTATAGTCAAGAAGGCTGGTAACTCTTTTGTTGATCTTGCTGTTGAAAAGAGGGGACTAGCCGGGTGCTGGTGGCTCACGCCTGTAATCCTAGCTACTCAGGAGGCTGAGATCTGAGCATCGCGGTTAAAAGCCAGCCTGGGCAGAAAAGTCCGTGGGACTCTTATCTCCAATAAGCTCTAGGAAACCGGAAGTGGTGTGGCTCAAGCGGTAGAGCGCTCCCCTTGAGATGAAGAGTTGAGAGACAGCGCCCAAGCCCAGAGTTCAAGCCCCACGACCGACAAAAAAAAAAAAAAAAAAAGAAAAGAAAAGAGGGGAGTAGTCTGCCACAGCAGTAGATCTCCACACTGGAGTTACAAACTAAGTAACTAAAACTGTCTCTCATTGCAACCCTCAATTAACATAGCCTAACAAATTTCTGCTGCTGAATGTCAATTAGACAGAAGCAATCTAATCAGTTAAAGAAAATGAAAATTATAAGTAGCACAGCACATGAAATGGTTTATGTATTTGTCATGTCTTAGGTATGATAGCTTACACTAGCACAAAGCACAAGTCATAAAACCAGAGTCCTTGAAATTCTCAGATGCAGAATTATTTTAGGATACATGAAAAATAATAGAAGATCTAAGAAACAGAATTTTCCCTTTGAGGTTAGTTACATTAAGCAAGTATACTACAATTAAAGATAGTTATATATATAATATTATATAATAAAAATAAATTGTTCAAGAAAGCATCTACATACAATTAGAAATGAAAATAAATGCTTACATCTATTTAAATTGTAACTAATTTATACAATTTTTTAATTTAATATAAAATGAATATTTAATATATCTATTTAAATAGTAATAAAACCAGTGATATTGTCATGACCAGTTACATAGAATAAAAATTAGGTTTAGGAGTGTATCAAAATGATATTTACTATTATATATTTTATATATATTAATATGTATAGAAAGAATTATTAAGGGACAGACACTGTTTGAACATAGCCACAGAGTAAAATGTGAAATTCATCACTGACACTGAAAGTAATTGAATTAGAGTGGTACACATCTTCTTGAGACACTCATTATATTTTGCTTTGAAAGCAAATACTTTAAAAATTTGTGTTCAATTTTTAAAAGTAAGTGAGTAGAATACTAGGACAATAAGTTCTTAACATTTTGAATAGCATAAAATAATAAATATTTTGAAGTTAGATATAATTTTAGGTTTTAATTTAAATAAATTTATCAATTAAAATGGTGGGAGGCACATTATTGTAATCTACTTGATTTTGGTAGTTAGAAACAAAAATCAGTGCAACATAATATATTAACTGACTGGAGGTTGTTTATAATTTATTTATAAACAAGAAAGCAAAAAATAATGAGGTAAAGGAGGGAATGGAACTTATTTGACACATGTATGCAGTCAATTGATTATTTGAAGATGGTGCTTTTCAATTATAAATTCATATCATAAAGGGAAAAATACACTAAGGGCATAAATAAATAAATAGTATGTTAAGATGAGATTACTAGAGGGGATGTGGCCAAAAGGGAACCCTACTGCATTGTTGGTGGGAGTGTAAACTTGTTCAACCACTTTGGAAAGCAGCATGGAGGTTCCTCAAAAGACTCCACATAGAGTTCCTCTATGACTCACCAATCCCACTTTTGGGCATTTACCCAAACAATCACAAACAAGGCCATACTAAAGCTACCAGCACAACTATGTTTATCACAGCACTATTTACCATTGCCTAGATATGGAACCAACACAGATGCCCCTCAGTAGATGAATGGATCAAGAAAATGTGGTATATATATACAATGGAATTCTATGCCTCCATCAGAAAGAATGACATTGCCCCATTTGTTAGGAAATAGGAAGATTTGGTAAAAATTATATTAAAGTGAAGTAAGCCAGGCTCAAAAAACATATGCCCCATGGTATCCCTTATTTGCAATTACTAATATATGGGACAAGCAGAAAAGGTCAAAAGCTATGTACATATGACCTTACAAGACAATGTTAAATGAAATGAACCCTAAGATAGGGACACAACTGTTTTTTTTTCTTTGCTATTTCTTTAACATATTTAAAATGTATTATGTGATTTTTTTGTTTTTCTTGTACATTCTTCCCCCACTGTCTAACCCCTGTTTTCACTGTATTTGATGTTGGTGCCCTGCATCTTGTATATACATTTTTCTAATTTGGGGAGGGGAAGGGAAATAACAAAATGTTGAAATAAGGATACAGTTGACCTATTGTAACAATGAGATGAGATGTACAAGACACTATGTTGTAAAATAACTTTAAAACTTTGAGGTGGGAATGAAGAGGAGTTGGGAAAGTGGGGAGGGAAGGGATAGTAGGGGAAAAACAAAGGAGGAAGTAACAAGGCTCCATAAGAAATGTATTCATTACCTTGCTCATGTAACTATAACCCCTCTGTACAGTATTTTTACAATAAAAACATATAAAAGATGAGACAAATACAATACAAAAGTTTAATTTAGAAAACTATTAGCACTGAAGATGTAGATCAGTATTAAATCATTTACCCCTACCAGCACAGATAAATATTCAGATTGATATACCTTAACTAGCACACACACACATATACACATATATGTATAATGCGTATATATATACATATATGTATATATGTGTATGTTTGTTTAATTTACCAAGAATTTATGTGTGTTTTACAATTGATTCTTAGTAACTATTTTTCTCCATTTAAAAGCCATCCATATACTATATTAAACATTTATTTGTACTATTTCACAAATATTACTTCATATATTTATATACAAACACTACTTCATAAATGTATGCAAAAATTATAAATTATCAACATTGGCTCAACCAGCAGTATAGAATTTAACTGACGCTTAAGTTACTCTGTGGTTTTATTCTCTTTGAATGTTTGCTTTCTAACTACATTCGAAAATAGCCCCAGTAATCTAATCGAATGTGACTTATATGTAGATTATGTACAGTGTTTTAAATAAGAAGCCATGAAGGTTAATCTGTGAATGTTAAGTGATCCAAATCCTATAAAAATTACGTACTCTTATGGCTTTTAAAAATGTTGATGGGATATTGAATAGTTATAAACATCTAAGAATCATATAGATATCACTACTCAACAACTAAGAGTTACCTTGAAATACTTTAGAAGGCTTGCACTCAATATCACAAAATATTCCCTTGGATAATTTTGAACATTTTCATTAACATTTGAGCCAATTACTCCCACTTCTAGTCCATTAGCTTTTGATTCTTGGGCTAAGACCTGCAGGTGATAGTCATTAATCTGTCGGGGTAACAGAAATATTTTGAATCTATCCCACTGATTTCCACTCCTCTTCATTCTATTCCTCAAAGGGAGCATCTTTCCCATTAATGCTACGTGATTCCAGATTTCTGACTATTCGTACATTCCTAAATAACTGATGACCATAGCAAAGTAATGTGAAGAAAGTAGATATTTAGGTAGCGTGATAGTTACCTAATCTATGATATTCAGTTTCTTCCACTTATCTATTCAAAAGTATATATGTGTATATGTATATATGCATTCTTTGTTTCATACATAGAACATATGTATGTATATAGATATAGGTAGGTCTATGAAACAAAGAAGTCCACACAATAGGCTCAATAGAGTTATTTTCCACTTTGTTAGCTCTTAAAAAATGGAAAATAATGACACAAAATTATATATTGAAACAGAGAAGGAAACGGTATCATTATTTTTCATGTTGAGTAGTCACTGGTGTTCATTAAGTAGTCCCAGAACCATTATACAGACCAATTGTGTGTGAGCAGTACAAAGGCAAATACAGCTCTAGTTCACCTTTTGATGTGGATATTGGTGCTGTAATCAAAGCAATGACTTTTACTATTTAAATCTTGACAAGTGATATTTTGTGATTATGTTTTAAAAATATACTTTTAATGTTTTTTGCTTTTGGTAAAAACTAGTTCTTTGGTGACATATTTATGTAGTACATATTCTTTTAAAATAACTTTACAGAGTATATCTACAGCAAATACTTTTGATGGCTAATTTTATAAGAAAACTTATTTTGTTTTACTGACTATATGAGGTTATTCAGAAGTGAAAGAGAAGCAAAAATCCTCTACTCCACCTTTCCATTCACTGGCATATGGAACCATATGTCTTTGATGACAGTCTTATCCATCTCACCCTTAATAGCAATACAGGAGAATTTGAAACACAAAGCTGAGAAAAGCAAAATGCAAAATGACAAAATGGGCAACTGTTTCAGTCTGATCAGAAATAACCAAGCAGAAATATGAGCTGATAGATTCACCTATAAAAATGTACAATCCTCCTTGAAACCTACGAATCACAAGTATAAAAATATATGCTGCTGAGAGAAATTGAAGTCACAGACAATTAAGCCTTGGCCACACACATGCACACACACACACACACACACACACACACACACACACACACACACATACATTTTGAAACTTTTTGAAGCTTTGCAAGACTTTATAAGAAAGTGATATAAAAGGATGGAACTGATGGATAATAAGAAAAATTAACATTTGAACTTAGAGTGAGCGAGAGTGAGAAGTGGGAAGGATATGTGCTCTTAGATTTGGTTATAAAATCATCTTAAACAAAAAGTTAGAAAGAGTGATCAAACAAGTTTACACCCCTGCAATTAATGTAATAGAGTTCCCTTTTGGCCACACACCTACCAGCATTTGTTATTGTGATTTTCTTGATAATAATAACTGGGGTGAGGTGGAATCTCAGGGCTGTTTTGATTTGCACTTCTTTTATGGCCAGAGATGTTGAACATTTCTTCATGTGTCAATTGGCCATTCATACTTTTTCTCCTGAAAAGTCTCTCTTTAAGTTTTTAGGCCTTTATTAACTAGGTTATTGTTTCTTTGAGGGTGTATTTTAAGGGGTTTTAATTTTTGACATTTAAGTATATGAGACCCTTCTCTGAGGCATAGGTAGTAAAATTCTTCTCCTATACTGTGGTCTTTCTATTTAATTTGTTAGTAGTGTCCTTTGCCATGCAGAAACTCTTCAGTTTGATGAAATCCCATTTATTCAGTCTTGCTTTGATTTGTGGATCTTCATTTGAGAAGTTTTGACCCATGTCTAGGAACCCTAGTATTTCCCTTATCTGTTCCAGTAATTGTATCTGGTCTTACATTGAGGTGTTTGATACATTTGGAATTGATTCTGGTGCAGGGTGATATATTAGGATCTAGCTTCAGTTTTCTGCATAGGTATAGCCAACTTTGCCAGTACTATTTGGTGAAGAGGCTGTCATTCTTTCAACTTGTGTTTTGGTTCCTTTATTAAATATTAGGTGGCAATTAGTTCATTTCTGGTTCTTCTGTTCTGTTAGTCTTCAGATCTATTCTTATGTTTGTACCCAGGTCTTTTTATTACTATGGCTTTGGATCATACAAGGGCTTCATATCTAAAATATACTTAGAGCTAAAAAATCCCTCCACCCATATAAATCCTCAAAGAAATAACAACCTGATTAATAAATTGGCTAAAGTCTTCTTAGAAGAAGAAATTGGTCAATAGACACATGAAAAAATATTCAATATCTCTTGTCATAAAATAAATGCGAATCAAAAACATTGGGATTCCACCTCACCCATTAGAATGGTCCTTATCAAGAAAATTAACAATAACAGATGCTGACAGAATGTGGCCAAAAGAAAATGCTAATACACTGTTGGTAGGAATGTAAACTTATTCAACCATCCTGGAGAGCAGTATGGAGTTTCCTCAAAAGACTAAACATAGAGAGCTGGGCACCAGTGGCTCATTCCTGTAATCCTAGCTACTCAGGAGGCTGAAATCTGAGGATCATGGTTCAAAGCCAGCCCGGTCAGAAAAGTCTGTGAGACTCTGGTCTCCAATAAACCACTAGAAAACCGAAGTGGTACTGTGGCTCAAGAGATAGAGCGCTCGCCTTGACCTGAACAGTGCAGGGACAGCATCCAGGACCAGAGTTCAAGCCCCAAGACCGACCAAAAAAAAAAAAAAAAAAAGACTAAACATAGAGCTTCCCTATGACTCAACAATCCCATTCCTGGAAATTTTATCCAATAGAACACAAACAAGGACACACTAAAGCTACCAGCACAGCCATGTTCATTGAAGTATTGTTTAGCTAGCTAAGATAGCTAGGACATGGAATCAATCAACCCAAATTCCCCTCAGTGTACAAATGAATTAAGAAAATGTGGTATTTGTATAAAATTGAATTTTACTTCTCCATCAGAAAGAATGATATTGTACCATACATAAGGAAGTGGAGAGACTTGAAAAAGAATCACAGTAAATAAAGTTAGCCAGACCCAGAAAATATAGGTTACATGATTTCTCTCATTTGTAGTAACTAGAAAATATCCATAAATCTACAAATAAACACACTGAATGGTAAATGAAAAAAAATTAAAACACTGGGGTATGATAAATTTTATAGTTCTGTAGTAGACATTCATGCAAAATGAGACCAAAGGAGGATATTTTTAGGAGAGGTGCAATAGCTATGTGCATCTGATCATATAAAATAGTATTTATTGAAATGAACTCCAGGAAAATGAAATAAGAAATGTTTTCTTTGTTGCTCTTTTTGTTTTCTTTTCCTTTTGTCTTGCTGGTTTATCTGTCTTTGGGAGGATGAAGGAGAGTCACAAATGGGACAAAGGGTGAACAAATGCAGCGGAGATACCTACTAGACACTTAAAAATGAACCATACAATTTATGGGTGGGAATGGGAGGGAAAAACTGGGAGCTAACTAGGGAAGGAGTGACAAGTGTTTAAAAAGATATGTCCTATTTATCTATCTTATATAACTGTAACCCCTCTTTTATCACCTTTACAATAACAGTAAATATATTTTTTATAATAAAATGAAAAGGTAGAAAAAGACAAATATTTCCTTCCATTCAATATTAATAAATTGCATATTCTAGATATGAGAATTACCAGAAAAGTGAAATAATTTATAATATAGAATAATAATTCTAAAAGTGGAGATTTTCTCATATGCCTACCATGTGGCAAAATAACATAAAATAATTATCATTCATTACAATTACAAGGAGAAATTATTTTTATATTTTTTAATTTTCATATCAACAGAAGTGAGATCAACAAAAATCTCTTTAAATAATTTAGTTTTCCTTTTTAATGAGTTATAGTAATTAATACATAATTAATGTTGTTTTTCTAATAGATATCCCTACCAAAAAGAAAAAAATTGGAAGCAAACATCTTTGAACCATGACTTCTAATTTTTACTTTGATAAAACTTATAGAACCTGCTCGTTTTTTCATTTACCTTTATTTCACATTATTTTTTTACTTCACAAGTCTAAAACACTTATTGAAATAAATGCCTCTAAATGAAATTAGGAACTGGCTTATAACTAAACAAGTCCACCTAAGCCACTTAGAGATGATTAAAGCACACTTAGAAAAAGTGTTCTGCATTGTTACACTTGTGTAAGCAATTTCAACTGTGTAGAACTGTTCAATTACTTTCAATGTACACAAGTAAGTAGTATTGTAAACATTACAATGTGCTGTCAGAAAGAACAATAAAATATGCATCAATGTATGTAAATCATGAAGTTAGTTTTCTCTTATTATTTGTTTCTCTTTGACTGTTTTAGTATCAAACTCAGCTAAAGGTCAAATCAAAGGTCATACAATTTATGGAACAAAGAAAAAAAATGAAACCGGATGTAGCTGTCCTATTAGTAAATATTGTACCGTAAGAAAAAAAATACTTTGCCATATTTCATTTGCTTCTGAAGGCCAGGGATTTGATTTGCAAATTAAGACAGAATCTATTTTCTGAAGGCTGTTTTCTTTCTTAATTATGATTTACATGGTATTTTCCTTTTCAGCAATTGAATCACTTTGCCTACCATTTCAGCAGCCAACCTTTCAACGAGTTTTTTAAAGACTGCCCACATTTGTCAGCCCATCAGCCTAACTATCATTAACCCTGTCTGAATTTATGCCAAGCTGCCAACTTCATTTCAGCTTGCATAAGTACAGTTTGAACTAGTGGCATCCGTATTTCTTTGAAAATACCTATGTGGAAAGTGGGAGGATCTATCCCTTCATATTTTGTCAAGTTGTTTAAGTGCATATTTAGGAGGCAACTTGGAGAGTTTATCCACTGAAATATGTTTCAAATTCAAATGATGGAATTGCTTTCAACTGGATTTCACCTCTCTCTTCTTATTCCATCAGTTTCTTTTAAAAATGTGTTATTTCTTTTACTTTAATATTCCTTCCTTCCTTCCTAGCTTCTTTCCTTGTCAACTTTCTAGTTCCCTCCCTTTGTCTTCCTTCCTTCTTCCCTCCCTCTCTCTGCCACTCCCTCCCCTTTTCCATCTTTTTTCTTTGTTTCATCATTTTTTTGCTCATTTAAAAATTTCTTCATTTCTTGATTTCTTTTTTCTTTGTTTTTCTCATTGTCTTCCATTTTATTACCCCGGAACCACAAATGATGGTGACTTAGACTGTCATATTGATTGTATAAAGGCCAGATTTATACATATTACCAGTGTATTTGGAAACATAAAAATAATGAAAATATCTTGCTAGACATTTCGGAGTCTAGTAAAGGGCCATCATCTCAGAGATACTGTATTTTCACTGCAATCTCCTGAGTCTCTTTTATAAGAGGCCTAACCTTAGTCTTTGGGTAAGTAGGTTAATGACCCAATGACCTGTCTACTGGCAGGCTAAAATTTCAAAGAAGTATTACAAGGGACATAATGATTTAGATCACAGAAGTTCCTAAAAATGAAATGTATGGGAACTTTTCTTTTTAGTTTCACTTCTAATACCATACCTTAACCCAATCTAAGTTTTTAGCATTTGAAATCAGCTCTTACTATGGAACAAAATGATTATTTTAGCCAGCTGAGTATCAAAAGAAAGAGGAAGAAGGAAAAAGAGGAGGATTAGGAGGATATCATGAAGGCCTACAGGAAGATGTAGTCTTTAGAGCAATAAGAACCGATGTGTTTTGGTTGCCATTCAAGAAACATTGACTCTACTTCTACTCAGCACATTGAGATTTTTCCTCTTCTTGACATCTCTTAGTAAGACCTTTTTTTTATTTTCTCTATAGATCTCCTTGGTATGAAAAGCTCAATTTGATCTAGCTCCAGTTAGAGTTGTAAAGCACACACACATACACACACACAAACACATACACACACATACACACACACAGGAACTAAGCTGAGTTCTTAAAGATTAAATCTTAAATATGGGAAGGGGAAACAGATATGATGAAAAATCCCCCACTCTCACTCAGTAATATCTCTGTCACTATCATAAAATAGCTATTGTTGGATATATTTTTCTCATTTTCTGTTTAAGAGATGATTATGTTTTAGCAAATAGAGTGTGACAATTTTTTTTAAATACTGAGTTGCAAACAAACATATGAATAAAAACATTTTCTGTAAAAATACATTAATTAAGTATTTCTGAATTTAAAGAGTATACTAAGGGATAATAATATATTTTTAAAATATATTACATCTTATTCTTCTGGAACCATGCTAATGTCCATGTTTACTTTATAGCTGGCAATTCCAGGTACTGGCATACCAGTTACTTTGCTAGGTTTAATATTGCTGAAATCGCAGCAAAACAGTACTGCTTACCTAGGTATATTTCACTTAAAATCTATTTAAAATAACATGGAGTGTGTAACAAGATGCAAATATGACAATGGGAAGTCTTCTTCCAATGCTCTCCAGTGCAGGGGTCACCCGTCTCAAGTCACTGCTCACCACTCAGAATATGACTTATATCATGGAAGAGCTGATCTTCAGTATTTATTTTTCTAAGTTAAGTTGTACTTAAGATGTTGGGGCTGGGAAGGTGGCTCAGTGGTAGAGCGCTTGCCTTGCCTGCCTGAGGCTCTGGGTTCAATTCCTCAGCACCACATAAGCAAAATGAAAAAAGCCGGAAGTGGTGCTGTGGCTCAAGTGGTAGAGCGCTAGCCTTGAGCTGAAGAGCTCAGGGACAGCGCCCAGGCCCAGAGTTCAGGCCCCATGACAGGACCCCCCCCCCCCAAAAAAAGTTACATATTATACCATAAAATATGTCAAATAATGTGAGAAAATTGGACTCTCTTTATGGTAGAATAATTGCTAACACACTTCATTTTAAGCCTTCATTTAGTTCTTTCTTGTTCTTTGCTAGTTTTAGGAAAAACTCAATTTTGAAATTACAATTCTGAATTCAAGAAAATTCGCACATACACATCTGGATGATGACCAAGTACCATATCTCTACTCTACTTGTAGATGTAACATAAAATAAAATATATAGGTTCCAATGAACATCTGAAAAGTAATAAAGACATTGTGTCATCATCAATGAAAGTGGTTGCTTAAGTGTTAAAATGCTTCCATGTAAATCAAGCTTTTCTTTTAAGAAAATATAGTCTTTATGTGATGCTGTTTAGATAATGTAATGTGACATTTATTCTATCAAGTGAAACTCTTACAATTGCAAGGATGTCCTATATATACTTATAAATACATATGATCTTGTGTATGTTTAGGTAGTTGTTTTTCTTTCGGATCTTAGCAGCCACCTATGAGAGAGAACATCTGGCTGCTTTTGTTTAACATTAGGATCATCAGTACTATACAGAGGGCTAAACAAAGCCCAGATGAAAAGACTCCTAAGAGGACTGGAGAATTTGACTTCACATCCTGGCTAAAAGGATAAAAATGGGAGATGAGAGAGGGAGAGAGAGGGGGAGAAAGGGAGAGGGAGGGAGGGAGGGAGGGAGAGACAGGAGGGAGGGAGAGAAGGAGGGAGGGAGAGAGAGAGGAAGGGAAGAGAGGGAGGGAGGGGGAAGAGAGAGAGGAAGGGGAGAGAGAGGAAGGGTGAGAGAGAGAGAGAGGGAGGAGGGGGAAGAGAGAGAGGGAGGGAAGGGAGGAAGGAAGGGAAGGAAGAGAAGAAAGGCAGGAAGGGAGGAAGGGAGGGAAGGGGAGGGAGGGAAGGGGGAGGGAGAGAAATAGAGGAAGGGAAGGAGGGAAAGGGAGGGAGAGAGGAATGGAGGAAGGGAAGGAGTGAGATGGAGGGAGAGAGAGTTAAGGGTCATATCAAGGTGGAGCTTTTGTAAAGAGTTTTTTTTATTAAGAGTTTGGAGTTGGATTGCTCTCTGTAACTACTGAAGGGCTTTCGATTGCTAATTTTCATAAGACTGATTTATTTCCCTTAGACCTTGAGTACATAATGATGTGCATGGCTGCAGTAATAATATTCTTGGGTACTGTATAAATTCAAGTTCATAGATGTCAATGAGTAATATCCCTATTAATGATGGCACTATCAAAAGCATGTGTATCT
The DNA here is from genome assembly GCF_019054845.1 of Dipodomys spectabilis. Taxonomy (NCBI): domain Eukaryota; kingdom Metazoa; phylum Chordata; class Mammalia; order Rodentia; family Heteromyidae; genus Dipodomys; species Dipodomys spectabilis. The sequence goes on from NW_024870792.1 coordinate 3,894,933, forward strand.
GATTTACAGTGACATTCTAAAGATGTATTATTGAATAATGAAGCATTACTTAATGTGGAATAGAAGGGGAGAGAAAAGTTAATGTAAGTCTGTGAAGGATTTAGAGATCAAAGAAGCAGATTTTGGAATCTCTTCACACTACTATCCAACCCTTTGATGGATATTAAATGATTTAAGTAAGTATACGAATGAATATTAAGTTAGGTTTTTTCTTCTTCTTCTAAAGCTTAATTGCCATACAGTACAATAAAATAAAAAAAGAAAAGGCAAAGTTCAAAATAAATGTTCATTAAAGGAAGATTATAATTTTACAAACTGATATACAGATTACAGTGTACAAATTTATGCACCTGCAGGTACAAGCTGGAGAAAGAGTGATAGTAATCTTGTCTATGTTTCTTGTTTTTAATTTTGAGAAAAAGAAATATAGCTGTCATAATTTTCTCTATATTTTATAATATTTAAGTTACATAAGTGTTCAGAGTATCTGTTAATTTTTTGTTTTTTAAATGTTTTTTATTGTGAAAATACAGAAGGATTACAGTTACATGAGCAAGGTAATGAGTACATATCATATCATGGGTTGTTGCCTCCTCCTTTGTTTGTCTCCTACCATCCCTTCCCTCCCACTTACACAACCACACTCCTCCCCCCCATCTAAATTATAAAGTTCATTGTTCAACAGTGTCTTGTGCATCTCATTGTTGCAATGAGTCCACCTGTATCCCTATTTAAACATTTTGTTTTTTGCCTTCCCCTCCCCTAATTATACCAACATCAAATACTGTGGGGGAGGGACATACAAAGCAACAAAAAAAACCCACATGGTACCTTATAAATACATTAGAAACAATAGCAAGAAAGAGAAAAACCACTTGTGTCCTTATCTTGGGGTTCATTTCGCTTAACATCATCTTATTTAGTCATATGTACATAGCTTTTGACCTTTTCTGCTTGTCCCAGACATATACTTGTTATTGCAAATAAGGGAAACCATAGGACCTAAAAAACATAGGTCCCAATGATTACTTTTTTAAGAAGGTTTTAATTGTCAAGTTGATATAGAGGGGTTACAGTTACTAATGATTACTTTTGTTCAGAAAAATATATTTTCAGAAAATGTAGAAGCATGTCTTATTTATGGGATCAGCTATTCAATATGAATGTATTCAGGTCATTAATGAAATATGAACCAAGTTAAAATCTTTAAATATGAGACATCAAATTTTGTATTTATGCATATAATGTTGGCATTTTTAGTGAAAAAAATTATACCATTCCTTCTAACTATATGCTTTTAATGCAAAATGGAACTATTTAAAAATGTCTCTTACAGAAAGAATGATGCATATCTGTTAGTGCTGTTATAACACTTACAAGTGGACAATTAAGAAACATTTACATAACCAAACTTAACAATGTGCTGTTATGAATTTTCTCCATTGAACGTGTAAGCAATTTCCGGAAATTTTACTAATCAGTTACTTTTGAAGGACTCATTTCAAGTCATAGAAAATAAAAACAAATATGGCTTAATTTACACTTAATACATTTTATCATTAGATGAGAATGAAGGACATAAAAGAAAAAATTAAGAACCAAGAAATTTTCTGTCTTGACTCACTTGTGTAACTTCAAATTTTATTCTTATATTCTCTACTGTTAGACTTTTTTTCTTCAATATACCTACTATATAGATATTCTAATGGTCCATCTAAAGTTCAAATTGATCATACTACTTCCCTTATAAAACATTGAAATGGTTTCTTCCCTAAGTGTTAAATCCAGATTTCTTAATCCAAACCATACTTTTCAAGACTGGCTCATGCTTAAGGGCTGAGATTTAATTTCCTACTGGCTACCTGGAAATTAATATTCTACTTCAAGTGATGTTATAACACTCTCTTAACATTTGAAGACATCATTGCTTAAGAACCTATTCATATAGTGTCCTAGCTTTCATTCTGTCAATGTGCACATTGCTAATTGGTCTGAGATTTGATTTAAACATCTACTTCACATAAAAATCTTCCATGAAAATATAAAACAAAGCTAAGAATATTATTGATTAGAATTACTTCAAAGTGTGTCCCATTTATGGAAATATGAATTTTGATAGCAAGCACTAAGCCTTGTTGATAGTTTTCCTTCCCTTTGCTCTTTCTTTACTGTACCCTTTCATCATTCACTTTCCCTCTTCTTTGGCAGGCATTTATTATTCCTTGAGTGCTTTTGCATATTGGCTGCCAAAAAGTCATAGAAAAAGCAGATTTGGTAAACTGACATAGAATAAGTAATCCCTGATTTTGTTTCTAAACTATTTCTATTTTATTATATACATCAAATTATGCAAAATATGAAATAACAGTGTATCTGTGATATGGATGTACTACTTAATTCAGTCTTCTCATTTAACTCGTATTAATTCTCTCTACTCAACCTTAATTCTTTCACCAACTTCTGGATGAATAATAAAAACACTTCTATTCTTTTAAATAAATATGATATATTTACTAATGAAATAAATTCATTAATATTATTTTGCAGCTTTAATGGAACTTCCTAAATAATAATTTCTTCTATAATTTCACAGTGTTTATTCTTGTACAGACAACAAATACCACTAGATTGACAAAATGACCCCTATTTTCTTTAGATAGTACAGCAAGAATAATACTTGTTTAACACAATTTCCACAGATTACTTTATTATTAAACTACTCAGTAAGATTCAATTCTGTATTAGTTCAAACACAATTTTTAAAACTAAACTTGAAACAGAATGATTTAAAGTGAAACATCTGTGATTCTAAGCGTTTTGATATAAAAGTATGTAATCTTATTTTTGAAGAGGCTTTATCATGTACATGATGCAAACTAATAATATACCATTTCGCTATTGCCCAATAAATAAATTATATTAAATAAACAATGGAACAGATATTTATCTAGACTAATATGAGAGTTCAAAACTCCAGAGGCGACATCTTAAGAATTCAGAAAATGATGGGCATTTGCCTCCAGAAACCTTATTGTGTCCTAACTCTATGAGTAACCAAAAAAATTAAACACTGAAAATTTCCAGAACACTATTCATAACAAAGACCAACAAATGGATCAACAAATCTTTAATTTATTCAACACAAGGAGAAGATGAAACAAGACTGATATACCACAACTTGAATCAAATTCAAAAGAAGTATGCTGATTTATGATACCAGAATTAAAGTTTATCTGACTGTTTTCATGACCTATTACAGATTAAAAATGTAACTAAAATTCTTGGTGTGTGGTTGATGGTGTGTGCAAGTCAGTCTATTTTCTTTTCATTATGTGCAACGGAGAAAAAGTCCCTTTATCTGTATAACAGAAAATGGTATGTGATAGGAAGAATTGTATAAATTAGAGCAGAGTACATGAGCATGCAGATAATTAGGTGGGTTTAAGAAAAATACAGAAAGAAATGCATACTGATTGACAATTGATTAGCTACATCAGATAAAGAATAGTACCTCTAAGATGACATATCTATTGCAGGCTGGGTGATTTTGTGAATAGAGGACATTAGCTGAGAGACGGAGCACAGGTGAAGCATGTCCAGGATACAGAATTAGTTTATGGGTGCAATGAGTGTTATTTGAAATGTAATAGGGAATTGAAATCTTTCATTCTCTTCCAGAAAATCAGGAATCCAGGTCAACAAAGCCTCACTGGTATTTTTTATTTCTCTTTAAGAGAAGCTGATATCGATATCAGTGGAATTTGCTACATACAACTGAATTAGGGATGTGGTATCTTCTTCTAGGCCAATGCCTTCTATTATGCAACATTTTACATGGACAAAAATGTATGAAATGTATTGAACAGACATGAAATTGTGCAGAATATTGAAATTAATGTGATCTGGAAATAGGTTTAAGTCAAAACCGAGAAGGAAAATGTAAAAGATGATATTAAGTAACCTCAGTCTGTAAAAGGAAGAATGAGTAAGTAGAGAAGTAAACAATTAACTGACAATTTGAAGACTGTCAGCATAATTGCTAAGGAACATCCTTGAAAGTTGAGCATTCCTGACCTTAGCAATTGGAGTCCAGCTTAATTATCTATTTTTTTCCTGTGAGTAGATTTTTTTAAGAAGGATGATCAGAATATCATGTCATGGAAATAATTTTGAAATTCACAGTAAATGCAGAGCCACACAAATAACCACACAAATAAATATAAAGATAGTGGCCTTTAAAAAGAGAAAATAGATTTATAGTGATTAAAGTAAGAAGATACTAATTCAAAATATTGCTCAATGAAGGCTTTTAGTTGCTAGGCCAGGAGGCGTGGTTGAAAAAAAAGTGAAAGAGCTACCTTACAAAAGTCAGGTGTGGAGACACAAAATGTGTAGAAGTGAAATCCTTCCCCAGAAATAATTGTGCTTCTTGGAATGCAGGCTCAGTGGAGAGAGAGTTTTCTGTACCACATGGCAAATAATGCACCTGAAATAAGTAAGTGAGTGGGGATGAGCATCAGCTACCTCTTTTAAACTGAGACTTTTCCCCAAAATTTAGGCAAATAAAACAGTTCAAAATGAAGCTATACAATAAGTTGGCTTGTAATACATATAGAGATACTAAGCAATTCAGTATATTCTTTTTTTATATGGCAGAAATTTATTTTCTCAAAATTTGGATGCTACATCTGAAATCAAGGTTGGATGATCACAAGTCTGTCCTGGCTTTCAGGGGCCTTCTTGATGTCTGCTCATATTTTCTTTTTTCAGAGCTTGGGCTCAAGGAGAGCGAGTTATCGGTCTCTGGTTATTCTTTTTTTTAATTTTTTTAATTTTTATTTTTTTATTGTGAAAATACTGTACAGAAGGGTTACAATTACATGGGCAAGATAATGAGTACATTTCTTATCAAGCATTGTAGCCTCCTCCTTTGTTTACCCTTCCCATCCATAGGTCCCATGGTTTTCCTTATTTGCAATATCTAGTATATGTCTGAGTCAAGCAGAAAAGGTCAGATAAGGTGATGTTAGGGAAATGAACCCTAAGATATGTATTCAAATGTTTTTTTTTCTTTCATGCGATTGTTTCTAACACATTTATAAGATTATTTCTTTGTTGCTTTGTATGTTCCTCCCCCACAGTATAACCCTTGCTTTCACTGTATTTGATGTCGGTATAATTTGTGGAGGGGAAGGGGAAAAACAAGTAGTTTAAATAAGGATACAGGTGGACCCGATGCAACAATGAGAAGTACAGGTCATTATATCGAAAACAAACTTTACAACTTTGGTGGGGAGGGGGTGGGGAGGATTGGGCAATGCAGTATATTCTAATGTATAATAGTATTGATTGATAGTATAAACATAATGAAATTTGATAATTAATTCATGTTTCAGGAAGAAAAAGGGTTGTTTTAACCATGATCCATTTCATGGAATCCTTCCTTTATAAAATGTAAACAACTTAAGCTTCTCTTCAAGATATTTCCATTAATCTCTCATCCAGTTCCTTGCCATGGCCGGTGTTATCTATCAAGTGGGATATTGCTTACTTATAAAGCATGAGAAATTGAAGTTAATCTACAATTATATTCTCCAAAATAACAAAAGATGCCATTTTTGTTATGTCATCCCATGAAATTCTGTAGGTGTGATATAATAAGTTCATTTACTAATAAAAGACTTAGAGTTCTAGTTATCTATATTTTCCTCTCAAACTTTTCTAACATACTTGCTTGTAAGTAGATAAGCAAAAATAATAGATTAACTAAATGAAGACTATGTGAGTGAATGTAAGTCTGCCTATGGGGGAAAATTAGTTCATGGGAGCAGGCTTGCTGACTTGTACAATATTAGGCAAATTTGATCAATTAGTCTCTTTTATGAAACATTCAAAAGTCAAAGGAATTATTATTAACTTAGTTTTATTGTTCTAAATTATTGTGCATGTTTTCTTTCTAATAGTAAAAGATGCATTAAGATTTTTCCTAACCAGTGAAAATCAAATGAGATATAAATAAATGGTTGAAAAATTAAAACAAACAAACATGGTTTAGGTAGTAAGTTTATTCAAGTATATTTAAAGGAATATATAATCGCTACCAAATTCAAAATTCAATGTGATTACATATCAGACTCCTAAAAGAAGACATAAGGGGTTGGGAAAGTGGCTCAGTGGTAGAGCGCTTGATGTTCGATTCCTCAGCACCACATAAGCAAAAAGAAAAAAGCTGGAAGTGCTGCTGTGGCTCAAGTGGTAGAGTGCGAGAGCTGAAGAGCTGAGGTCCAGATTTCAGGCCCCATGACCGGACCAAAAAAAGAAGAAGAAGAAGAAGAAAAGAAGAAGAAGAAGAAGAAGGAGAAGGAGAAGGAGAAGGAGAAGGAGAAGGAGAAGGAGAAGGAGAAGGAGAAGGAGAAGGAGAAGGAGAAGGAGAAGGAGAAGGAGAAGGAGGAGAAGGAGAAGGAGAAGGAGAAGGAGAAGGAGAAGAAGAAGAAGAAGGAGAAGGAGAAGGAGAAGGAGAAGGAGAAGGAGAAGGAGGAGAAGAAGGAGGGAAGAAGGAGGAGAAGGAGAGAGAGGAGAAGAGAAGGAGAAGGAGAGGAGGCGAAGGAGGAGAGGAGAAGGAGAAGGAGAAGAAGAAGGAGAAGAGAAGGAGAGAAGAGAAGGCAGGAGAAGGAGAAGACAGGAGAAGAAGGAGAAGGAGAAGGAGAAGAACAAGAGGAGAAGAGGAGAAGGAGAAGAAGGTGAAGGAGAAGAAGGAGAAGAAGGAGAAGGAGAAGAAGGAGAAGGAGAAGAAGGTGAAGGAGAAGAAGGAGGAGAAGAAGAAGAAAGAGAAGGAGGAGGAGGAGGAGGAGGAGGAGGAGGAGGAGGAGGAGGAGGAGGAGGAGGAGGAGGAGGAGGAGGAGGAGGAGGAGGAGGAGGAGGAGGAGGAGGAGGAGGAGGAGGAGGAGGAGGAGGAGGAGGAGGAGGAGGAGGAGGAGGAGAAGAAGAAGAAGAAGAAGAAGAAGAAGAAGAAGAAGAAGAAGAAGAAGAAGAAGAAGAAGAAGAAGAAGACATAAAATTATATATATTCAATACTTCTGACAAGGTTATGTTCATGCAGTGTGATTTTGGACCATAAGCCTGGGATCCAGAGATCACCTGTTGCTCAAGAAATAAGCACACATGAATAAGGAATTTTAAAGTTATGTATCATGAGATTTTAAATGCAAATGGAAGGTAAGAAACAACATTTCTAGCAAAAATTTATAAGCTATTCTCATTTAGTGATATTTTGCTTGCAAGTGTGATGAAAACTCAAGTTCAGTGTTTTATGTACCCTGTGGCCTGGCCTTAAAAGTAGAATAGTATATACTGCAATACATAAAATCCAAGAAATAAATGCTTAAAACATAAGTAGAATAATAAAATTGTGTCACTCACATTAAAATTTTAAAACGTATTTTACAGGGAGACACATTAAATATTAAAAACATTTTACAGGGAAAACAGGATGTTTATTGACATTTTAAAATGACATTTTGTGTATAAATAGATCAATATGCTACCTTTAACAGGTTCTCATTTTTGTAAATAGTATATTATATCATCAGTTTTATCACTGAAAAACAAGTTGGTCACTATTTGTAGATGTTACATTTGTGTGTTCAAATCACAAATGGAAATTGGATCATTTCCTGACTGGGAACCACTGAGCTTCACTGAAATTATTAAACCTGTTAAGATGTGTGGAATATTTTAATCGATGCAAATCTATTTGCTTTTTTTCTGATGAATCATTGTCTCATGATATCATAGATAACAAATTAAAGGGATGAACATTTTAAAAAATTCAGAATGGAAACAAGGCCTAAAGTAATTGTTGTTATAGGGAAATTACCCATCTGTACTATATAATTTAATATTTTTCAAAAGTGTTCACTCCATTAAGTAGATATATTAGATATATATCAACATATACTGATATCAACTGTAGGCTCCTATTATATATATATATATATATATATATATATATATATATATGTTGTGTATGTATATATTTATTTTTTAGTCATTTGTGAGGCTTTACCTTAGGGTTTAGGCTTGCTGTCCCTGAGCTCTTTCACTCAAAAGTAGTTACTTTGAGCCACAGGCCCACTTTGGGTTTTCTGGTGGTTAATTGGAGATTGGATCTCGTGGATTTTCCTGCCTGGCTGGCTTCAAACTGCAATCCTCAAATCTCAGCCTCCTGAGTATTTAGGATTACAAATATGAGCTAATAGCTTCAGGCTCCATTTTTACATTTTATTATCTTTATTACCAACTAATATAATCATTATGGAATATTTGAAATAATGTTGTTATATATGCTTTATTAATGTTACTGAGATAAAATTAAGAAATGATGCCTTTAAAGGTAACATTTATCTTTACCTCAAGTGACACATTTATATGACATTTAGAGGTTGTGGAAATACTAGTAGACATGTATGCTACTAAAGCATAAACTAATTAAGCAACTATAAACAGATGCATTAATAGATGTTTTTCAGGTGATATCTTACAAATTTCCAAATAGTTTTTGCAATCATTGGGGTAAGGTCAAGGAGGTACTTTAAACAAAATGAATTATATTATTTTCAAACGTATCACTCCATTTGGAACAGATTAGCTCCAAAGCTAATACCTAAGTATGAAACATGACTATTATTATATATTTGAGTAATCCAATTTAAAATCAGATAAAGTTTGTAAAACATTTGATCTAATCTAATCTCTTCAAAAGAAAGTAATACCTAGCAAAATGACACTATAATAATTATTCTTTCCATGGAATGGACATAGCTATATTAGCTAAAAATAATTTTTTAATCACCCATCAAGTTGCCCCATGTAAAGTTTTATTGATTTGAAGACAGGTGAAGAAGAGTTATATCTATGACTAGAGAGTTGGAAGAAAATTATTAACTAAAGATTCCATCACAGATCTATTCTGGTGTAGAATTTCTTCAATGTTTATAGGTGGAAGATGATATATGTATTCATTATATTTGTTTATTTTAAAGTAAAAGATTTTGATTTGAGTAAAAACATTGCAACCTTATAATCTCAAGTGGTGAGTACAATTGTGAAATTCTAGAATGATTTTGGTCTTTGCCACCTATGGCAGTAAAAGTAAGTATTTTAAGAAAATGTCTGATTTCATAAGCAATGATTACAGTCCATGATTTTGATATTTTATAATCATTCTGATTCTATATGCATAGAGAAGATGAGGTACTAAAATGAGTAAAAATAGAGCCATTTATTCCGGTCTGGTATAGGCAGAGAGATTTGAATTTACTGAAAAAGTTTTTGGTTTTATAAAAGAATCCAAAGAAATGGCAAATGGGAAAAAGATTGTACTATATTCTATTGAGCTCAATGATATTACAATTGATTATAACATTTTTAGTGATAATTTCAAAGTATTTCTTAAGCCAACTAAATTGAATACCTTTTAATACAATATAATTCTTAAATTCAGAACTGTCAATATTTTTGACTATCGTACAAATGTTTTCACATAAAATATAATGCCTTTTATATTGGTCATGATTTCCAGGCTTCTTCTCAATTTATATTCACATTAAATGATAATTCAAGAGCACAAAAATCTAGCAGCATACAATGATCTGAACTTTTCCCTGAGGATTCGATGAATCTCAGTATTATAGTTTGATGTATAGAAAGAAAAGCAATCTTCTGCACAATCATTGCACAGTTGTGTTAAAATCCCATCCTAATTTTCAGCTCAGATACAAAAAGTGATCAGTTATATTATACTTTTTATTTAATTTTATGCTCTTTCAATAGATAAACAAAATAGAATGAGACAAAGAAGAATATCTGTTTTTATCAGCATATCATGATTGTAAAATGGGTATCAGTTGTAAACTAGCTCAAAATGAATGTTACCATGTCCCTGTCACTAAACTTTAAGTAGCACATTAAAGAAGAATATGCAACCAAGCATAAAATCATTTGTGTCAGTGTGATCTTGATCCTGATTTGCTGTTATGCAACAAGTTGTACCAAGCAGCTATGCATGAAGCCAGTATGTATGTAATTCCTTCTTGTAACTGTTCACTTATTCATTCTTCTATTTGTTTCCTCGTTATTAAATGAAGCAAATCAGAAAAAATGTCAAGCAAAAGTTCCTACAGAATAGTTTCACATAAAATACAGTAGTTTACTTAGCTACATAACGTTATACTCAACTTTATAATGAACAAGTCTATTTAATAAACTGTTCTTAAAGCTTGAAAAATAGTACTAATAATACTTAAAATTTATTGATTAAATGATCACATATAACATATTTTATATGGATCTGTATAGTCTATGTGTATAATTACCTTATACAATGTAAGGAAGTTTTAAATGTATCTTTGTTACCCTTTGTGAAGTCAGCATAGACCTAAACCAAAATTCATAAATAAGATGCTACACACTCACAGAACCTAAATATGTTACCTGCCCATGCTGTTAGCTATTGCTTAATTTTAGAGCATAACATATCTTCTGAATCACTGTCCATTATTTTGGTCACTTAATTATAACTCTATGTTCTTTGTCTCACCAGAATGAACCAATGCAACAGAGATTCAAACACTATTTCGGATATGAACTATACAATTGGGAAAGAGAGGAGTCGGGGTAGGGAAAGGGAAAGTGGGAGAAAACAAGGGAGGGGGCAACAATATTCAACAAGAAATAACACTAGTTATCTTGCTTAGGTAACTGTCCTCACCCTTACAATACAATAAAATAAAATTTAAAAAGCTATCGAACAGTTAAAAATTATAACTATTGTTAAATCATTATAGCTTACAATGATTACATTGTATGGATCAATAATTACTGTCAAATAATCTCCAAATACATATTTATAACTTCCTATTGTGGTTCTAAGGTAACTTTTGGGTATAAAGTCTATAACTTCCCTCTGAATAAACTACCTCTTATATAAAAGATGTGATTTTGTGACGAAAATCACAGGTCTTTACAGCCAAACAAGACATTTTCGAATCTAAGTTTAATGAGATCCAATAAAATTAGCAGGTATTATAACTTTTTGTTACATTTTTCTTTATTGTTGTTATTATAAAGGAGATGTACAGTTACCTGAGTCATATAATGAGTATATTTCTTTTTGGACACTGTCACACTGTCCCTCACTCTCTTTGTTTTTTCCCTCACCTCCCTACCCTCAAATTGTGCAGTTCATTTTCAACATGGTGTCTAGTGATTATCACTGCTGCACTTGTTTACCTTTTGTCCCACCATTTCTGTGCTGCCCTTACCCTCCCAAAGACAGATACATATACAACACAAAAAGAAAAACAACAAAATCGAAGAAAAATCCTCTTGTTTCCCTTTCTTGAAGTTCACTTGGATAAATATTATTTTATATGATTAGTGGCACATAAACATCATGGCCCTGTGTTCCTTCTCTTAGAGTATTCTCCTCTGGTCTCATTGTGTGTGAATGCCTAGAGTTCTGGATAAGTTATCATATGCCAGAATATTGTAGATCTAGTTTCTGCATATGTGAGAAAACATGCGCCTTGGCTTACCTTACTTAACATGATTTGTTCTAGATCCATCCATGCTCCTGCAATTGACATTTTATTCTTTCTAATGATTGTGTAAAATTCCATTGTGTAGAGGTACCACATTTTTGGACCTGATTATCTTTTATAAGGCAGTTGGGCTGTATCCATAGCTAGACTATTGTGAATAGTGGAGCACTGGACATGGAGGTGCACGTGTCTTTAATGTATCTAGGCTTTTGATGTTCTGAGTAAACATCCAGGAGTTCTGTGGCTGGGTTAGAGGGAAGGTCTATGTTGAGTTTTTTAAAGAAACTTCAGATAGTAGATATTGAATCTTTTTTTTTAAATTTAATTTTAGATATTGAATCTTTTTATAGATATTAATGATGTATTTCTACAGTATACTTCAGGCTGTGACAGACATGTATATGTGCTAAAAATTATTTTGGTGTATTAAAACTGAGATCTTAATTTTGGCTAACATACAGTTACATTCAAAATGAAATTTAACCTAAACAGTTGCTTTTTTCCCAATTGAAAGTACTCTCCCCCATTTCTCACCAATAGAAAGAAAGGCAATTTTAAAGGACTAATCTCCCAAATCCTGAGTGCCAGTTTCTTATTCTATCTGTCACATGCTGCAATCGAGCACACATTCAGTCTCTGACAGGTGGCAAAGTTTTATCCTGTAAGTGAAAGAGGTCTCATCACTTTAGTTTTATAAATTGTAAAATAAGCAATTGGATGTCTAGTGTTCATTCTCTTTCAACGCTAAATATTCTGTAAAAATAATGTCGATTGTCTGTAAGGATTAAGTGGTGTTTTCTCATGACAGGTGGCATAGCCCTGGATGAAAATAGTTTTATTCATTCTGGAAACATTTCAGAACCCACTCAACCCATTTTGAACAGAAGGCATTTAATAGAGAAAACTGGATGTAGAGTTGATTAAAGAGCCAGGCAGCCTCTTAGAAATAAATCAGAGACCGGCAATAATAGGATCTCTATCACCCCTAGGACGTGAGGGACAGCCGAAGGGACATGGTAACTGGTACTCAAGACCTGCCATCTGTGATAGATTGGACCCAGGCCAGATCTGCTGTGAGGGAGCAAGGGGTGAAGTGGGTGACAGCGGTGAAGCCAAGGAGGCCAAGCCACTGTAAAAGTGTGTTCCAAAAGTAGACTTTTAAAAACTTATGGGTTGAGGGTAACGTGAGAAGTGTCATGGTTTACATATTTTGCATTTGGTTTCTGTTTTTATTTCTTTTTTTAAAATCAGTCAAAACAAATCTTTGGATAATATGTGCTCCCTTAAACCCTTGTAAGAAGGAATTAAGAAGAAGTAAAGGTGTCAGAGAAATAGGAAAGATTCCTCAATATAATATGGCTGTAAGCACTGTGAAGAAAAGGTTTCAATGAAGAAAATGCTGATTAAGTTATTGTCCTTTATCTTCCTTTGCAGCTATTCATTTTTAATTCACAGGTGCTACTATTAAAAGTAACTGATTTACCTTTCCAGGTAGACTACAAAAGTCCATATACATTTTGAGCTCTGTTCCTTCTCAACCATTTGAAAGGTCATCGTTTAGGTTTACCTTGACTGTAATTCTCTTCCGAAATAATTTACTATTAAATATTGAGTAATCGCCAAGTATTCCTCCTTTTATACTTTTAAAGGCAATTTGTGTTTTGTTTTCTACCTACTGTTATCAATGACTTTATTTTTCTACTTAATTTGTGGTCTAGATAATTATAATTAAAGTCTGGTTAGAAGGTTGGAATGACTGGGATGGTAGAGTGTCTTTCTAGCAATCGTTGAGTGTTAAGTTTGAATTCTAGCAGCATCGAAAACACATGCTGCTTCCTTGTCTTTTACTTTTCTATCAATTTGCTATCAGAATGTTTTTCTAAAACCCAGCATTAAATTTTAAACCCTTCTCAAAAATTTAACCCCAAATGATTCAAAATTGGTTTGTTTTCCATGACCTTCTGATTCAACCATACCTGACTATGTTTACCATATCTCTGTTTCCTGAACATAAGCTTGTTTTAAAGCCTGGAATGCTATTTCCCATTCAAATGATAAGATTTTTAGTGTGTCTTCCATGAGACTTCCTTCAGAACACCAAAAGGACATGGTTTCTTCTTGAAATTTGAGTTAACACTCTCCTTTTTGTTTTCTTTGTTTTTCTTCTTAGGTGGTACTTTGGATCAAATATTTTATATATTTTCCTAAATAATAAACTTTGGTAAAATACTCTAAAATTTTATCTAACTTCTCTATTGGCACTATATAACACCTTATGTTTCACAAACAATCAATTTGCACATCTAAATATACTTACATGCTTAAGGCACATTTGGTCTGTTTATATAAATAATAGGCAACACTCTTGCAAGGAACCAACAGACTAAAGTACAAATATTATTTTTTCTTAAATTGAATCTTATTTTATTATGAAAATTCCTACTTCCAAAGATACATTTTTATCTTCATTTCTTTCTTTCTTTTTTTTTTTTTTTTAAGAAAACTGCCTTTATTCTATTAGTTGGAAAAATTAACTGGTAGAGAAAAAAAGTTTAGTCAGCTGGAGAGAAGAGAAAGCCCAGTGTCTCTCATGAGAGCTGGTGGCTCCCGTGGGAGGGAATCTGGATACAGGAGGAAAGGAGCACTCTGAATTAGAGCCAGCCCCTGCAGTCCAGGTGAAAACGGCTATGCCAAGTGTCTAATTGCCTCAAGAGTGAAACCAAATTCTTATATAGTTAGCCCAGCTCCTGAACAGGGTACTGGGATATGAAGGATGGGCTGTTTTCAGTGATATGGCCATATTTTATCAGAGAAAAAGACAAAATGGGAATTTTTGGGGGGGGGGGGGTCCTGTCGTGGGGCCTGAACTCGGCCTGGGCGCTGTCCTTCAGCTCTTCAGCTCAAGGCTAGCGCTCTACCACTTGAGCCACAGCGCCACTTCTGGCTTTTTTCATTTTGCTTTATGTGGTGCTGAGGAATCGAACCCAGGGCCTCAGGCATGCAAGCCAAGCGCTCTACCACTGAGCCACCTTCCCAGCCCAGTACACTTTTTTTTTTTTTTTTTTGGGAATGACAAGTATCAGTATTAGGAAATTGAATTATACAAAAAATACCACATCTAGTGTGGGGTAGATATATTTATTTTTGGTAACATACTTTAAGTGGCACTAATTACACAGTAACTATAAGGTAACCAACATGAAACCACAGAACTGTAACTCTGCCACAGCTGCCGAGGACTTGCCTTTCTGGCTGAGTACATTTTCAAACAAAACAAAATAAAGAAAAACTAGAGCTGGGCCAGTGAAAATCTATGAAGGAGTAGAAGCTCTGATAGTGGCGACTCACCAGAGTTCTTCGCAACTGAGAGATGTTAGGCAGGACATGTTAGTTATAAAGTAGTTACAGCTTAATTCACAAAAGTTACCATTTCTCTTCCTAGAAAGAAGCAAGAAGAAATTCCTTGACTTAGCGCCTGGTGTGTCAGGTGGAGTGCAGAGAGAGCTGTCAGAGCAGTGTCAGAAGGACCCTGGCAGGTCAGACGGGTTGGACATCATTAATAGTCATGGTTGGCTTCTAAATACTGGATGACTTCTGATTTGTAATGTTAGGTAAAGTGTAGATAAGAAGGTCAGTAATCCTACGCTAAGATTAATAAACAGCACTTCAAAACGAACCGCGTGAGGGCTGTGCGCGCAGCAAGTTTTCACAAGACAAGGCACCCAGAGTTTTTCTTCCCACGACTGGTTTGCAGAGCGGCTCTCGTGGCCATTTCAAAAACCTCTCTCACTCCGTCGTTGGCCTTTGCTGAACACTCCATGTACCCTAAAGCGCCAATCCTGTTGGCCATATCTCTGCCCTCTTCAGGTTTAACTGGCTCCTGCTTCATCTTAGCCAACTCCCGCCTCGTATGCTTATCATTCCGAAGATCCTTCTTGTTTCCAACCAGGATAATGGGCACGCTGGGACAGAAATGCTTAACTTCTGGAGTCCACTTTTCTGGGATGTTTTCTAAACTATCAGGGCTGTCAACGGAGAAACACATCAGTATAACATCAGTGTCTGGGTAGGAGAGGGGTCTCAGGCGATCATAATCTTCCTGCCCAGCTGTGTCCCACAAAGCCAGTTCTACCTGCTGTCCATCCACTTCAATATCTGCCACATAGTTCTCAAACACCGTGGGCACATAAACCTCTGGGAACTGGTCCTTGCTGAAGACTATGAGCAAGCATGTCTTGCCACAAGCTCCATCACCGACAATCACAAGTTTCTTTCGGATGGCAGCCATCTCTTACATATGTGCGCAAAACGTACAGTGTGTGTGACAGAAGTTTAGCAAAGTACCTTGAGCTTCTCAGGTAAAAGGCTCAAGCGATGACTCCCAGGTCCAGTCTTTTCACACCCACGATGCGTGGTCCGCGAGTGGCAAAGCTCAGAGATGAAGGCGGGCAGCCGAGGGGGCAACGGTGGACTAACCAAGAGAACCGAGGGGGTGGGCGGGGTGGACGGGGAGCGCGAGCGGGCGCGGGCGGGTGCGGGCGGGTGCGGGCGGGTGCGGGCGGGCGCGGGCGGGCGAGTGGAGGCCCTGGGGAGTTATCTTCATTTCTTAATTGAATGATAATATGAAAATTTCAGTGTAAAATTTCTGCTTCAAAGTCTCTATCAAGTATTTACTAGTCTGTAAGTAAGTAGTAAATAAAGAGTTACCCTAATTATAGGTCAATCGAAATGTGATTGTCAATATTTTAACATATTAGTGTTTTTAAGTGATTACTGTATATTAACTGTAAATATTCACTTTATGACTAATATTTTGTTCCCTTTCTGAATTAAGCATAACAAATATGACCATGTCTTAAATCTGAGTATAATTATAAAATACACAATAAAATTATTTCATTAAGCTAATTTATAAATTGCATGTGTAAAAATAAATTGATTATTGGAGAACTATCTGTATACTACCCAACTATTGTAGTTTGGATTCAGAAAATCACCAATATGAACATTCTTCCTTAAGTTAAATTGTTAACCAAGAAAATCAAAATCATTTTCATTAAATTCACAATTTAGTCTATGACATGAGGAAAATTTATCCCAGGTAAGATGTTGTTGACATTTGTGGAAATTTACTAGTAAAGACCACCCTAGAAACTATTATGTTCTTCTAATGCATAAAATAATTAGGATTTTTTTGTCTTGTAATATAAAAACATGAAAAATAAATTTTAAGGGAGATTGTGAGATTTTAATAAGTACAAAAAACCTTGCTTTTGTAAATTTTGGACCTGTGTTTTATAGTCCATGAAATTCAATCCTCTGTACCAGATGCGATGACAAGAACTCTCAGTGATGCCATCCTATTTATGTGCATGTCTGAAATTACAGACCTGTTTCCCAAGGTTCCTTCTACTCAATGTACATGTGTAGTCTGGACTCACTCAGTCACTATGGTGACTGCTGCTAGGTCATAATCAATTGCTGCTTTAGAAGCAACTCTGTGCCTCACAGACTGAATGATGCATGTATTCCAAAGGAACCATCTCATTTGAGATGACCATATATATGACAGTGCGATATGTCTGCTGCTGCCATTTCCCAGAGTTGATGCCCATGGGTATAAATCTATACTTTGTTCTAGTGTTTATCTGCAACACATTTTTTTCCCCTGCCTTACTCTAGTCAGCCTTAATTCTGCACACTGTTTTTACCATCATCTATCTTTTCCAGCCTCCAACTAATACAACTGAATTGGTGGGAGTTTATCTTCAAGCTTGATATATGATATGACATAGGTACCACCTCAGAAGAATTCTCCTTGATATTAGTGTTTATAATTTGCTCTATTATGACTTTTACAGTTTTAGAACGACATTAATCTTTAGTAACAGTGCTAAGCCATCATGTTATACAACCCCAGTAGCAAATTTTCACTGGAAAGAATATATGCATTTATAATTTAGGATAGCTCAATTATATTATCTTATTTCATACTTATATACTATCATTATTGAAAGCAATAGTTTTTTAACAATGCTGAAATAACCATGTAGGCTGATATATTTAATAAAAATAGATTAACTGAACTCGGAAATAAATATTCTAGGTATCTTTCCTTATAACATGTATCAATACCATAAATGTAATAAAAATTAAAGATTTTTTAACAGTTTTTAATTTCATAGGTTTTATCTTTACCACTATTTATGGTATTAATATACTATGAAATGTGATTATGTAAAAAAAAGATTAAATGATTAAAATATTAGGGTTAGATAAATCAAATCTACTTTAAGATTCAGGGAAAGTGGTATAATAATTATAAGAAAGAAATATTGTTTTCTCAGGTAATTCAATGTTTCATGAATATTTTCCAAATATCAGGAACTGTATTCTCAAGTGAGCAACATTTGTATTTTATAATTTATTTATTTTTCCTTTGAGATTTTTATTGTAATTATAGAGTTGATATACAGAAGATTATTTTATGAAACATTTGTATTTTTTTTTCTTTTGGTCGATCATGGGCTTGAACTCTGGTCCTGGGCACCATCCCTCAGATCTCTGACTCAAGGCTAGCACTCTACCGCTTGAGTCATAATACCACTTCTAGCTTTTTCTATTTATGTGGTGCTTTTTCTATTTATGTGAATCCAGTGCCTCATGCATGCGAGGCAAGCACTCTACCATTGAGCTACCTTTCCAGACCCAGAAACATTTGTATTTTAAAGAATAAATAATAATGAAGTATAACTTACTATGTAACTAGAGCATAATCAGAAATTGTCAATAGATAAGGAAGACGCAGTTGTAGCCATACACAAGTGCGCATGTGCGCGCGCGCGCGCACGCGCGCGCGCACACACACACACACACACACACACAAACACACACACATATGATTGTAAACCAGTTTTGAAATGATACAAATAATGATGTAACAGAAACAATAGTCTGCATTGGCTTTTGTTCCATTTCTATAAGGAGAAAGATTGTAAAAATGTAAGAATTAACAAGAGATAAGTAAAATCATGCTTTCACAAAGCAGGACCATGTGAAAGGAATTCTTAATAATGAGAAGTCTATGGATACAAAAGAAACTGAAGGGAGATGTTAGGCCAGTAAAAATAAAAAGCTGATAAGGAGTAGCTACTTAAGGAGCAAGGAAATTTAATGGCATTGTTATGGCCTTCTAAATGTGAAGAATCTGAAAGTACAATTTCTGTTAGATAGCTCAGTATTTAGGGAAAAAAACCCCAAAACTTTACAATCTATTTCTCATTGTGAGTTTTGTAGTCACATAAATACTTATTAATAGTAAAATAATTTTCTCATTACCTTTTATATGTGAATCTTTCAAAAGATTTATAAACTATCCTTATTTAAATAGCTTGCATGATAATTATTGTTCTGTTTAAAAATTTCTCTTTGCAAATTACCAGTTCATTTCAAGTTTTTTTTCTTTACAATGTATTCTCTCCTACAGAACTTTTCCTGTTGTTTTCATTGGAGTGGATCTCACTAACTACAAACCTCATTACACTTGATTGTAGCACTAATACACCTTCAAATGTCTCAACAGGGGACATTTAGATGAAAAATAATAGAATACATATTAATTTAAGAGCTAAAAATCTTTTCAATAATTTAAAGAATACAACCATACAACAGATTCTGAAGTACAAAATGAATGACAAACTATTGTTTGTATATTGTGCAAAACTTTATAATTACAATATAAAATAGTTTTTTAACAATCATAATTACATTATTTAAAGAGATGCATAAAACAATGTCTGACTGTGGTATTTGCTAACATTTCAAAAATACAAATTCTCCAGTTGGAATCAAGGATCATATATCACTGTACGTATCTTGGTATTTGTGTGATATAAATGAAGCTGTGTTTATGTGTGCATCCTCAGCAAATAATCTTTATTTGTACATTTATGCCAATGACATTTGTAACTTACATATGGTAAAAATAATTGGAAAACAAGTGTACATCATTGATTGTAACTCTCCTTACGTATTGAGAATTGAATAGTAAGAGACAAATATTTATTTACTAGCATCTTTTCATACTACAGCCTTTTTGTCTTGTTAGATATTTTCCTGGAAGCTTCCTCTGCCTCTGAATGATTAAACTTCAGTTTATTTACCCAGTAATATATTTAAATCTTCAGAGTATAGTTCCTTAAAGTTTATCATCATAAAATATTTCCTGAATGTGCTTTATATCCATTATGTATAGATTAGAATGGATTTACAATAAAGGAGGATAAGGCAACCATTAAAATCATGTATGATAAATATAAAGCTACTGTACTTATTGTAGTTGTAAACCATCACCATTTGTCAAATATGAATGATATGCCAGTGTGAAATTTTTGTGTAGTTCACACTAAGTACTGTAACTCAGTGCTAAGGTTTTTCTAAGAAGATTCTATGAAGCTTATTTAAACAATATATACCATGTCAACTATACACTCATATTTCACCAACTATTTTTCTGTTCAAAGTTGAATAATTCTCAGTAATATGTATTTTCTTTTTTCTTAAATTTTATTTTATTGTGAATATGATGTACAGAGGAGTTACAGCTACGTAAGTAAAGTCATGAATACATTTCTTGTCAAACATTGTTACACTCTTCCTCGTTTTTCTTCCACTTTCACTCTCCCTTAACTCCCCCACCCAGTTTTAAAATTCATTTCCAACATAGTGTCTTGTAAGTATCGCTGTTGCATTGGTTCACTCTTTGTCTTTCGTCTCACCATTTTGTTATTCCCCTTCTTTCCCCAACGTATATACAAGACACAGGGTATCAAAATCAATACAGTGGCAGTAGGGGATTAACCACAGGAAAAAAACATAAAAATGAAATGAAAAAGAAAGAACTTCAAACAGTACATAAAAAAACCCTCTTATTTCCATATCTTGGAGTTCATTTCTATTGACATCATTTTTGTGGTCCTCTGCTAGGATTATTCTAGACATACAGTAATTATTACAAATGAGGGAAAACATGGAGCCTATGTTTCTTTGGATCTGGCTTACTTCACTTTATATGGTTTTTCCCTAAGTCTTTCCATTTCCTTATGAATGGGGTAATGCCATTCTTTCTGATGGAAGCATAGAATTCTGTTGTGTATATATATTTTCTTGGTCCATTCATCTATTGAGGGGCATCTGTGTTGGTTCCATATCTTAGCTATGGTAAATAATGATAGATAAACATAGTTATGCTGGTAGCTTTAATATGACCTTGTTTGTCGTCATTTGGGTAAATGGATCAAAAGGGAGTCCTGTGTTTAGCCTTTTGAGGAACTTCCATACTGCTTTTCAGAGTGGTTGAACCAGTTTATATTTCCCCCAATAGTGTAATAACATTCCCTTTTGGCCACATCCATGCCAACATCTGTTGTTAGTTATCTTGATAATGGCCATTCTAACTTGAGATAAGAGTAGATACCCTGCTTGTCTCAGACCTATACTAGTTATTGCAAATAAGAAAAACCACGTTTGACACAAGCAGAAAAGGTCAGATAAGTTGATGTTAGGTGAAGTTAACCCCAAGGTAAGTCTTCAAATGTTTCATCTTTCTTGCGATTGTTTCTAACATATTTATAAGATGATTTCTTTGTTGCTTTTTATGTCCCTCCCCCACAGCATAACCCCTGTTTTCACTGTATTTGAAATTGGTAAAATTGTGGAGGGGAAGGGAAAAAAACAAATCGTTTAAATAGGAATACAGGTGGACCCATTGCAACAATGAGATGTACAAGATGGTATGTTGAAGAACAAACTTTACAACCTTGGCCAGGGGGTTGGGGGTATGGAGAGGGGAGTGGGAGGGGGTGGAAGATGGGAAGGTATGGGAAGGGGAAACAAAGGAGGAGGCAACAATGTTTGATAAGAAATGTACTCATTACCTTGTCCATGTAACCCCTCTGTATGGTATTTTCACAATAAAAAAAAATTAAAAAAAAGAAAGAAAGAAAGAAAGACAGGCAGGCAGGCAGGCAGAGAGAGAGAGAGAGAAAGAAAGAAAGAAAGAAAAAGAAAGAAAGAAAGAAAGAAAGAAAGAAAGAAAGAAAGAAAGAAAGAAAGAAAGAAAGAAAGAAAGAAAGAAAGAAAGAAAGAAAGAAAGAAGGAAGGGAAGGAAGGAAGGAAGGAAGAAAGAAAGAAAGAAAGAAAGAAAGAAAGAAAGAAAGAAAGAAAGAAAGAAAGAAAGAAAGAAAGAAAGAAAGTAAAGAAGATACACTGAAATATTACAGGAAAGGGGATACACTAGGGCTTTTTGGCACAAGTTTAAACTTCCTAAATAGAGATCCAGAAACACAACAAATCAAACACATACAAATCAAAGGCTGGATACATGGGATTGCATTAATCTTCAGTGATTCTGCATGACAAAGGACATAGCAATCAAGATAAACAGAAAATCCACAGATTGGGAGAAGATCTTCACCAACTATAAAATAGACAAGGGTCTCATATCAAATATATATATATATATATATATATATATATATATATATATAAAGCTAAAAAAATTGAACCTCCTAATAACAAATACTCAAAGAAACAGCCATCTCATTCATAAGTGGGCTAAAGAATTAAAAAAGACTTCTCTGGAGAGGAAATAATAGCCAATGAGCATATAAAGAAATATTCAACATCTCTGGCCATAAAATAAATGCAAATTAAAACTACATTGAGATCCACCTCACCCCAGTAATATGTATTTTCTAATAAGTCTTTCTATGCTTTGAGTACTTAAATATTTTTATTAAAATTTATAGGTAAATATATTAATTAGTAATAAAAACATGATCATAAATCTAAACACATACATTCAAAATAGCTTCAGCCAGATTCAATGTTTATCCTATAATCTTGATTTCTAAAAGTATTTAACTGTCAGATCAGAGTGATTGTTATTGTTATTTTTTATTATCTATAAATAGTTGTACAAAGGAGTTGCCCTTTAAGAAAGCTGTTTATGAATACAACGCATCTTTCTCAATGTCACCCATTTCAATAATCTCAACCTTACTCCCCCTTTCCATTATTCTTCCTAATTTTGTAGGGTATAAGTTGAATGCTTGAAGGTATTCTCCCTTTATCTCTTCTTTCATCTACCATTTCTGCTTGACTCCACTCCCCTCATTTCAAGTACATAGTTCCTGGTGTTTATTTCGTTGAACTTTAATATTGCTTTCTAAAGAATTACATGATTTGAGTTCAAATTGCTGTTCTAAGGGATTACACTATTTGAGTTCAAAGGAATATTTTGAATTATTCCTGGACAATGCATAAAGTTTGTGTTAATAAATTGAAAATGTTATCCATTAAAAATATTTTTTAATTCATGATTTTATTGTAATTATATCCATGTTATTGCAGATTCACATTCTAAAGTCATAAACGTGTTCAAAATCGCACACATACATACACACGCACACACACAAAAGTGAACTATGGACTCAGGGTTCCAAACATGGTTCAATGTTTTCTAAATTATTACATGTCTTGCCCATGAACTTGCCTCAGAAAACTGAAAGAATAAAAACACAAATTTATTCTTACCAGTATCAAAGTTTCTTCGGATTAGGTAAAGATTATTACACTTTTGCCAATATATATGTTTTGGACTTATTTAAAGAATTATTCTTCTTATATCTTGTCTTATTCCTAGAGTTTTCTCCTATAAACTAAAATATCTATTCTTATTTGCTGTGAAAGATTTTATTACAAAACAATCAGTAAAGACATCTTGATGTACCATCTGCAATTGAAGAGAAGTGAAGGAAAGAAACAAGGAAAGGTTAAAAAAACAAAGAAATTGATGTAGCATGGAAAAAAGAAAAGCTGCCTGAAGTGAGATGTAATTAAATAAAAGCAACCAAGGTACAGATATGTCAATAAAAGTTATTCCTTTTTGAACAATGTTCATGATAGTTTGAAAAATCACATACATACAAGTTTGAGTAAAATGAATTCTACACCAGGGTGGCTTCTAGTCATTCTAGATTAATCTGTATTATAGGGTAATAGAGTATTACTTGTAGTCAATTAATACAAAGCAATTAAGATTCATTTTATCTCAATAACTGACTGTAATAGAAGACCAAGAAATGAACCCAGAGACCTATGGTCACCTACTATTTGATAAGAGAAGCAAAAACAGGATGAAAGCGTCAGCCTCTTTAACAATGGTGCTGGAAAAATTGGCTATACATATGCAGAAAATTGAAGCTAGATCCATATATGTATCACCCTGCACCAGAATCAATTCTAAGTGGTTCAAAGACCTCAATGGAAAGCTAGATGCCATGAAAATATAACAGGAAGGGATAGGGGAAGCACTAGACAAAAGTTGAAGCTTCCTAAGTAAAGATCCAGAGTCACAACAAATCAAAGAAAGACTGGGTAAATGGGATTGCATCAAACTGAAGATTTTGCATGGCAAACTACATAGCTAGCAAGATAAATAGAAAGCCCACAGAATGAGAGACCATTTTATTAGCTACGCATCAGATAAAGGCCTCATATATACAATATACTTAGAGCTAAAAAAATTAACCCCCAAAATAAACCCTCAAGAAACAACAACCCAATTAATAAATGGACTAAATACTCAGAGAGAGACTTCTCAGAAGAAGTAAGAATAGCCAATAGACACATGAAGAGATATTCAACATATTTGGCCACAAAAGAAATGTTAATCAAAATAAAGGAGGAGGTAACAATGTTTGATAGGAAATGTACTCATTACCTTGCTCAGGTAACTTTAACCCCTCTGTACAGTATTTTTATAATAAAAAACATATTAAAAATTGAGATTCCACCTCACCCAGTTAGAATGGCCATTATCAAGAAAACTAAGAATAACAGATGCTGGTGATAATGTGATGAAAGCGAACACTACTGCACTATTGGTGGGAATGCAAACTGGTTGGACCACTCTGGAAAGTAGTATGGAGGTTCCTCTAAAGGCTAAACATAGTTTCCCTAAGAGCCAACAATCCTACTTCTGGGCATTTATTCATTTGACCACAAACCAGGCCACACTAAAGTTACCAGCATAACCATGTTCACTAAAGCATTGTTTACCATCACCAAGTATGGAATCAATCATGGATGAATAATATATATATGAATACACACACACACAATGGAATTTTATGCATCCATCAGAAAGAATGGTATTGCCCATTTTCTTTTTTTCTTTTTTCTTATTTATTTTTTATTGTGAGAATACTGTACAGAGGAGTTACAATTACATAGGCAAGATAATGAGTACATTTCTTATCAAGCATTGTTGCCTCCTCTTTGTTTCACCTTCCCACGCCTTCCCATACTCCCCCTCCTCCCACGAGAACCTCCTCCCACCCCCAACCAAAGTTGCAAAGTTCGTTTTTCAACATAACGACTTGTATATCTCATTGTTGTAATGGGTCCCCCCTCTATCCCTAGTTAAATGATTTGTTTTTTCCCTTCCCCTTCACAAATTATACCAACATCAAATACAGTGATAGCATGGGTTATACTATGGGGGAGGGACATACAAGGCAACATAGAAATCATCTTATAAATATGTTAGAAACAATTGCATGAAAGAAAAAAAAAAACAAAAAAAAAACATTTGAATAGTTATCTTGGGGTTCATTCCCCTAACATCAACTTATCTGACCTTTTCTGCTTGACTCAGGACATATACTAGTTATTGCAAATAAGGGAAACCACGGGACCTATGTTTCTTTGGGCCTGGCTTACTTCACTTAATATAATTTTTTTCCAAGCCTTTCCATTTCCTAACAAATACAGCAATGTCATTCTTTCTGATGGAGGCATAGAATTCCATTGTGTATATATACCACATTTTCTTGATTCATTCATCTACTGAGGGGCATATCTAGGTTAGTTCCATATCTTAGCTATGGTAAATAATGCTGCAATAAACATAGTTGTGCTGGTAGCTTTAGTGGTATTGCCCATTTTTATGGAAATGGAAAGATTTGGAAAAAAATATATTAAGTGAAGTAAGCCACACCCAAATGGAAGATAGGTAGCCTGTGTTCCCTCATTTGTAGTAACTAGATTGTGCCTATAAATCTACAAGTAAACACATTGGGTGTTAAACATATATATGAGATATATATATATATATATATATATATATGATACATATACACACTTAGATGTGATAAATTAAACTGAACTCTAAATATTCATAGAGTGAGACCAAAGGAATATATTCATAGGAGATCACAAAGGCTCAATAGCTATGTGCCTATGATCATGTAAAATGATGTTTAGCTAAATAAACTCTAAGAAACAGAAGCAACAGATTTTTTATTTTATTTTTTGTGTTTGTTGGTGTTTTGTTTTTCCATTTTTGGGGGCTGTTTTTGATTTCTCTAACTTTTTCTTGTATGTAAGTTTATCTGTTTGGGGGGATGGTAAGGGGAAGCACAGAAATAGCGGGACAAAGGCCATGCTAATTCTGCAGTGCTACTCAGTAGACACAGAGTCTGGCAGGGAATACCTGGTAGTAAAAGAGGCAAAAGGTGAATAAATTCCAAGAAAGCACAAATAATGAATTAATAAAACTAAATAGATGATGCAAGATGTCAAAGAGGAATTCAATAAAAATATAGGATTTTTAAAAAAGAAGTCATATTGAATTCTGGATATAAAACTCAATGAAATCAATTAATTAAAACCTCAGTTGAAAATACCTGTAGTAGACTGGCTTAAATTCAAGATAGAGTCAGGGCTTCAAAATGAGAATGGTTTATTAAGATATGAGATAGAGTTTGTAAAATGTAACACTACAGAAATATTTGCAAGTCTTCTTGAACCTTAGATACATGGATTTGGGGCTTTTATGTAATTTTTTGCTTTCTAACTCGTGTTTTATTGAATCTCATTGAGTTTCCTTAACACAGTTATTTTAACTTCTCTCATACTGTTTATTACCTGATCTTTTATTGGATCCTTATTTTGAACATAGCAGAGAGCATTTTTTCCACTAAAATATTTCAATATTTTTGATAGGAGAGGTCATCTGAATATTGAACAATTAGATATTTATTCCTGTCTTTGTAATCTTGTTTTGTGTTTGTTATTCTAGAATCCCAGGTAAATCCCTAATTTTCTGAGCACATGTAGTTGCTTCCACTATTTTACCATTAGTTGCTTCCACTATTTTACCATTAAATATCATCCTCAATACAGGTTTTCTCAAAGTTTGCTGTTGGGATCTTGTCAATGTTTTAGCACCAGATGGCAATCCAAGCTCATGCTTGTCCTAATTCCCTATTGATAGTTTGTTCAGAACGGGAACCAGGAACAATAACTAGACACAGTAGTCCATCTCAATAAGCCTCTTTTGGGGAATAGAGCAGGCTCAAATACATTGTCCGTGTTTATTTGCTTATAATTCAGGCATTGGAGGACTCTTCTGGTTCTTGGCAAAATCATTATACATAGAGGTTTCAGCTCCAGGCCTCAATGTATTTCTCATGGTTACTAATATCACCAAATATATCACACTCTGAGTTCACAGCCTGCCAAGACTGCCACCATACTGGGATATATCAAAGGTCCAAATTGCTATGGACTGCTTATTATATGATGGGGACTTCTGGCCCGAGATTGTGCCAAACAAGCATACATGCGGGAAGTCTGATAGACTTGAATTTCTTATCTCCCTTTGAAAACTAAGGCCCCATTTTCAGGCAGATTGGGAGAAGCTTCCATTAGGTTCTGCCCATTGTGAGGTTGAAGACACCTGCACTCAGCTAGGCAAAGTTCTGTATATACTATCCAGTCTTATCCCTAGTGAATGGAATCTTGGATGATGTTATGCTCTCTGAGCTTGAGGTAGTATTGGTAAAAGTAGTTTCTTACCTATAAAAATTTATGCTAAGTTGGGTTGTGCTTGAGTCTGATGCCTATAAAGACTTACACAGCCTAAGATGCATACTTAGGCCCATTGCACAGCTGGCACTGATGCTGGTTGAAACTTAAATCCTTCTTGCTTTTTTCAAAGTATCATATACTCTTCACTTTTAATGTAATAAGCATTTTATCTGACATTGTGGTGGAGCTCTTGATTAGAAAGGATGAGGTCCTGAGTTCAATCCCCAGTAATGTTACAACTTTCTTTTAGTATGGATGTTGTAGTTCATACCTGAAGATTTCAGTGATTTTGTGAAGCAGTGAAGTGAATCATTGTCAAACTATCATGGGTAAAGAAGTTAAAGAGAACCATATTAACAAACAAGCTTGGAAGGTAGAGCACAATTATGTCCATAATTCCAGATATACAGATAAAATTAGGTAAAAGTAAGGATTCTGCTCCAAAACAGTAGCAAACATTATCTGAATAATAACTAAAGCAACAAGAGTTGGGGAGAAAGCATGGCTCAATGATAATAGTAATTTTTTTTAGCAAGCTTGACTTCATGAGAACAAATCTCAACCAAAACCAAAAACTTGCACAGTATACATTGTTAGAGGGAGATTTAAAATTTTTAACTCCACAGAAAACAGAATGAACTGATAATGCAGCTATAATTATTTCTAAAAAGGAAAACTTCATTGTAAGTGAAAGA
Organism: Dipodomys spectabilis; assembly: GCF_019054845.1. NCBI lineage: Eukaryota > Metazoa > Chordata > Mammalia > Rodentia > Heteromyidae > Dipodomys > Dipodomys spectabilis. Next base: position 3,923,164 of record NW_024870792.1, read on the forward strand.
AAAATGTGAGGAGTATAAGTTACAAACTTTATAATTTGGGGGAAGGGAGTTCTTGGGGAGGTAGGGAGGGAAGGAATGGTAAGGGAAAAACAAAGGAGGAGGTAACAATGCTTAATAGGAAATGTACTCATTACCCTACTCATGTAACTGTAACCCCCCTGTACAGTATTTTTACAATAAAATATGGAAAAATAAGTTATATATAAACAAAATATATAAACATGTAAATTATATATAAACATGTAAACATGTAAATTATATATAAATTATAAAATATATAAGGAACTGTTATGTATCAAATACATAGAAAGCTTTAAATGCTGATAAAAACAAAAATTCACTTATTTGGGGAGGCAACTTTGTTTCTACGTTTTCAAGATACCAGCACAATGTATTCTCTGAGATTGTGTCTTTAATTGATCTTTACCCCCTTGTTAAATTCATTGGTCTCACAGGAAGAGTAAGCTGTTAAGCAGAAACAGTGAGATTGCTGTAATGTTTTATGGAACCCAGTGACAAGATCTCATAAGCTACGACCTTATTACTTAATTATAAGAGAATCATACTTAAGTCCATTTGCTGGGCTTAAAAGTGTCATAATTTATTCAACATACCAGCTACAATAGATAAAGAGTTAATTTTTAAAAGTCACAGCTTAGCACCTAAAAGGGTGATGCTCATACATTTTTTACTCACTATTGGAAATATTGATTATGCTCTTGTACATTCCTGCACATTATTTTATTAGGGATACTCATGATCCATAACACATACTGTAGGTAGGTGGAGGTGTGCCTATGCGCATGTTTGTATCCAAGTGTGGCGAAAATGAGATCAATTAGAAAAAAAATCCTAGGATTAATGAATGAGTTTTAGGAAAAATATACCATTAAATTATTTCAGGGTAACAGAATACATGTATTCAGATGCTATTACCACTCTTCCAGTTATAATTAATCTACTACTTGAGTCACTTATTAAATATTAAGGGACTAATAAAGACACATGTGAATTATTTCATCTTACATTTTTTTCTATACAAGCTATATAAACATTGATTGGGCTGCTTAGCTATTACCAAAAGTACGAGAAATAAATTTAAGTGAAATTAGATATTTTTTCTATTTACTATCTTTTATAGAAAATTATTTCTGAATTACATTTTGTGGTTAATATTGGATTAAATTTTTTAATGATTAATCACTGTGGTTGAATCTACATTTGTAGGGAAATATCTATCTTACACTAGCACCTATTTGCATAGAGTCTACTTTTAAAAATTGTTTTGATTTGTTGTTGTAATGGACTGAAAGCAAATCATGTGGAAAAATAAAGTAAAACTTGTATGTAGTTTATATAATTGTAGAAATTTTGGAACTGCATTTTCATGTGAAGTATTTTATGGATTTCTCATTTTATTTCAGTCTGAATAACCAGCCTGAAAAGAAATGGGAAGAAAAACAATGTACTTGAGAGATCACTAGTGTAATGTAGGGTGGAGTAGAGGCAATTTTTCATACATTCATGTATCCTGTACTTTTCAGGGTGAAAAATTTGAGTTTATTCAATTGGTACTGATTTAACAAATCGTGAAGCACTTATTTTCACAATACCCAATTTCCACGGAAATTTTGAGATCATGTTTATTTGATATCAAAGTCATAATACTCCACTACTAAGATATAATAGAAACAAGAATTTAACAAGTTCACACATTCAGTATATAGTCTATGTCAGTAGTATAAGTGAAGACCTTTACTAAGATGAAAATAAATGAAATGGAAACAAAGAAGGCAGATATCAAGCACATTTTACAATTAGAACCTAAGCATTGTGGGGCACATGGGCAGCAAAGATGGCACTGAAAGGAAGTTGAGTGGGCAGAGCCAGAGTTGTTTACGGTAAAATCTGATTGGATACCATGCCCTGAAGTCAGTGCATGAATGGCTTGTGGACAGCAGGGAAAGCATAGAAAGCATAGGCGCATGATAGGGTGACCTCTGCAGTGATTGGTTGTTTTTTTCCTCCCCTTCCATGCCACCTGGTTTTTTGCTTTAAAAAGAGCTTGGTGTGTGGTAATAAATGAGTTCCTGCTTGGCTTGACTCCCAGCTGCATCTGACTGTCTCCGAGGCTAAAGGAGGCTGGGGAACCGGCAAGCAGAGCACTTACCTTTCCTGGGACGCCGTCCATCTTCTGCAGGAAGGTGGAAGACCCAGCAAAGATTATTAAGTATTTAATTGGTTTGGGGAAAATAAAGAAAGGACTATATATTTGTCTCAATATTTGTGTCCAGGTTTCTAAAAACTATCAATTCTAATAAGGACATAAATGAGAGGTGTTATAGTAGCAAAGATTTAACAAAAAATTGGGTCTATGTAAATCCCTCTAAGAATTTTCTATGTAGGTATATAAAAACTAGGGCAGTTTCAATCTTGTACCTCAATCTAACCAAGAATACAGTACCCAGCTAAACTCTACTTTCTAAGGGAAGGTCAAATAAAAAGCTTCCACAGCAAAGAAAAACTGAAACAATGTCTCTCCACCAAACCAGCCTTACAAACGATATTAAAAGATGTCCTACACATAGAAAACCAACAAGAACACAATAAAGGCCAAGAATCAGCCCCCAGACAGAGAATCCAAGAAGCATAGGAAGAACCCAGTTTCCATAGCCTCCAAGAAGGTGGATAACTTGGTAGGAACTACCAAACACCTCTCTGTCCTAACTCTCAGTATTAATGGACTTAACTCTCTAATTAAGATACATAGACTGTCGAGTTGGATCAAAAAGCAAGACCCTTCTATCTGCTGCCTCCAAGAGACACACCTTGCCTACAAAAACAAACATTCTAAAACTGAAATCCACCAAGCAAATGGCCATCATAAATAGTCAGGAGTTGCAATCGTAATATCAGATACAATAGACTTCAAATTAAAATGATCAAGAAGAGATAAAGAAGGTCACTACATACTAACTTATGGATCTCTCCAGGAAGATATTACAATTCTAAATATCTATTCACCAAACAATGGAGCACAGAAATTTATCCAAGAAATATTACTTTCTCTGAAATCTCACATAGATCCAAAGACATTAATTGTTGGGGACTTTAACACACCACTATCCCTGCTGGATAGATCAACCCAGCAAAAACTCAACAGAGAAACCTCAGATCTAAACAACTGCATAGATCAACTAGACTTAACAGACATCTACCGAATATTTCACCAAGCAGCATGACAATACATGTTCTTATCATGGAAGAGACATGGAACATCACATTCTGTATTCAGCACGTTCTCACGTTCAGCACAGGGAACAGTCTCCAAATAGACCACATTCTGGGTCAGAATGCAAATTTGTCCAAGTTCAGAAACATTGAAATTATACCCTGCATTTTCTCAAACCACAAGGGAATAATAATATTAGAATTCAACAACAAAAGCCATCAAAAAAAAATCCTGTAACACATGGAGGCTGAACAACACACTGTTGAACCATCATTGGGTCATGGAAGAGATTATAAAGGAAATTCAAATGTTCATGATATTCAACAAAAATGAACACACAAATTACCAGCTCCTCTAGGCCATAGTAAAAGCTGTACTCTGAGGCAAGTTTAAAGCCTCTGGAAAGATCTGAAACACCTGAGACACCTGGAGCTCCTTTAAAAAGAGAAGTAAGCTAAACTCCAATCCAGTAGACAGAAACAAATAATTAAACCAGCAATAAATGAATTAGAATCAAAAAAAAAATTACAATCAACAAAACAAAGAGTTGTTTTTTTGAAAAAGTTCACAAGTTTGACAACCCCTTAGCAAACATTACCAGTAAAAGAAGAGAACACACGTAAATTAAAAAAAAACTCAGAGATGAGAATGGAAACATCACCACAGAAATAACCAAGATTCATCATACAGGAATACATCTCAAAACTTTATGCTAATAACTTTGAGAATGTGGAAGAAACGGACGAGTTTCCAGCAAATGTCACCATGCCCAAACTAAACCAAGATGATTTAAAACAACTTAAAAGGCCCATTTCAAGCATCAAAATAGTAGCAGCAATAAGAGTCCTCCCACCTAAGAAAAGCCCAGGACCAGATAGACTTACGGCTGAATTCTACAAGGCCTTCAAAGCAAGACATACACCAATATTCCTCCAACTCTTCAATGAAATTGAAAGTGAAATTTCACTATCAAATTCTTTCTATGAAATCATCATACTGCTTACCCCCAAACCAGGCAGGGACTCATAAAAGAAAGAAAACTATAGATTCATTTCTTTGAGAAATATCGATGCAAAACTTCTTAACAAAATTTTGGCCAATCGATTTTAAAACTCATACAAAAATCAAACACCATGATCAAACAGTACTCATTACAGGGATGCAAAGCTGGTTCAATATACACAAATCAATTAATATAATTCATATCAACAAGAGCAAGGATAAGAACCACATGATTATCTCAATAAATGCAGAAAAAGCATTTGACAAGATCCAACACTCCTTTAAATGAAGGCTGTGGAAAAAACTAGGAATCCATGGAACATTCCTTAATATAATAAAGCTAGCATTATACTTAATAGTGAAAAGCTACAGGTATTTCCTTTAAAGTCAGGAATGAGACAAGGACGTCCACTCTCTCTAATTCTCTTCAACTTAGTATTAGAATGCCTAGCTACAGCAATAAGACAAAATGCAAATATAAAGGGGATCCAAACACGGAAATATGAAGTAAAATCTCCCTCTTTGCAAATGACATGATCTTGTATTTAAACAATCCCAAGGACTCCACTCCCAAATTACTCAAGCTGATTCAAAACTTTGACAAAATAGCAGGGTATAAAATTAACTCTCAAAAATCAATGGCTTTTCTGTATGACAACAATGAGAAGATGCAGCTGAGATAAGGAAAGCAACTCCTTTTGTAATAGCCCCACAACAAATAAAATACATAGGAGTTAACTAACGATGTGAAGGACATTATGATGAAAACTTTAAAAATCTGAAAAAGGAAATTAAAGCAGAACTTAGGAAGTGGAGAAACCTCCCATGCTCCTGGATTGGGAGGATTAACATCGTGAACATGGCAATACTTCCAAAGGCTATTTACAAATTCAATGTGATACCTATCAATATACCAATGTCATTCTTCAATGAAATAGGAGAAGCAACCAAAAAATTCATATGGAAAAATAAAAGACCCTGAATAGCAAAATCAATCCTTAGCAGAAATAACAGTGCTGGAGGAATATCAATACCAAATTTCAAACTTTACCACAAAGCCATAGTAATCAAAACAGCTTGGTACTGGCACAAGAACAGACCTCAGGACCAATGGAGTAGAACTGAAGATCCAGAAATGAACCTACAGACCTATAGCCACCTAATCTATGATAAGGTAGCTAAAAGAAATAGAATGGAAAAAAGACAGCCTCTTCAGTAAAGGGTGCTGGCAAAATCGGTTAAAAACCTGTAGTAAACTAAAGCTGGATCCTTATCTATCACCCTGAAGCAGAATCAACTCCAAATGGATCAAAGACTTCAATGTAAAAGCAGACACTCTGAAAACATTACAGGAAGGAATAGGAGAAACTCTAGGGCTCTTTGGCAGAGGCGGAAATTTTCCTAGTGAAGTCCTAGAAACACAGTAATTCAGAGAAAGGTTGGACAAATGGGATTGCATGAAACTGCAGAGTTTCTGCATGGCAAACAACATAGCTAGCAAGATCAATAGAAAGCCCACGGATTGGCAGAAGATCTTCACTAGCCATACAAGCTATAAGGGTCTCATATTGAAAATATACTTAGAATTCAAAAAATGAAATCCCTGAACAACAAATCCTCAAAGAAACAACTGCCCAATAAAGAAGTGGGCTAAAGACTTAAATAGAAACTTCTCTGAAGAGGAAATAAGAATGGCTAATAGACACATGAAGAAATGTTCAACTTCTCTGGCCATAAAATAAATCCAAAGCAAAACAAACATTGAGATTCCATCTCACGCTAGTTAGAATGGCTATAATTAAGAAATCTAATAACAGATGCTGGAGGGGATGTGGCCAAAAGGGAACCCAACTGCATTGTTGGTGGGAGTGTAAACGTGTTCAACCACTTTGGAAAGCAGTATGGAGGTTCTCAAAAGACTCCACATAGAGCACCCCTATGACCCAGCAATCCCACTTTTGGACATTTACCCAAACGATCACAAGCAAGTCTATACTAAAGCTACCAGCACAACTATGTTTATTGCAGCATTATTTACCGTAGCTAAGCTGTAGAACCAACCCAGATGCCCCTCAGTAGATGAATGGATCAAGAAAATGTGATATATATTTACAATGGAATAATATACCTCCATCAGAAAGAATGACATTGTCCCATTTTTTAAGAAATGGAAAGACTTGGAAAAAATCATAAGTGAAGTAACCCAGGTCCAAAGAAACATTGTTCCCATGGTTTCCCTTATTTGCAGTAAGTAGTATATGTCTAGGACAAACAAAGTTCAAAAGCTATACATATGACCTTATAAGATGATGTTCAGCAAAATAAACCCGAAGATAGGGACACAGATGATTTTTTTCTTTCTTTTTATTTTGTTAACGTATTTATAATAGACTATGTGATTTCTTGTTTCTTTTTTATGTTCTTCCCCCATATTATAACCCTTGTTTTCACTGTATTTGATGTCGGTGCCCTGCATCTTGTATATACATTTTTTTAATTTGGGGTGGGGAAGGGAAATAACAAAATGCTGAAATAAGGATACATGTTGACCCATTGTAACAAGGAGATATATAAGACACCAGTTTGAAAACGAACTTTACCAGTTTCAGGGGGAGGAAGAAGGGAGGTAGAAGGGACAGGATAGTAGGGGAAATACAAAGGAGGGTGTAACAATGCTAGGTAGGAAATGTACTCATTACCTTACTCATGTAACTGTAACTCCTCTTACAGTACTTTTACAATAAAAAACACATATAAAAAGAGTCTTTTGCTTTTAATTAAACTATCATTCTGAAATATTCTCATAGAGAAATTAATTTAGTGGCAAAACAAAAAGTAGTTTTAAATCAATAGTTTCAGATTTAGATTATTTTGAAAGGAACTAATAGATGTAAAAAAGTATCTCACAGAGTGAAAAATACACTATTAAATACATTGTCATAATTAAAATTTGTACTTAGAAAACATATACCTATTTCCTCACAGACCACATACCATTGAAAACTTATACTATAATTAAATTATGAATATTTATATCAAATTTCAACAAGACACTAAATGTGAAAGATATTCTTTTGAAAATACAGTATGAATATCATTTGAGAGCTCTCCAATGAGCTAACATGTTCTAGGATTTATAAAATAATTTGAAGCTCTGAGGTACTCTTAAACTCTTAATTTAAATCAAATGTGCTTCCTTTCCCCTTCTGATTTGTGCATTTTGAACTTTGGGCCTGGGCACTGTCCCATGGCTCCTTTTGCTCAAGGTTATCACTCTACTGCCAGAGCCATTAACAGCTTTTTCTGTGATTTATTGGAGATAAGAGTCTCCAGGACTTTCCTGCCCAGGCTGGCTTTGAACCTTGATCCTCAGACCTCAATATCCTGACTAGCTAGGATTACAGGTGTAAGTCATCAGTGCCTGGCTGAGTTCATGAAATTTATTACGTGGTTGCAAAGAAAAAAAATTCAAACTACAAAGAATTGTTTAGTAAAGTTCCTGTTTCCATTCTTAAAACTTTTCTGAAATACTTGAGTATTTATCTAAAACATATAAGGGAGACATAAAATTGTTCTGTGGATATAGAGAAGTGTGAGCTTGTGATATACTACAAAACTGTGTCATAATCACCCACACACTCCTTTTATTGTAGAGATTATTTCCTTACTTTATCATCCTTACTTTTATTATCAAGTTTCAGACTTTGGTGGAAAACGATTTCTTATAGTTAGTATGTCTTAGATACAGCATTGTCAGGAGCTTGATGTAAAAGGATGGAAGAGTTAAGTTTGGTATAGTAGTTTAAGAAAATAGCTTAACATCAATTTAACCTTGAGAAAAATTAAGCATATATTTGTGTGTGACTATTAAAAGAATTAGAGTATTGTACAGTAAAAGTGAAAAGAAAACAATATACAGTTCAAGACTCACCCATTATAATGTCTGGGTCCTATAGTGAATGAATTGTTTCCATGCTCAGGTTATATGTACTACTGAGCTTCACCTAATTAATTTTATTTGGTAATATTATGCCTCAAGAGGTGACATTATTAAAATTTGAATTAAATAGCAATTCCATATGGAATAATATTTATGGAATAAATGGAATCCCTGAAAAATCAAATACTACCTAGTTGTTGTTATCTGTGAGAGATGTGCTTTTTCCAGAAAGGAGATTTCTTATATCAAACTACTATTATTGAGTTGAACAAGTTAATTGACTGATCAGAGTTATTGTTGTCTATAAAATGACAGTCATAAAAATGCATAGTTCATTAGGCATTTTTGAAAATTCAGAAATAAATGTGTTAGATATAGCATCTATCACATTTATACATACATATATAGCCACAAACACATGCTTTAAATAGAATAATAACATATTTTCTCAAAAGCCTATACTTTTGCTAGCATCAAATTCCATTCTTTCTAATAAAATACATTTCACTGTAGGTGCTTTGCCAAGAAATAATAAAAACTATGACCCAGCAATCCCACTTCTTGGCATTTACCCAAATGATCACAAACAAGGCCATACTACAGCTCCCAGCACAACTGTGTTTATTGCAGCATTATTCACCAGAGCTAAGACATGGAAGCAACCCAGATACTTCCAGTAGATGAATGATCTATCTATCTATCTATCTATCTATCTATCTATCTATCCACACAATGAAATTCTATGCTTCCATCAGAAAGAATAACACTGCCCCAATTATTAGGAACTGGAAAGACAGAAAAAAATCATATTAAGTGAAGTAAGCCAAACCCAAAGAAACATAGGTCCTATGAATTCCAATAATTGCAATAATAATGTTTAGGATAATTTTATCAGATGAGAAGACTAACTCAATAGCTATGTACATATGACCATATAAGATGATGCTAAGCAAAATGAACTCCAAGACATGGATACAAGAGGTTTTTCTTTGTTGTTGTTGTTTTTAATGTACTATGCGATTTGTTTCTTTTTTTTTTTTTTAATTTAATTTTATTTTATTTGAGAACATACTGTACAGAGGGGTTACAATTACATGGGCAGGATAATGCATACATTTCTTACCAAGCATTGCAGCCTCCTCCTTTGTTTACCCTTCACCTCCCTTCCCAGCCTCCCCCCTCCCTCCCACCCAATCATAACCCCCCACCCCCCACCCCCCACCGACATTGTAAAGCTGGTTTTGACATGACATTTTGTACTTCTCATTGTTGCAATAGGTCCACCTGAATCCTTAAATGACTTGTTTGTCCCCATCTCCTCCACGTTATACTGACATTAAAAATATAGTGAAAGCGGGGGTTACACTGTGGGGGAAGGACATACAAAGCAACAAAGAAATAATCTTATAAATGCGATAGAAACACATGCATGAAAGAAACAAAAACATTAAAATATATATTTGAGGTTTTGTTTTCCTAACATCACATTATCTGACTTTTTCCGCTTGACTCATACCTATACTAGATATTGCAAATAAGGGAAACCATGGGACCTATGTTTCTTTGGGCCTGGCTTATTTCACTTAATATAATTTTTTCCAAGCCTTTCCATTTCCTAACAAATGGGGAAATGTCATTCTTTCTGATGGAGGCATAGAATTCCATTGTGTATATATACCACATCTTCTTGATCCATTCATCTACTGAGGGGCATCTGGGTTGGTTCCATGTCTTAGCTATGGTAAATAATGCTGCAATAAACATAGTTGTGCTGGTAGCTTTAGTGTGGCCTTGTTTGTGATCATTTGGGTAAATGCCCAAAAGTGGGATTGCTGGGTCATTGGGGAGCTCTATGTGGAGTCTTTTGAGGAACCTCCATACTGCTTTCCAAAGTGGTTGAACAAGTTTACATTCCCACCAACAATGAAGTAAGGTTCCTTTCTGTCCACATCCCCTCCAGCATCTGTTGTTGTTAGAGTTCTTGATTTTTGCTGTTCTAACTGGAGTGAGGTGATATCTCAATGTTGTTTTGATTTGCATTTCTTTTATGGCTAGGGATGTTGAACATTTCTTCATGTGTCTATTGGCCATCCTTCTTTCTTCTTCAGAGAAGCTTCTCTTTAAGTCTTTCGCCCACTTACTTATTGGGCAGTTGTTTCTTTGAGGATTTGTTGTTGGGTGGTTTAATTTTTTGAGTTCCAAGTATATTTTAGATATGAGACCCTTGTCCGTTGTATGGCTAGTAAAGATCTTCTCCCAGTCCGTGGGCTTTCTATTGATCTTGCTAGCTATGTCATTTGCCCTGCAGAAGCTCTGCAACCTTATACAATCCCATTTGTCCAGCCTTTCTTTGATTTGTTGTGTTTCCGGGTCTCTATTCAGAAAATTTCGGCCTGAGCCAAGGAGACCCAGGGTTTCTCCTATTCCATCCTGTAATGTTTTCAGAGTGTCTGCTTTGACTTCAAGGTCTTTGATCCATTTGGAGTTGATTCTGGTGCAGCGTGATATATAAGGATCTAGCTTTAGTTTTCTACATGTAGTTAACCAGTTTTGCCAGCACCATTTACTGAAGAGGCTGTCTGTCTTCCATTCTATTGTTTTAGCTCCCTTATCGAAGATTAGATGGCTATAGGTCTGTAGGTTCATTTCTGGGTTTTCAATTCTATTCCATTGGTCCTGAGGTCTGTTCTTATGCCAATACCAAGCTGTTTTGATTACTATGGCTTTATAGTCGAGTTTGAAATTTGGTATTGATATTCCTCCAGCAGTGTTCTTTCCGTTGAGGAGCGTTTTTGCTATTCGGGGTCTTTTATTGTTCCATATGAATTTTTGGATTGCCTCTTCTATTTCCTTGAAGAATGAGGGTGGAATTTTGATAGGTATTGCGTTGAATTTGTAGATAGCCTTGGGAAGTATTGCCATTTTCACGATGTTAATCTTTCCAATCCAGGAGCATGGGAGGTTTTGCCATTTTTTAAGTTCTGTGTTGATTTCCTTTTTCAAGATTTTAAAGTTTTCATCATAGAGGTCCTTCACTTCTTTAGTTAAGTTAATTCCTAGGTATTTTATTTTTTGTGGGGCTATTACAAATGGAGTTGCTTTCCTAATTTCAGCCACACTTTTCTCATTGTTGGCATACAGAAAAGCCATTGATTTTTGGGGGTTAATTTTATAACCTGCTACTTTGCCAAAGTTTTGAATCAGCTTGAGTAATTTGGGAGTGGAGTCTATGGGATTCTTTAAATACAGGATCATGTCATCTGCAAAGAGGGAGAGTTTTATTTCTTCTTTCCCTATTTGGATCCCCTTTATGTCTGCATCTTGTCTTATTGCTGTAGCTAGGCATTCTAATACTAGATTGAAGAGGAGTGGAGAGAGTGGGCATCCTTGTCTTGTTCCTGAGTTAAGAGGAAATGGCTTTAGTTTTTCACCATTGAGTATAATGCTGGCTGTAGGTTTGTCATATACAGACTTTATTGTATTGAGGAATGTTCCATGGATTCCTAATTTTTCCAAAACCTTCATCATAAAGGGGTGTTGGATCTTGTCGAATGCTTTTTCTGCGTCTATTGAGATAACCATGTGGTTCTTATTCTTGCTCCTGTTGATGTGATGAATAATATTAATTGATTTGCGTATATTGAACCAGCTTTGCATCCCTGAAATGAATCCTGTTTGATCGTGGTGTATGATTTTTTGGATGAATTGTTGAAGTCGGTTGGCCAAAATTTTGTTGAGAAGTTTTGCATCAATGTTCATCAAAGAAATGGGTCTATAGTTCTCTTTCTTTGATGAGTCCCTGCCTGGTTTTGGGATGAGGGTTATGATGGCTTCATAGAATGTGTTCGGTAGTGAGCTTTCTCTTCCAATTTCATTGAAGAGTTGGAGGAGTATTGGTGTGAGCTCTGCTTTGAAGGCCTTGTAAAATTCCGCTGTGAAACCATCTGGTCCTGGACTTTTCTTAGATGGGAGGTCTCTTATTGATGTTTCTATTTCAATGCTTTATATGGGCCTGTTAAGATGGTTTAACTCATCTTGGTTTAGTTTTGGCATGTCAATATTTGCTAGGAAGAGGTCCATTTCTGTCAAGTTCTCGAACTTATTAGCATAAAGTTTTGAGAAGTATTCCCTTATAATGTTCTGAATCTTGGTTGTTTCCGTGGTGATGTTTCCATTCTCATCTCTGAGTTTATTAATTTGGGTGTGTTCTCTTCTTTTTCTGACAAGATTTGCTAAGGGTCTGTCAATTTTGTTAAGTTTTTCGAAGAACCAACTCTTTGTTTTGTTGATTCTTTCTATAGTTTTTTTGGATTCTAATTCATTTAATTCTGATTTAATTTTGATTATTTCTTTCCGTCTACTGGATTGGGGTTTATGTTGCTGCTGTTTTTCAAGGAGGTTTAGATGTGTCATTAAATTGTTAGTTTCAGATCTCTCCAATTTGTTGATGTAGGAGCTCAGAGCTATAAACTTGCCTCTGAGTACTGCCTTTGCTGTGTCCCAGAGGAGCTGGTATTTTGTGTGTTCATTTTTGTTGAATAGCATGAACATTTGAATTTCCTTTCTAATCTCTTCCATGACCCACTCATGATTCAGCAGTGTGTTGTTCAGCCTCCATGTGATACCGGACTTTCTTTGGTGGCTTTTGGTGTTGAGTTCTAACTTTATTCCCTTGTGGTCAGAGAGAATGCAAGGTATAACTTCAATGTTTCTGAATTTAGACAAGTTTGCTTTGTGGCCTAAAATGTGGTCTATTTTAGAAAACGTTCCATGTGCTGCTGAGAAAAACGTGTATTCTGATGCTGCTGGGTGAAATGTTCGGTAAATGTCTGTTAAGTCTAGTTGATCTATGCAGCTGTTTAGATCTGCGGTTTCTCTGTTGAGTTTTTGCCGAGTTGATCTATCTAGTGGGGAGAGTGGTGTGTTAAAATCCCCAACAATTAATGTCTTTGGATCTATATGGGATTTGAGGGAAAGTAGTGTTTCTTTGATAAATTTGGGTGCTCCATTGTTTGGCGAATAGATATTTAGAATTGTAATATCCTCCTGAAGGAGAGATCCTTTAACTAGTATGTAGCGACCTTCTTTATCTCTTTTCACGAATTTTAATTTGAAGTCTATTTTATCTGATATTAGGATTGCAACTCCCGCCTGTTTATGGGGGCCGTTTGCTTGGTAGATTTTGTTCCAGCCTTTAACATTGAAAATGTGTTTGTTTTTACGGGCAAGATGTGACACCTGCAGGCAGCAGATAGAAGGGTCTTGTTTTTTAATCCAACTAGACAGTCTATGTCGCTTAATTGGAGAGTTCAGTCCGTTAACATTAAGAGATAGGACTGAGAGGTATTTGGGAGTTCCTGCCATGTTATCTACCTTCTTGGGGGCTGCGAAAACTGGGTTCTTCCTATGGTTCTTGGATTCTCAGTTTGGGTGCAGTTTCTTGGCCTTTATTGCGGTCTTGTTGGTTTTCTATGTGAAGGACATCTTTAAGAATCTTTTGTAGGGCTGGTTTGGTGGAGATGTATTGTTTCAATTTTTCTTTGCTATGGAAGGTTTTTATTTGGCCTTCAGTTATGAAGGAGAGTTTAGCTGGGTACAGTATTCTTGGTTGATAGTTGTTTGTTTTTAGGGCATGGCATACATCATTCCAGGCTCTTCTTGCTTTGATTGTCTCTGCTGAGAAATCTGAGGTGATTCTAATTGGTTTCCCTTTATAAGTGATTACCCTTTTCTCCCTGACAGCTTTAAGGATCTTTTCCTTGTTCTGAGTTGATCCTGTGTGGATTATAATGTGACGGTGGGATGTCCTATTCTGGTCTGGTCTATTTGGGGTTCTAAAGGCTTCTTGTATCTGGACAGGCCTATCTTTTTGCATGTTTGGGAAGTTCTCTGCTAGGATCCTGTTAAACAGATTTCCTAGACCATTAACTTCTGTTTCTAGGTGCTCCTCTACACCCATTATCCTTAGATTAGGCCTTCTGATGGTGTCTTCCAGGTGTTGGATAGATCTATCATATTTCTTGGACTTGTCTTGGATGGTTGTATGTTCTTTCTCTATAATATCTAGGCTGTCTTCAATCCCTGAGATTCGATCTTCTGCATGGTCTAACCTGCTGTCAAGACTCTCTACTTTGTTTTTTATCTCTTTTCCTTCTAGTTGGTCAGCTTTGATGGCTTCAAGTTCTTTGTTGAAGCTCTGTTTTAGGTCTTGTATGAATTTCTTTACTTCCTTAATTTGGTGTTCAGTGTTTGTCCTCAAATCACTTAGTTGATTGGTTATGGTTTCTTTGGGCTCCCATTCCTTCTGTTGGGTTCCATTCAGCATTCCCTTTGTGGTCTCCCTGACTTCCTTCAGCTCTTTGTTAATGGATTCCATGAATGCCTTTAGTGATTTTTGTGTGTTCTCTACCTGGTCTCTCAATTCCTGTATTACTCTTTGATTAGCTTCCTCCCGTTAGTGGGATTCCTGCAGATCTCTTTGAGTGTTCTCAGCCTGCTCACGCCATTCCTCTCTTTCTCTTTGAGTATTCTCAAGTTGTTCACGCAAATCTTGTATCAGTTTTTGAGTAGCTTCCTCACGCTTATGATATTCCTGTATAAACTTCTGGGATGCCTCCTCTCTCTCCCTATCACGCTCATACAGAGTCCTTTGTACGTTGTCAAACTTTTCATTTATCATGTTTGCCAGCAGTGTTTATAGAGCTGTTTGGGAACTCTCCTCTGGATTATTCATTATCTGTTCTAACCCCTGATTATCAGGATTGGGAATTGAGATACCCGAATTTGCCATTTTTCTTGTGTTTTTCCGGCTTACTCTGCCCATTTGAGATGAAGATAGCACCAGTTTTGTGCTAGAACACTATCTTAAGGCAACCATCAACCAAAGTTTGCATTTGTACAGTCAATAGTCTACAGATACAATCTAGTTCAACAGATACATCTATTCGACATCAAACAACTTTATGTTAAAGGACTTCGAACCGCAGAGAAGAATTTGGAAAACCAGAAATTATTAGGGTTAGGGAGAGATGTGGGTAAAAAATAGGAATAGATTGGTGTGGGGAGGCACAGGGAGAGTTAACTATGTCCTAATCACAATGCAGGAAATAGGTTGGGTAGGATGTAAGTAGAGAGAGAGAGAAAAAAAAGAAAGGGAAAGGGGAATGAAAAGAGACCAGAAAATAAGATAGAAACGTAAAAATTAATGTTATTTTAGAGATTAAAAGACCATCTATTTATAGAGGAATATGAATATGTTGAGAGAAAGGGAGGGACATAGAGGAGATGAGAAAAACTTTAAAAAAATGCTTAAAATATTATATAGGTATAAAGAGGTAGTACTGCTATTAATGAATTTAAGTCTCAGAGGTTTTGAATTGAGTAATAAGTTTGTGGATTAAGTGTGTACACAATGGGGGATAGGGTCTACTGGTTAACTACGGGTTTATCTGAGGATGTGCAGGACAAGAGTTAAGTCACATAAAGATGAACAAAGAGGAAAAGATGGAAAGGATAGGAAAGTGAGAAGAAAAGATCAGAAGTTCAGTAGAGCTAGAAAAAAAACCAAAAAGATTATTAAGAATGAAAGAAAAAGAGAAAGAAGACAAGAAAAGAAAAGAAAACACACATTCACGTATTCCTAAAATAAAAATTATAAGAGGAGAAAAAAAAAAAAGTTAATGGAAAACAATTATTTTTTCAGAAGAGGCAAAAATTAAAGATTAATAAAAGTTTTAGAAAAGCAAAAAAAAATTTTATATATATATAAGGTAACAAAAAAATGAAAAAAAACGAAACAATAAGAAGAAAAAAAAGAAAAGAAGAAGAAAAAAAAAGTTCTTTGATTTTTTTTTTTTTTTTTTTGGGAGGGGTGGGAAGAGTCCTGTATCTCCCTTTTGTCTGTAATCAGAGTCTGGTTGGAGTCTCTGGTCAGCTTGAGGTCCTGTGGCTTGATTGGTTTCTTAAGTCAGTTTGTTGGAACAGGCAGAAAAATGCTCTGCTTTACCCAAGATTTTGAGATCCCCCTCCCAGGTTAGTTTACTGGGAGGGTGATCTGCTTTGAGAATCACAAAAGAGGGGGATGCAGTGATGAGGCTAGGTTCTGGGTAGAGTTGAGGCCTTTCAAGGAACAGTAGCTTTTCCCTGGGGCTATTTTGTGAAAAAAAAACTCACAGCACCCAGCCTGGAGCCATTCTCAGGGTTTCTGTTTTTCAATTGATTGTGGTGGCTGCTAGAGGGCGGGGCAGCCTCTGGCTCTGGTTACCCGGTGAGGAGAGCCACTCCAATGGCTGGCGCCTGAGCTGGGTGACTTTTCCCTGGATGGAACTGAGTCTGTGAGGTCACTTCGCCGTTAAGTTCTTGTGACCTGCTAAATGACTCGTTTTATTCCAAGGCCTGAGCTGGAGCTAGCCGCTCCTCTGAGCTTTGTCGGTATCCAAGATGGAGATCACCGGTGCTGGGGGGGGAGGGGTGGCCTTCCCTCCTCTTCTCCCAGAGAAGGAGTGAGGAAGTGGGGCTTCTACTCACGCGGAGTCTTGGATCCCGGGTCGTCTCTGGTCTGCAAAATGCAGGATGTAGTTGTCCGCTCCTTGTCGGTTCTTGCTGGTGTTGAGTAGAATCCGCTCGTCTGCTGCGTCTGGCTCCTTCGTCCCGGACTGCGTCTCAGGTAAGCCTCCGCGGCGGTGGTCGCCGCTGCGCCGCAGCGGCAGCTGCTCAGATGTGTCTGCTTGGCTTCCCCTCTCTTGACTAACTCTCTGTCCTGTGATGGCACACTTGGTGTGATTCTCTGGCTTGGGACTGTTCACTGGAACTCTGAAACTGTTTTCTATGCAAGAGCTTGTTCAGATTCCAGCTTCTCCTCCGCCATCTTCCCGGAACTAGATTTGTTTCTTTTATATGTTCTTCTTCCTATGGTATATTCCCTGTTGTCACTGTATTTGATTTTGGAACCATGGTATTGTATATACATTTATTTGAATTAGGAAAGAGAAGGAGAACATAATAGTGAGACAAAGGACTAAGGGGAAACCTATGCAACAGTGACATACACAAGACAATATGTTAGAAATGATCTGTACAACTTGAGGGGGAGTTGGGAGGGAGGAAAAGTAGGAGAAAAATGAGGGAATGGGTAACAAGTTTGACAAGAAATGTACTTATTACTTTACTTATGTAACTATAACCCCTCTGTACCTCACCTTGACAACAAAAATTTAAAAAACACCATACAAGCTGACCTAGTCATTATATACCAATGAAAAAATGCTTAATAAGTGTTCCTGCAAAGAATTTCCCCTTCCTGTAATCATTTGCTCAAAGAATCTGTAATGCTTATTCATGGAGTATCTTACATTTTAACATGATTTATACCTTTATACTCTCCTATTTGATAGCAGAGAAGCTGCCCTCACACTTTCACTCAGCAGGAAGACTTCTAGATCCTGGAATATCTAAGATGTTTCTACCTCAATGCAAGTAAGAGAGCACAACCAAAGTATTTAGGATGGACTGGCTGCCTGTGGACATTCTTTCAGACAATAAAAATCTATATGTAATATTAGAAAAGGCATGTGCCTTTTGTTGCCTGTAGTTTACTGTAAGCAAATTGGGATACGTACCCCATTTTATATCTTATATTTCCTCTTGTGTCAGCTCATCTCAAATCATCAGACAAATTACAGTTAAAAGCAATCTTACCTATCAGCCTCTGTATTTGTGACACTGGCTAATGTAAATTACACAAAGTTATGGTGTACTGTTTCTTAAAACAATGCTTGGAAAAATATATAAATTAAAATCTAATGTCTTTACAGTCTACATATTAAACATGTTTATAGGAACATTATATAGTTTAATAATACCTTAGCATCATTTAGGATGGCAAGATACATTGCAGGGATATTCTATGATAAACTATGAGAAAATGGAGTTTCTTTCACATAACAAAGGGACCATCAGAAAAAAATCAGAAAAATACAAAAAGGCGAAACAAAAACCTGCCTATTGATATTGCTATAGATTAGTATCACTTTAAAATTTGAGGTATAAAAAATGAGATAAAAATCATCTTTTCTTTTTTACCTTTGGATATCCTGAATAGTTAAAATGTAAACATGTGGTCCAAAGAATATTGAAACAAAATCCATTATAGAAATTATAGAATCTGGGGCTATGTGTTTGAGTTAGAAATGGATCACTAATATATAGACATTGAAACTTTCCTCAAGCATACTCAATTGGATTTACAGAAATAAGTCAATTAAGAGCCACTTTTAAAATTTGTCTTTATGTGCATTACTGTTTTAAACCCATGAGATAATCACCTTATTCAAAAAGAAAAAGATTTATTTCAGTCATAGTTTTGGAAACCTCAATTCACAATTGATTGGCCCTGTTGCTTTTAGATCTATAGCAAGCAGCTTATCCTATCAGGAGCACCCTAGGAACAAACCAAGTTTTCACCTCATGGCAAGAAGCAAAAGAGGGAGGAAGAAAAAAATGGACCTCAGTATCCTTTGAACCACTTGTTATCCATAACTGGGATACCTCCTCCTAGACTTCACCTTTAACATATATGCCAGGAAGAAGAGTTCAGATCCAAACTATAGAAATATTGTACAGGTGGTTTTGGTATATGAACTTGCAAGAAATAACATTTAGAATTAGGTCATCATTTTGTCAGAAGTGATAGTTATTGAAAATTTTTATGAATACCCTTATTCCTATATATTGGTCTTCAGTAGGAAATGTCATTTCACTCAGACAAGGAAGAAAAGAATAAAAGGTAATAGATAACTTCAGACATAGTATAGAAAGCAGACTTGGTTGAATGCACCTGATAACAACAACAAACAATGAATTTGTTGTTTTTGTACCTACCAACTTGTATTTCCAACCATTAGCTTGGATATTAAGAGACATATAGTAAACTGTGGTTGGTCATTGTACATCTGTCTGTAAATTCAGCTACTTTGGAGCTAGCAAAATGATGATCATGGTAAAAGGGAAGAACAGGCAAGTATATTTAAGACAAATTTATCTCAAAACTAGCCAAGTACAAGCAATCTGAGGGCAGCCCAGACAAGCATACCAGACCCTACATGAAAAACAAACAAAAAAAAGCGAAAGAACTGAAGGCATGGCTCAAAGTAAACAAAACATGCTTAGCAAATATGAAGCCCTGAATTCAGCTCCCAGTACCACCAAAAGATAAAAAAAATTGAAACATTTCTTCACTAAACAGACTTTTTCAAAAATATATATATTCTAGTGCATATATTGGCTTTCTAAGAAGGAAAATGATATTTTACTTTATTTTCCTTTATGAAGTAATGTGATGTTTATATAAAATAAGCAGAATATAGAGAGCATTGCAACACTTCTGTGGTATGTTTATGTAAGGATATGATTTCACATTTACATTGGTTAACTCTGATGTGGTCACTCAGGAATATCTTCACAAAACTGGGATAGTGGCTGTCAGATTTTATTTCTGTTACAAAACATCGACATATTTTCTCTTTATCATCTCCTTAGCATATCTTAAAACATTTCTGAGACATATTTTAGTTCTAAGCCATCTTTTGAGTATTCATGCTGTCATGTTCTGTATTATTCAACCTTTAGACAAAAATTAATACTGATTAAAATTTCTGTTAATAATGAGTTTTCTTTTTTCACACTGCTGTTAGCAGTGAACTTGATCACACCTTTTATATATTTAATAGATAAATTGATATAATATTTAGTTAATATTATCATTTATAGTCCTGAATTGAGCAGCATGGTGTGTCCCCTAAATTTCCATCTCCTTATTCATTGATTACTTTGCTTACAAGAGGGGTATCCTGTGAGACCTGCACAGCTAGCATAAAGGCATCAATTCCATTAAATTTGTTTCCTCTTCTGAGTCATGCATGTGTAATGGGAAATGCATATAAGCTGGCAATTTGCCAATAGAAAAAAAAGACACATATTACCCTCTCTAATTGAAAATATGTTCATTTTGAAACTCATAAAGCTTCTAGTGTGGTTGGGAAGACTCTTGATTCACTGGGGATTCCAAATTTACAATTTAATTAGACTAGGGATATACTTCTGATAGATTGAATTTTGGAATGTAAGAAAGGAGAGAATGGAGATATGAAGTTGTAATTTCTTTATTATGTGAATGGCATCATACATAGATATTCAAACAGCTTCCTCTATAATCTACAGCTCTGTCTACAAATGAAATAATACATTAGAAATTAAAAGTGGTAGAGAATTGATGAACTTGCAAAACTTGGAAATAGAGTCTATCTATTCTGTAACCTTCAAAGAGCAACTTAAAAAAAGAAATAATATCTTTGGTGATTGTTATTGAATGACTCAGACCAAGTGCACTGTTAGGACAAACACTTCCATAAAGACTTGATGATTTTCAGCCTGAAGCACAAGTTACTATTATACTGATGGCCTTTGTTAAAGTGTAAGGATAGAGTACCAAAGGCAGTTTTCTTTTACTATATAAAGTAATGGTGTAACATCAATCTTATTTTCAAAATTACCTTTCTATATATTTCTGCCATTGTAAGTTGATAAACTGTTTTAATTTCTTTTTAAAATATTTTTTATTTTCTTTAAGTAGCTGTACAAAGGAGCCACCATTCAACAAAAGTTTATGAATAGAATGCATCTTGATTAATGTCACTCCTTTGAACATTCTCACCTGTCCCTCCCAATCCACCATTTCCCTCATTTGTCTTAGTTTTGTAATACATACATTGGATTTTTGACTGCATTCTAGCCTCTCCTCTTCATTTACTGACATTTCTATTTATATAGCATTTTGCTCCTTTTTTGTTTCTCTGCTAAATTGTGTCTAATCCAGGCCATTAATAGGTCATTGACTTCTATTAACTTTTGTCTTACTTTTATAGAAATAGAGGATCTATTTTTTCTAATTTATTATCTCTAAATCTTTTTATTTATCTTGGATACCCATATATCAACTGGTAAAGTCAACAATTACTTTATCTTCATTTTAATTACATTAACTTTACCAAAAGATCTATTGAGCATAACTGCCAGGTGGTATATTTTAATGCTAAATAAGATAAGGTACCCTACAGCTGGTCATTTAAGATAACAGGGGCAATTTTAAAGTAGCCAACAACACTATATATTACAATGTGGTAGTGGTTGATTGAAACACCCTCCATTATAGTAAGTACTTGAGGATTTTGTGCAAAATCAGCAACTCAATGTGTCAGAACTAGATACTAATTTATTATCAAGGTCTTTATAGTAATTTCTCAGTCTTTCTTCCTCTCATCTCTATATAATAACATATAACAGCTTGAAAAAGTAGACATAATGGAAAAACAGCTCTGAGTCTTTTCTGTTCCTCTATTTGTAGAAAGACTCCTTTCTCACATTCTCCTCTAGTGAAACTTACCTATGTCCCTTCTGATGTCCTTTCTTGCTATAAGACTACAGCTAGGCCAGACAAAATTATTTGCTTCCTCTCTACCAAATTGGTAAGTTTTGATTCATTCATTTTCATGTTGTGGAAAGAGCAGAGAAGTTTGTTACTGGCATATGAAATCATTCACATGGTGTACAGTTAAGAGTTTCACACAACTGTTATCTAAGGTAATTAAACAAATTTACTTAAGATGTTAGCATCAAATCAAATATTTACCTATTTTTTTGAAGTACAGAAATCTTATAAATTTTTTTCTCTACCCAAACAGGTTTACATGGAACAAAATGATCTTTAAGTATTTATTATGAATAAGTACATAGATAGAATGGAAATTGGATGGATGGGAGTCTGATGAATAGTGTTAAATGTTTAGCAAAAATTTATTCCTAAGGGAGTAAAATTAAAATCTTAATATGCATCAGCTTAATTTTTTATTTGATGTGTTTGAGGAACTCTTTCTCATAGTGAACTTGTGATTTTGTTTGGGTAATTTTAAATTATAAGTAGAAATAAATAGCTGTCAGTACAAATAATATTATTTTGATCATATCTAATTTATAGGCATACTTACTAGTTATTTTAAGGGAGAGTGCCTAACGTAACCCCTTTGCATTGATAGGTGAGACAAATGAGTTATGTGGAAAAGGTGATCCTCACCTAATTTTAGTTTCATTTTAATTACATTAACACTACAATTCTGAACAATAAAGTAAATGTTCTAATAGCCATGTCAAAAATCATATATCATTACTAAGTATTTAAAGTATAGCTAGACAGATTGAGCAATAGATCTGTAAACATTTAAAAGGGAGCACAGAAATGGAGGGACAAAGGATAAAAAAATGCAGTATGAATGAATTAGACACTATGTTGTAAATGAACTATACAACTTGTGGGGTGGAGTGGGAGAGAAAAATTGAGAGAGAGCAAGATAAGAGATGAACTGTTCAAAAAAATATATCATTACCTGACTTAGGTAACTGTCACGTCCTGGTACATCATCTTTAGAATAAAATAAGATAAAATACTGAAAAAAAAATGAATACAGTAGAGTTACTCCTATTATCAGTCACTTTTTATCATTGTAACAAATGTTTGTGTTTATAAATATATTTTTACAAAAAGGTTTGTCTTTTGCCTCAGAAGTTAAGAAGTTCCATTCTGTCACTGGTTATCTCCATTGTTTTTAATTTATTTTATTGTTATTATAAAGGTAATGCACAGAGAAATTATACTTACATAAGTCAGATAATGAGTATATTTCTTTTTTGGACAATGTCATACTTTCCTTGCTTTCTCCCACTTTTTCCCACCTGTCCCTACCCACAAATTGTATGGTACATTTTCCACATACCATCTAGTGAGTACCACTGCTATATTTGTTCACTTTTTGTTCCACTGCTTCTACCCTCTCAAAGACAGAGAAATGAACAAAAAAAAAAGTCAAAAACAAAACAAAAAATCCCAAAATAACAATAAGGAAAAAAATATCTTGTTTTCATTTCTTGGAATTCATTCAGATAAATAATATTTTGTATGATAGAGGCGCGTAGGCATCCTCCTCTAAGAGTACCATCTTTTGGTCTCATTTTGTGTCAATGCCTAGAGCTCTGTGTAATTTATCCTCCCCGGGTGGTAGATTCAGCTTCTGCATATGAGAGAAACCATGTACTTTTTGTCTCTCCGAGTTTGTCTTACCTCACTTAAGCCAAGTGCTCTAGGTCCATCTATTTTCCTCTAAACGACATATCATTCTAATTGCTGTTTAAATTTCCATTGTGTGTAGGTGCTATGTTGTTTTGGACCCACTCATCTATTATAGGGCATCTGGGCTGTTTCCATAACTTGGCTATTGTGAATAGAGTAGTAATGATCATGGATGTGCATGTGTACCTTCATTGACGTTTTGATCTGTGGCAAGGAAGCATATCATGGCTGGAGTACATCGTGTGGCAAGTGTCTGGAAGTCAAAGGAAGAAGGATGAGACTTCATGGTCCCCTTCCACTGGACCCTCACTCTTAAATATTCTGTTATTTCCCACTAGCGCCACCTTGGGGAATCAAAGACTGTCAAGATCAGTAATACCAATCAGATGGAGAAGTGCTAGAACTGCCAGCTCTTGTTTCAAGGAAAATTAGAAGAGTAAAATCATAACTTAATTAATCCTATGGAAAATTGATTATTTATCATAGTAGTTTTCAAGAAGAATGGTTTCCATCTTTTGTGAGATCATCCTCTGCTTTTAGAAGCAGAATTTCTTAATTTCACTGACCATCCAAAGAAGCTCAGTTCCTGGTAGTGGAGGCAATATTCTATTGGTTCAATTATTTTAGCATATGAAGAAGGACTATTTTTAGATATTAGGAAAAATATTAGGACTATAATACCTAGTCTAAGGTTATTTTGTGCTTGTAATGGGCATGTTGTTCTTTAGCAAACATAATCTCTTCTGAACTCCAGTTGAAATAATCAATATTAGAATATTATGAAGTTCTCCATGAGATTCTATATTTTAACTTATGGCTTATTGTTAGATACAGAAAATAAATAAGAATTTAATTATCGAAGAAGTATATTGATTTGATTCTGTTCCCCAGAGCACAGTTTCAGCAAAAGAATAAGATTTATACTAGCCCAATGTGATGTTGCTCAAGAACAAAGGCCATTCACTCTGTTAATTCAGACAAATTAAATAAAAATGATCTATTTTCTAATAAATTTGAGACTGTGAACTATGGAATAAAATGTCTGATGTATTAACAACTTATAGTACAGTAGACAATATAAGTATATATGTGTGTGTATATATATATATATATATATATATACCTCAAGTTTTATATAGATACTAGTATTTTATAATTCTCTATTGCAGCTAAGTCATACATATATTTTATATATATGGCATGTATAATGTGTCTGTAAATGAGTTTTATAAAAATTAATCCTTTATTCCATTGATGGACACTAAGAATTATTCCTTAGCTGCATTGTGGATACTGCTCTAATAAACAATGTCTGCCCTTATTTCTACTGTTGTTTGTTTTCTTTGGGCAAACATGAGGTCAGGGGTATTATATGAAATTTGAATGGTAGCTCTGTTTTACATTTCTGAGAAACTTCCCTATGGATTTATTTAGTGTCTGGACTAATTTACATTCACACCAAAATTGTAAAAGGATCCCTTTGCCTACATTCTCACCAGCATCCTACTAAAATGGACCATTTTGAGATAGGAGAGAGAAAAATCTTAATGTAGATATAATTTCAGTCTTCTTATTAAATGTGGTTATAATTTCAGTTTTCCTAGTAAATGTAGTTTTCATGTATTTATAACCAATTTGTACTCCTGCTTCTGTGAACTTGCTTTTGAATTCCATTGCCCATTTGCTGATTGGATTATCTTTTTCATTTTCTTTTCTTAAGTTTGGCAAAGGATTAATAAATCCCTATACTAAACTGTTAATACAACAGGGTTGCATTACATAGAGAGAGAGACAGAAAAAAAAAAGAAGGAAACATATCCTATTCTTCACGTGGGGGAAATTTCAGACTCTTTTTTTTTTCTTTTTGCTCCTAGGAGTTATCCATAAGCTTTTTTTTTTTTTTTTTTGCTTAAGTCTAGCATTGTAGCACTTAAACCACAGTTACACCTTTTTTTCTTTTAGCAGTTAATTGGAGACAAGAAACTTACGGACTTTCCTGCTTGGTTGTGATTAAACTGTTATTCTCAAATCTCAGCCTCCTGAGAAGATAAGATTATATAGCTGTGAACCACCAAGCACCCAGCATGATTCTCTCCTTTTTTACTTCCTAATAATATGTCCTGAATATGTTCATATTTTTTTTCTCAACACATTTTTTATGTGTATAAAAAAGTTGTGGAAGTGGCGCTGTGGCTCAGTTGGTAGAGCGCTTGCCTTGAGCTGAAGAGCTCAGGAACAGTGCCTAGGCCTCAGAGTTCAGGCCCCATGACCAACCAAAAAAAAAAAAAAAAAAAAAAGAAGCAGAAGAAGAAGAAAAAAAAGAAAACACTAATTAAGCCAGGTGTTGGTGGCTCAGGCCTGTAATCCTAGCTACCCAAGAGGCTGAGATCTGAGGATCATAGTTCCTAGCTTGCTTGGGCAGGAAACTATCTTATGGTCAATAAACCACTAGAAAACTGGAAGTGCTGCTGTGGCTCAAGGGGTAGAGGGCTTGTTTTGAGCTGAAGAGGTCAGGGATAGCACCCAGGCCCAGAGTTCAAGTCTCACAGTGGACCAAAAAGAAATGTTGCTAATATTTGCATGTTGATACTGTAATTGTGGTACTTTGCTGAAAGTATTTGTCATATCTACTAGAATTTTGGTGGAGCAATATGATCATTTAAGTAATGATCATATCATTAGCAAATAAGGATGTTTTGATTTCCCATTTGTATCCCTTTCTTTTTTTTTGTATTATTGTTCTGGCTGATTCCTCAAGTGGAAAACTAATTTTTAATACTAATAATATTGATACTAATACACTAATGATGCTAATATTTAATATTAATACACTAATAACTAATATTTAGTGTGAAGAGTGTATGTCCTTACTACATCTGATGTTAGAGGAAATACGTTCACTATACTTAAAAGGTAAAAGGTTGCTATTAGTATGTGACACACACACATACACACACATGCACATCAAGAATCCCATCCAGTAGTAAACCACACTATGATAAGAAGGAGGATAGGGAAATCAAAATCTACTGGAAGTGGCTTCAAAATTCACACTCATACATAGTAACAAACATCATAGTATCAGTTCTGGAAGCTGAGTCATCTGCCAGCCAAGGGCTCAGAGCCCTCAACTGTGTAGTAATCCTTAGGTGATGCGACATGTCCACTCCTACCACAGACTGTGGCACCAGTGAAGGTTCCCTGATGCCTATCCTGCTCCACAGCTCCACAGGTTGATCCAGTCCTTTTCCTCGAGGCTATCTCCTAGCCCTAACTAAAGTGGGATATCATTATGCTTCCGCCTTGTGATTGTTCCTGTTTTCAGATTCCCTTAATAGTTCAGACTTAAACAATAGACACAACTTCTCGCTAGTTCCTGTTTCCTGAGATATGAAAATCACACAATAGATTTTCTTTTCCAATCTAGTTTGCCACAAAAGAGAAGTCAAAATCTGCACACTGAACTAAAAAATTGCAAGAACTGTGCATTTCATATGTAGCTAAGACTGCCAGTCTGTTGTCATCAAGATTGCTTCATTCGTCTACTTTCTGAGGGCTTCCAATTGTCCTTCCACCGATAAGTCAGGATTAGAAAGGTGTTATCTGTATCAGCTTTCTATTTCCCTGAATGTTTTAGGGCATCTTGTCAGATCTTCCTTGATTTGTCTTATTCTTCCTCCTGTTATTTATTCTTCCTTTGTGTATGTGTGTGTTTGTGTGTGTGTGTGTGTATGTGTGATGTGTGTAGTAGTCGGTCTTGGGTCCCAGAAGCAGTCTCTGAACTTTTTTTTTTTAATTTAATTTTATTTTATTTGTGAACATACTGTACAGAGGGGTTACAATTACATGGGCAGGATAATGCGTACATTTCTTACCAAGCATTGCAGCCTCCTCCTTTGGTTTACCCTTCACATCCTTTCCCAGCCTCCCCCCTCCCCCTCAATCCCAATCCTTCTCCTTCCCCCCCTTCCCCCCCCCCCCCCCCGACGTTGTAAAGCTCGTTTTGGACATGTCAACTTGTACTTCTCATTGTTGCAATGAACTCTTTTTTTTTTTAATAAGTTTTTTATTGTGAAAATACTGTACAGACGGGTTACAGTTACATGAGCAAGATAATGAGTACATTTCTTACCAAATACTGTTGCCTTCTGCTTTGTTTTCCCCTACTATCCTTTCCCTTCCATCTCCACAACTACATCTCCCCCTCCGCTCAATTGTAAAGTTCGTTTTTCAACATAGTGTCTTGTACATCTCATTGTTCATATTTAAACAATTTGCTTTTTCCCTTCCGCTCCCCAAATTATACCAACATCAAATACAGTGAAAACAGGGGTTATACCGTGGGGGAGTATCCCTGAGCTCTTTTCCTGGAAGATAGTGTTGTTATCACTTTCAACCACAGCGCCACTTCCTGTTTTCTGGTACTTAGTTGGGGATGAGTCTCATGGACTTTCCTATCTGGGCTGGCTTTGAACTGAGATCCACAGATCTCAGCCTCTTGACTAGTTTGGATTACTGACATGAGCTGCCAGTGTCCAGGAACTTCTTCTCATTCATACAATCATGTGGAAGTAGTTTCCACCTTGAATCCTTACATCAGAAAATGATGTTTTAAGCTCCTAATTTAAAAATAATCATAAGATTTAGACCTTTATTATATACATAGTATTTATTTGTGTAAATAGATTATAAATATTAATTTAAAATAAAGCCTGATGTCCTTAAGCAGTATGTTAAATTGGTACATTTGTTATACTTATTTCTTCTTTTCATTTAATTTTTTTCCACAAAAAGTCAAGATAATGGTACTGTTCCATTTATAATATTTTGTTATAGCTGTTTTCACTTGATTATTTATTGCACTTACAGGAATTTTCTTCTTGCATTCTAGATATTGTGAAATTATAGTGTATAGGAATATTTTTATTTAAAAATTTTATTGTTCCTAATAACCTATTTCACATTAAAATTCAACGGAAACAAAGGGTTCTTAAAAATTCCTTCAGTCAATTAAGCAGAAAAATAGGAAATTAACCTAACAATGTCCTGTATTGATTTGACGCAATTAAACTAATTGCTTGAAAGCATATCCCTTCCTCTGAAGAGCAATATCCTGTACAGCAAGATTGTTTCATCTGACATATAAATAACTTAAACTAACACAAATATATGCTTAATTTTCAATTCTGAATTACCACTGCAGGGTGTTAAACTGTTGTTGCTGTAATAAAAGTGTTCTAATAACAAATTAAACAGTTTAGTGTTTGCCATAATGTCTTAAAACAATTCAGTGTGGAACTTAATCTTTAGTAATACTGATAACATAATAACATTTTATAAATGTGAACTATCCTATTCTAAGCATACCACTTGGAATCAACAGAGTGTTTATGCTTGAGTTGAAAGCTTAACAGTAATGGGAGGATGGCTTTAGTTTCAAGGTGATATATCATGTAAAGAAGCCTTATTATACCGTTCAGTATTTCCATACAGATATATTCCCAATTATGTACATACTAAAGCTTAAAACTAAGTAAACCATGTCAAGAATATACTGAGTTGTTCAGATTAAATGCTACAAAACTGTAACATTAAGCCACTAAGAAGAAAATCTAAAACAATAAGAAACAGTATTAAGAAAAATTAAATAAGAGAACAAGATAACACATATATTATGTGTGTATACATCAATAGTTGAGGAGCATATCTTAGAATTGTGTATAGTATTATAATAGGTCACACATCCAAAAGGTGAATTGGAGAAAGAAGGAAGAGACAAATAATTCTTAAGCAGTGATGTAATAGATGTCATAATAGAAAGATATTTATTCATTTTTATTGTTTTTTATAATTATTGAACTAAGAGATTATCTATTTGTAGCATTATAACAATCAGACTTAAGCCTGGATGATTTGCAAGTCCTTGAAAGGAATCTTTCACAATTCTACAACATGGAAAGTACATGGCTAAGGATTCAAAATATTGGTGTTTGGTGAAGGCTTCTCTGTGCTTCCCAGGTGAAGCTTCCATAGATTATTGATGATTGGTCTTCTCATGGTAAGAGGGAGAATGGACAAAACCAAAGTAGAACACCCTGTCTTCATATGGCAGAAGAGAATGAAATCACGATAGTGTGTATATTTATAAGCTCTTTTCCCAACCATGAAGATTCACATGACTAAATCACCTTAATCATCTTAAGGCCCCGTGTCATCACACTGGTTAGTAAGTTGTGAGACACATGAAAGCCATAACAGTGATGGCGCAGCAAACCTTCAGCTTGAGAAAGGGAAGTCACAGAGTAATCCGCAAAACTTGGTGATGTTATTAAGAGAAAGAAGAGTTGTATTATCTTAAAGAAAGGCATCATGGGATTGGCATAATGAAGAATGAGTTTTTCTGGTAGCTGTTAAACCTGATTAAATGGTTTTGATTGTGATCAAGCAAAAATGTTTGCAAAAACTGAAATTTCTAGAGCAGAGGCTGTATGAAAAATGACAAGAAATGAGAATAGGAGTAGGATAAGCACAATAGGAAAATGATGATATTGAATCGATCCTTGAGAACTCTTATGTATGGGGCTTTGCATTTCTCTTTTTTTTTTTTTAATTTTATTTTATTTTATTTGAGAACATACTGTACAGAGGGGTTACAATTACATGGGCAGGATAATGCATACATTTCTTACCAAGCATTGCAGCCTCCTCCTTTGTTTACCCTTCACCTCCCTTCCCAGCCTCCCCCCTCCCCCCCCACCCAATCAAACCCCCCCCCCCCCCAACTCCGACATTGTAAAGCTGGTTTTGACATGACATTTTGTACTTCTCATTGTTGCAACAGGTCCACCTGAATCCTTAAACGACTTGTTTGTCCCCGTCTCCTCCACATGTTATACTGACATCAAATATAGTGAAAGCGGGGGTTACACTGTGGGGGAGGGACATACAAAGCAACAAAGAAATAATCTTATGAATTCATTAGAAACACATGCATGAAAGAAACAAAAACATTAAAATACATATTTGAGGGTTCATTTTCCTAACATCACATTGTCTGACTTTTTCCGCTTGACTCATACCTATACTAGATATTGCAAATAAGGGAAACCATGGGACCTATGTTTCTTTGGGCCTGGCTTACTTCACTTAATATAATTTTTTCCAAGCCTTTCCATTTCCTAACAAATGGGGCAATGTCATTCTTTCTGATGGAGGCATAGAATTCCATTGTGTATATATACCACATTTTCTTGATCCATTCATCTACTGAGGGGCATCTGGGTTGGTTCCAGATCTTAGCTATGGTAAATAATGCTGCAATAAACATAGTTGTGCTGATAGCTTTAGTGTGGTCTTTTTTGTAAACATTAGGGTAAATGCCCAAAAGTAGGATTGCTGGGTCATAGGGGAGTTCTATGTGAAGTCTTTTGAGGAACCTCCATACTGCTTTCCAAAGTGGTTGAACAAGTTTACATTCCCACCAACAATGAAGTAAGGTTCCTTTCTGTCCACATCCCCTCCAGCATCTGTTGTTGTTAGAGTTCTTGATTTTTGCTGTTCTAACTGGAGTGAGGTGATATCTCAATGTTGTTTTGATTTGCATTTCTTTTATGACTAGGGATGTTGAACATTTCTTCATGTGTCTATTGGCCATCCTTCTTTCTTCTTCAGAGAAGCTTCTCTTTAAGTCTTTCGCCCACTTACTTATTGGGCAGTTGTTTCTTTGAGGATTTGTTGTTGGGGGGTTTAATTTTTTGAGTTCCAAGTATATTTTAGATATGAGACCCTTGTCCGTTGTATGGCTAGTAAAGATCTTCTCCCAGTCCGTGGGCTTTCTATTGATCTTGCTAGCTATGTCATTTGCCCTGCAGAAGCTCTGCAACCTTATACAATCCCATTTGTCCAGCCTTTCTTTGATTTGTTGTGTTTCCGGGTCTCTATTCAGAAAATTTCGGCCTGAGCCAAGGAGACCCAGGGTTTCTCCTATTCCATCCTGTAATGTTTTCAGAGTGTCTGCTTTGACTTCAAGGTCTTTGATCCATTTGGAGTTGATTCTGGTGCAGGGTGATATATAAGGATCTAGTTTTAGTTTTCTACATGTAGTTAACCAGTTTTGCCAGCACCATTTACTGAAGAGGCTGTCTGTCTTCCATTCTATTGTTTTAGCTCCCTTATCGAAGATTAGATGGCTATAGGTCTGTAGGTTCATTTCTGGGTTTTCAATTCTATTCCATTGGTCCTGAGGTCTGTTCTTATGCCAATACCAAGCTGTTTTGATTACTATGGCTTTATAGTAGAGTTTGAAATTTGGTATTGATATTCCTCCAGCAGTGTTCTTTCCGTTGAGGAGCGTTTTTGCTATTCGGGGTCTTTTATTGTTCCATATGAATTTTTGGATTGCCTCTTCTATTTCCTTGAAGAATGAGGGTGGAATTTTGATAGGTATTGCGTTGAATTTGTAGATAGCCTTGGGAAGTATTGCCATTTTCACGATGTTAATCTTTCCAATCCAGGAGCTTGGGAGGTTTTGCCATTTTTTAAGTTCTGTGTTGATTTCCTTTTTCAAGATTTTAAAGTTTTCATCATAGAGGTCCTTCACTTCTTTAGTTAATTCCTAGGTATTTTATTTTTTGTGGGGCTATTACAAATGGAGTTGCTTTCCTAATTTCAGCCACAC
This sequence comes from Dipodomys spectabilis, assembly GCF_019054845.1. Lineage (NCBI taxonomy): Eukaryota > Metazoa > Chordata > Mammalia > Rodentia > Heteromyidae > Dipodomys > Dipodomys spectabilis. The sequence continues at coordinate 3,955,190 of NW_024870792.1, forward strand.
TTTTCTCGTTGTTGGCATACAGAAAAGCCATTGATTTTTGGGGGTTAATTTTATAACCTGCTACTTTGCCAAAGTTTTGAATCAGCTTGAGTAATTTGGGAGTGGAGTCTATGGGATTCTTTAAATACAAGATCATGTCATCTGCAAAGAGGGAGAGTTTTATTTCTTCTTTCCCTATTTGGATCCCCTTTATGTCTGCATCTTGTCTTATTGCTGTAGCTAGGCATTCTAATACTAGATTGAAGAGAAGTGGGGGGCTTTGCATTTTTCATAGAAAATATTTTCTCCATAAATGATAAGCAGAACTTTAATTATATTTTTTTGTAATCTTGCAGTGTGAACTAAGGGCCCCATGCTTGCTTGGCTGATGTTGTGCCACCACATGATCGACACTTCCAACCTTGTTTTATAAATTTAAAGTAATAGATTTTATTTTTACAAAAGTGGCATGTATATATAAATAGAGGAATCTGTCAGCAGTAACAATATGAGAAAAAAGAATTAGAGATGCAGTGATTAATGTTTTCAAAGTTGTGCGTAAATTTGGGTTACTTAATAGTTTAAGTACATGAAAATCCAGAAAATGTATTTATCTTTAATATGTAGATAATCATTCCAAATAAAAACAATAAATGTATACATAACAAAATAACTGACAGCTTGTTTCTCTTTAGCAAAGTAAGTGATTTTTGTTAAAACATCTTTAAGCCATGGCATCTTATGAACATGAAGCTTACTTACGTGCTAACTAAATAAAATTTTAACATATGAATGAAATTTGAAGATTAATGTATGGAAATTGGATATCAATTTTATCCCAACAAATATTTGCAGTACATCTGAGTATAATGCTCTGGAGCACCAATCACGATGTTAGTAAGATAAATTTACTGAAAACAAATTGTTGTTTTTATTGTATGAAAGTCAATATATGTATGGGATTAGAATGTACAATCAATGCAGCAAAACTTATTGGAAATAAGAGGTGCATTGAAACACTACAAAGGGATTTGTGAAGACTGAATTTTACCCAAAGACTTCAGGGGCAGCAGGACAGCAGATGGCGAAGTGCTAACAGCACAGGAAGACATCTAAAACCACTAGAAAGTGTATTTTGAGAAGCTATATGAGGTACCAAGGGACCTTATAGATGGTACCAAGTGTGAGGCAATTGTCTGCACAGCCATAAAATAACCTTCACCTTTCCTGGCAGAGAAAGAAACTGCAGTAAACAAGCTCAATGTGGGACAGGCCCACGGTGCAATGTTACAGATGAACTCATAAAGTAGGTGGCAACTGTGCACTTAGTGTCTTTCATAAAACCTGTCAGTGGGCAAATGGGGAACCAGGGACGGGCTGAGTACCAGTGCAAATCAATCCACATAAACCCCTCTGCAGCCACACTTGACAGAGCAGTAGCAGCCAGCCCAGAGCCATCATTCTTAAATGCAAATGTTGGGCTGTCACAGGTTGGAAACTAAGCACAAAGAAAGGCAAACCAGGGGTCAGAACAGAATAAGTTGAGAACTACAGAGAAAAGAGAAGTTCGTAATTCTGTTTTTATCTGATGAGATAAACCCATTAGATTTGTTTTTGTTTTGTAACTTGGTTTTCTCTTATTGCCAAGGTCTTTAGGCCACTGAGTGCAAATTGAAAGCACTTATAATGATTTGTGGTGATGACTTGATTGTAATTGTGTGGGTAATCACATTTCCAGAAACAGAATGCCCTAAACACACATCTAACAGGATTTAGTACATGTAAGGATTAAAATGTGATAAATATCTGAGGTATCAACTATTGTTCTTCAATAAAAGAAACAGAAATGCAATAAAGTAACCACTTGAAGGAATTTTAAAAATATTAAGCTTATTATTTTCACTTTAACATAATAAAGTATAATTTGGCTACGACTTTACCTCATACCACTGTTGAACCAGAACATTGAACTTTTGCATTTCTTTTCTTTTCTTTTTCTTTTTCTTTTCTCAGTTGTGGGGGTTGAACTCTGGGGTTGGGCTCTGTCCCCGAGCATGAGAGTTTTTGCCATTTTTTAATTTCTGGTTTGATTTCCTTTTTCAAGTTTTTAAATTTTTCATCATAGAGGTCCTTCACTTCTTTGGTTAATTATTAGGTATTTTATGTTTTGTGGGGCTATTTGTGGAGTTGCTTTCCTGATTTCAGCCACACTTTTCTCATTGTTGGCAAACCGAAATCCATTGATTTTTGAGGGTTAATTTTATACCTTGCTACTTTGCCAAAGTTTTAAATCAGCTTGAGTAATTTGGGAGTGGAGTCCGTGTGATTATCTAAATACAAGATCATGTCATCTGCAAAGAGGGAGAGTTTTACTTCTTTCTCTATTTGGATCCCTTCAATGTTTGCATCTTGTCTTATTGCTGTAGCTAGGCATTCTAATACTAGATTGAAGAGAAGTGGAGAAAGTGGACATCCTTGTCTTGTTTCTGAGTTAAGAGGAAATGGCTTTAGTTTTTCAGCATAAAGTATAATACTGGCTGTGGGTTTGTCATATACAGTCTTTATTGTATTGAGGAATGTTCCATGGATTCCTAATTTTTCCAGAACCTTCATCATAAAGGGGTGTTGTATCTTGTCAAATGCTTTTTCTGCATCTATTGAGATAACCATGTGGTTCTTATCCTTGCTCCTGTTGATGTGATGAATTATATTAATTGATTTGCATATATTGAACCAGCTTTGCATCCTTGAAATGAGTCCTGTTTGATCATAGTGTATGATTTTTTGGATGAATTGTTGAATAGAAAGTCAGGAATGGTGTGAACAGGCTGAGAACACTCAAAGAGAACTACAAGAATCCCACGAACGGGAGGAAGCTAATCAAAGAGTAATACAGGAATTGAGAGAGCAGGATGAGAATACACAAAGATCACTAAAGGCATTCATGGAATCCATAAACAGATTGCTGAAAGAAGTCAGAGAGACCACCAAGGGAATGCTGACTGGAACCCAACAGAATGAATAGGAGTCCAAGGAAACCATAACCAATCAACTAAGTGATTTGAGAATAAACACTAAACACCAAATTAAGGAAGTAAAGAAGTAAAGAAGTAAAACAAAGTTCCAACAAAGAATTTGAAGCCATCAAAGCCGACCAACTAGAAGGAAAAGAAATAAAAAACAAAGTAGAAAGTCTGACAGTAGGTTAGACCATGCAGAAGATTGAATTTCGGGGAATGAAGACAGCCTAGATATTATAGAGAAAGAACATACAACCATCAAGACAAATCCAAGAAATATAATAGATCTATTCAACACTTGGAAGACACCATCAGAAGGCCTAATCTGAGGATAATGGGTATAAGGAGCACCTAGAAACAGAAGTTAATGGTCTAGGAAATGTGTTTAACAGGATCCTAGCAGACAACTTTCCAAACATGCAAAAAGATAGGCCTATTCAAATACAAGAAGCTTTTAGAACTCCAAATAGACCAGACCAGAACAAGACATCCCATGGTCACATTAGAATCCACACAGGATCAGTTCAGACGAAGGAAAAGATAAGCTGTCAAGGAGAAAAAAAAAATTAATCACCTATAAAGGGAAACCAACTAGAATCACTTCAGATTTCTCAGCAAAGACAATCAAAGCAAGAAGAGCCTGGAAAGATGTATTCCATGCCCTGAAGACAAACAACTATCAACCAAGAATACTGTACCCAGCTAAACTCTCCTTCATAACCGAAGGTGAAATAAAAACCTTCCATAGCAAAGAAAAATTGAAACAATATATCTCCACCAAACCACTCTATAAAAGATTCTTAAAGATGTCCTACACATAGAAAACCAAGACCACAATAAAGGCCAAGAAACTACACCCAAACTGAGAATCCAAGAACCATAGGAAGAACCCAGTTGCCTCAGCCCCCAAGAAGGTGGATAAAATGGCAGGAACTCCCAAATACCTCTCAATGCTATCTCTCAACACTAACGGACTTAACTCTCCAATTAAGCGACATAGACTGTCTAGCTGGATTAAATAGCAAGATCCTTCTATCTGCTGCCTTCAGGGGTCACATCTTGCCCATAAAAACAAACACATTTTCAATGTGCAAGGCTGGAACAAAATCTACGAAGCAAACGGCCCCCATAAACAGGTGGGAGTTGCAATCAGATAAAATAGACTTGAAATTAAAATTAGTGAGAAGAGAAAAAGAAGGTCTCTACATACTAATTAAGGGATCTCTCCTTCAGGAGGATATTACAATTCTAAATACCTATTCGCCAAATAACGGAGCACCCAAATTTATCCAAGAAATACAACATTCCCTCAAATCCCACATAGATCCGAAGACATTAATTGTTGGGGACTTTAACACACCACTTTCCCCACTAGATAGATCAACTTGGCAAAAACTCAACAGAGAAACCACAGATCTGAACAACTGCGTAGATAATATAGATTTAACAGATATCTACTGAATTTTTCACCCAGCAGCATCAGAATACACGTTTTTCTCAGCAGCACATGGAACATTTTCCAAAATAGACCACATTTAGGTCACAAAGTAAACTTGTCCAAATTCAGAAACATTGAAGTTATACCTTGCATTCTTTCAGACCACAAGGGAATAAAATTAGAACTCAACACCAAAAGCAACCAAAGAAAGTCCTGTAACACATGGAGGCTGAACAACACACTGCTGAATCACGAGTGGGTCATGGAAGAGATTAGAAAGGAAATTCAAATGTTCATGATATTCAACAAAAATTAACAAACTACCAGCTCCTCTGGGACACAGCAAAGGCAGTACTCAGGGGCAAGTTTATAGCTCTGAGTTCCTACATCAACAAATGGGAGAGATCTGAAACCAACAATTTAATGAGACATCTGAGCCTCCTTGAAAAAGAGCAGCAAGATAAACCCCAATTCAGTAGATGAAAAGAAATAATTAAAATTAAATCAAAATTAAACGAATTAGAATCCAAAAAAAAAACCATAGAAAGAATCAACAAAACAAAGAGTGGGTTTTTCAAAAAAAATTAACAAAATTGACAGACCCTTAGCAAATCTTATCAGAAAAAAAGAGAACACACCTGAATAAATACACTCAGAGATGAGAATGGAAACATCACCACAGAAACAACCAAGATTCAGAACATTATAAGGGAATACTTCTCAAAACTTTATGCTAATAAGTTCGAGAACTTGGCAGAAATGGACCTTTTCCTAGCAAATATTGACATGCTGAAACTAAACCAAGATGAGTTAAACCTTCTTAACAGGCCCATATCAAGCATTGAAATAGAAACAGCAATAAGAGACCTCCTATCTAAGAAAAGCCCAGGACCAGATGGTTTTACAGTGGAATTCTACAAGGCATTTAAAGCAGAGCTCACCAATACTCCTCCAACTCTTCAATGAAATTGAAAGAGAAAGTTCACTACCGAACTCATTCTATGAAGCCATCATAACCCTCATCCCCAAACCAGGCAGGGACTCATCCAAGAAAGAGAATTATAGATGCATTTCTTTGATGAACATTGATGCAAAACTTCTCAACCAAATTTTGGCCAATCAACTTCAACAATTTATCCAAAAAAATCTACTGTATTCTTATCCTGCACATAGTCTCCTTCATCTCAATATCAGTGAATACTTTGCCTATTCAGTAAGTATAATGTGTTACAAAAATCATCAGAATTTATATTTTTACATCATAAGCATAATGTTCCTCAGTGTTTCTTTTTTTCTTAATTTCAGGGCTAAAATTCTAAAACATGACCACTCTAGTCACCTTTTTCTGTGATGAGCACACACATTGGAATTTTAAACATTGTACATGTCTTAAATATATTCTTACATTTATTTTCTTGTCTACTGTTGAGATTACATCCTTGGATCTTATAGCAGTTCCAGCAATTCTCTAATTCTCATCCATTTAATTTGTTTTGTATTTCTAAAATGTAACATGTGATGAGTTAAGTAAATAGCCAAGGAGGACCTGAATTCTTTAGTCTCTGACCTCTAACTATATGTAAGCAGATTTTGAAATTTTTTATATATGTAAACATGTGCATCCTAACAACTGATTACTTAAACCAAAGGAAGAACCCATGCAGAATTTCTCATGGATCAACCATGCGCTCATCTGTCTTTTTCCTAAAGCTCCTCTTTTTCTGTATGTCTACTATACAGTCAGTTAAGGACATTTCAATTTTGTCCTGACACTGATATCTTAACAAGACAGTACAAGACAGAGTTTAGGGAAATCCTTGTCATCTCATTTGCCAGGTTGATGCTCTGAAAGTTCTAAATATAATACAGGAATATTACATCATGCAAAAAAAGAATGGTAATGTCAAATGATGGATAATGAAGAGATGGATAGGAGCTGCTTTTCAGGGTAACAGATTTTCTTCTTTTATCTAGGCCTTCTCCCCCCTCCTCTTTGTCTAGGCATTTTCTAGATATTATGTGTCAGAACATAAATTAAAATTTGAGACATTGTCTTTACTTATGGCTTATTCAAAGTGTTCCATTGTTCATTGTCTACTCTACTTTTTTATAATCAGTTTTGTCTTGTCCATATCAAAGATCAGTGTTTTCCATTTCCCTTTTAAAATTCTTTTGTTTCTCCAGACAATCTTACTTTTCTTGGCCTTAAAATTCTAATATATATTCACTATTTAAATAATGTAATCTAAACTCTATAGTACACATTCATTGTTCATTCAATTACTTTATGTTTTTTTCTAAGAGTATAAGCATGTCATTTGATCTTTTCTACATCATAAATTTGTGTCCAAAAGAAGAAAAAAGCTGGGCGTTGGTGGCTTACATCTGTAATCCTAGCTACTCAGGAGGCTGAGATCTGAGAATCACGGTTCAAAGCCAGCCTGGGCAGGAAAGTTTATGAAACTCGTATCTCCAATTTACCACCAGAAAATTGGAAGTGGTGCTGTGGCTCAAGTAGTAGAGTGCTAGACATGAGCTGAAGAGCTCAGGGCCAGTGCCCAGGACCAGAGTTCAAGCCCCACAACAAACAACAAAGAAAATAGAAGAAGGAGGAGTTGGAGGAGGAGGAGAAGAAGGAAGAGGAGGAGGAGGAAGGGGGATAGAAGTAACTGCTTATGCCAATTAACTTACTATTACAATTAGTTAAAATTCTTTGTATTCAGATAACTGGTTTATTATTTCCTCTTCACAATCACTCTTATGATTATTGACATGCTTATATTGAATTTTTCTCATCCTTTCAATAAGTATGTATTTGTCCTTCATCTTTTACACTAGATTATCTTATTATCTTCTCTTTCTCATTATGCTGATCTTCACACTTAAGGCTCATGGAAAAGGAGACTAAAGCCATAGTTTCTATTTCTGTATCTGTCTTCCTTCCTTTTACTCATATTTTAAATGAAATATACTATTATTCAAATACTTTTAATTAAATAAAGTCTGATATCCTAATTGTCAATCTTATAGTCATCTCCTAAATTTCTTCATAACTGAATACCTTTAGCATTTGACACTGTTGCCAAATCCTTTCTGTTCAATTTCATTTTTATTGACAAAAGAAAGAAATTCCCCCAGAACATATCTAGATATGCATAGGTAAAGCTTCTGTACAGGACTTTGGACATTATTGAATTGGAACTCTGAGTGATTCATAAATATTGGTTCCTTTCTCTCTGTATACATCTTTTGTTAGAGTTTGCTATTTATATCTTCTTCTGAGATAAAAAAAAGTCTTGCAATAGATTCAATTTTTGTGAAGATGAAAATCAGCACAGTTAGTGTAGAGGAAAAGGGAAGATCAAAATCATCTACTATTTTTGACTCTGAATAAGAAAAATCAGAACTAAGTAAAAGCTATAGAGTGAAGACAGGAAGGGGGGGAGAGCATTAGAATTCATAAAGGAAGTAGCAGGAAGCAGGAAAGCAAAAATAATAGTAGCTATCAGAGCAATAAAGAAATATAAAGCACCATGTAAGGTAGAGGCTCCTGAGGGCTGGGCTGCATTACAAGTTGCAGAAGGAAACCCATCCCTTTTAAAAGGCTTAAATCCAGCCTGAATTTGGTGGTAGCAATCAGTTGAGACTCAGTCTTAACACAGAAAACAGGTGAGTATTTTGATTTTTTTCCCAAAAGTATGTGAGTACAGGAACTGGGCTGCACACTACTCTAAACTGAGGGTTATGTTCTGTGAATTCTGGGGGAAAATACAGCTTTCCTCAGCACAAAACAGGCAGAAGAATAGGACACTCGTATGGTCTAGATCTGTCATACCAAGGAAAGCTCTCTTGTTCAGAGGGAAGTCCCTCTGTCCATTCATATCACAGAGGAAGTCACATCCATTTTGTACAGCGAAACCCTGGCCTTCTGAAGGAAGGAAACCAGGCCTACAGAGATGGTGGAGAAAATCTACCCATCTCATGGAAGGAAGTCCTCAGGGGTAGGAAAGCTTCATTCAGGCTGCCGAGAGTTCCCAGTATCTTGTGACAAAATACAGACCATGAAATGTAGGGAGAATTACCTGCCCCACAAAGCTATGAGCCTGCATCTGTTGAAAAAGCCACTTAATATTTTTAACAGACTGGTCCTAGCAGACAGGATGGAAAAGCCACAAAGTAATAAAATTAGTGATGTAAATGAAGTCATCACAACAAATATCTTGGAAGTCATAAAGGAAATGTTCTGAAAATATTCAAACAAGCAGAAAAGTCTATAAAAATGAGTAAATTTCTAGGTGCTGCTGAGATACTAAAATTAAACCAATAGGCTGTAACTCACTTTGCTACATCTATAACAATGTGATTGAATCAGCAGCCATATTCTAACAAATTTTCTTCCTCCCTCCCTTCCTCCCTCCCTCCCTTCCTCCCTCCCTCCCTTCCTCCCTCCATCCCTCCCTCCCTCCCTCCCTTCCTTCCTTCCTTCCTTTCTTCCTTCCTTCCTTCTTCCCTCCCTCCCTCCCTCCCTCTCTCCCTCCCTCCCTCCCTCTCTCTCTCTCTTTCTTTTCTTTCTTTCTTTCTTTCTTCCTTCCTTTCTTTCTTTCTTTCTTTCTTTCTTTCTTTCTTTCTTTCTTTCTTTCTTTCTTTCTTTCTTTCTTTCTTTCTTTCTTTCTTTCTTTCTTTCTTTCTCTCTCTCTCTTTCTTATTTTCTTTCTTTTCTTTCTTCTGTCTTTCTTTCTGTCATGGGGTTTGAACTCTGGGCCTGGGCTCTGTCCCTCAGCTCTTCAGCTCAAGGCTAGCACTCTGCCACTTGAGCCACTTCTGGTTTTCTAGTAGTTATTGAAGATGAGAGGCTGAAGGACTTTCTTGCCTGGGCTGGCTTTGAACCATGATCCTCAGATCTCAGCCTCCTGAGTAGCTTGGATTACAGGCATGAGCCACCTGCCAGTGCCTGGCACAATTTTTTTTCTAGTAAAGCCAGCCAGTGAAACTTTTAAAGAAGAGCTATCAATCCTCCTCAAACTTTCCAATTCTTGTTGAGAAAGAAGGGGCCAGTCACAAATCTTTTATAAGTACATATCATACATATTTATTTTAAAGAACAAATAGATTTTTCTATCAGTACTTGATTATGGAAGTATTGTTTAATGCCCTAGACTATTTTGCTTTTATACTATTACTGTGAGCTTAATATGTTTCTTAAGTCTCAAACATATTCAACTCATTTTGAGGTAAGTAGACACATTGGGCAGACTTTGTAAATGTATAGCTTCCTTCAATATAAGTATCACAGTGAAGATTCAGTTAGAAGATGGATACCATACCACTGATTCAAAAGGAAAAGTTTGCTATGTATCATTAGTAATTGATCAAGTATTTTTATCTACCTGAGGGGGATGAAATATAGGAGCTAAGAAATAAAGACAAAAAATGTAGACAGGAACTTTCATGTTTAGGAATATAAAAAGGAAACTTGAAGAAACTGAACATGTTGTCTAGCACACTGGCTCTTAGGCTGAGTGGCTGACTTTTGGGGAAAGATTTAAAAAAATCAGAATGCTGTTGCAAAGAAACTTCCCCTAGCATGTGTATTAGAGCTGATCTACAGCAATGGCCGGCAGAGAAACTTCCTGATGGGTATATGTGGGACATACTAAGTCCATAGGAATGATAAGAGGATATAACACAAATACCAGCATGTTGGAGCTAGTTGATAGAGGTATTCTGATGGGCTACTGGCAACACCTGCAGAAACCTTAGCATTCTTGGCCATGCAGAGACTACATGATGGCAGCCACTCCAGGCTTGGAATAAAATACACCCAAAACACACACAGCTTTGGCTTCACAATCTTGTCAGTGCTTTCTATTGACAAAATCTTATTGTTCCAGGTAGTAAGGGAAAATTAATAACAGTTTAATTCTGGTGTCAAAAAGTAGGACAGAGCTTTGTAGTGAGGAACAGTAGGTTAATAGCTTGCCCAATCAAACTCTTTGGTTACTCAGCTTGCAGGTAAAGTCTTCTAACACAATGAAACTGATAGACAAAAGCAAAGCCATCTTTTTTTTAAATTGTGAAAATACTGTACAGAGGAGTCACAGTTACATGGGCAAGATAATGAGTACATTTCTTATCAAGCATTGTTGCCTCCTCCTTTGTTCCCCTTCCCATCCCTTCCCATCCTCCCCCTGCCCCCTCACCCAAACCTCTTCTCCCCCACCACCAAAGTTGTAAAGTTCGTTTTCGACATAACGACTTGTACATCTAATTGTTGCAATGGGTCCACCTGTAACCCTATTTAAACGATTTGTTTTTTCCCTTCCCCTCCACAAATTATGCCAACATCAAATACAGTGAAAGCAGGGGTTATACTGTGGGGGGAGGGGCATACAAAGCAACAAAGAAACAATCTTATAAATGTGTTAGAAACAATAGCATGAAAGAAAAAAAACATTTGAATACATATCTTAGGGTTCATTTCCCTAACATCAACTTATCTGACCTTTTCTGCTTGGTTCAAACTAGTTATTGCAAATAAGGGAAACCATGGGACTTGTGTTTCTTTGGGCCTGGCTTACTTCACTTAATATAATTTTTCTAAGTCTTTCCATTTCCTAAAATGGGGCAATGTCATTCTTTCTCATGGAGCCATAGAATTCCATTGTGAATATATACCACATTTTCTTGATCCATTCATCTACTGAGTGGCACCTGGGTTGGTTCCATATCTTAGCTATGGTAAATAATGCTGCAATAAACATAGTCGTGTTGGTAGGTTTAGTGTGGTCTTGTTTGTGAACATTTGGGTAAATGCCCAAAAGTGGGATTGCTGGGTCATAGGGGAGCTTTATGTGGAGTCTTTTGAGGAACCTCCATACTGCTTTCCAAAGTGGTTGAACAAGTTTACACTCCCACCAACAATGAAGTAAGGTTCCCTTTTGGCCACATCTCCTCCAGCATCTGTTGTTATTAGAGTTCTTGATTATAGCCATTCTAACTGGGGTGAAGTGGTATCTCAATGTTGTTTTGATTGGCATTTCTTTTATGGTTAGGGAGGTTGAGCATTTCTTCATGTGTCTATTGGTCATGCTTCTTTCCTCTTCAGAGAAGTTTCTCTTTAAGTCTTTAGCCCACTTATTTATTGGGCAGTTGTTTCTTTGAAGATTTGTTGTTCGGGGATTAAATTTTGAGTTCCAAGTATATTTTAGATATGAGACCCTTGTTTGTTGTATAGCTAGTGAAGATCTTCTCCCAATCCGTGGGCAAAGCAAAACCATCTTGTTTCCAACAAGATGCCCCTCTCCTTTGAATGAGTTAAAAACGTGTAAAGTTTTCTAATAAATGAGAGGATGTGTAATTCTAAATCATTTTATTAACAAACAGCTATATTAATCACTGTTCAAATCCTTACCATAGTCTGGATTTATCTGTTACATAAACTCTCAAGTTAGAAAATCAATTTCCAGTAGGTTGGATGTACCAGGAGAGTTCAGAGAACTGAGAGAAAATGATATTTTGAGATAAATAAAACATATCCACTAAATTATATCTATATACATAGAGACTATGAAAAAAATTGTACAGGCTTTGTTCTGCAATGAGTTGTTTCTAGGTATGTAGGCATCATTCTTTCTCTAATAAGAAGGAAAATTTCTTAGACAGAGGCTACTTCAGTTCTTGTTCTTTATCCACTTTACCCAGATCTTTATCTTTTAAAGTAACAAGTCCTAAAATTCTACCACTTTGGTGATAGTAGGCTACATCTTTGAATATACGAAAAACCATTGACTTGTACACTTGAGTGCATGATATACGTTGTGTATGGTGTATCCAAAAACTATATTTATAAGTCAGTCACCAGTGATTCATGCCTACAATTTTACTATTCAGGAGAGTAAAATTCGGTCATGACCATTTCATTCGTCTATATCCCATTTGCTTTTCAAGCTATATCAATTTGTTATGGTTAATTATTTGGTGTATTAACTTTAAGTATCATGGTTATTACTAAATAAAAGTTGGTTGTTCTACAGTTGTGGTTTTTGCATAGTACTGCATTAACTTTATCACTGCACATGGCAGTAGTTGCAGGCAGTCTCCTAACTTACTGATTATTTTACAACCAAGGACTGCCATCACAAGCAAATGTTGTATTGTAATACTACCACTTACTAGTTTCTGTTTGGAAAACAGAGCTTGTAAACTACTTCTTGGCAATTCAAGCCTCTCTTACCTCAACTTTCTCTATGCCATAACAATAATATAATAACAATTATATTTTGTAATTATAATCATAACCATACAGATGATTGCTATGATTATACATGTGATTTTATAATATATGCAATGGATGAAGAAAATAGGAAATCACAAAAAGACCATACTTTTACAACTTCTATATCTACTAGAAAACATAGACATGGAAGACTTGATTTTTCTTATAAAACTGTCATGTTGATTCCATTGAATTTTGAGGAATCTGTTTTCCCTTCAAAACATGCATAACATAAGCTTTGGAAGGAAACATATGTCAGATTTAACATGTTTCCAGAGCCAAACAGTACCAAAATGACAGCCTCCAAATCAGTGGATCAAAAGTAAAGAAAGATACATCTTCAGTCTTAGCAGTTTTTTCCTTATTATCAGCTCTCCATTACTGGTAGAAGAAACCCATATAGAACAGCATTGTAGTGTTGTCATAGTTTTATTTCTTTGGTATCTAAACCATAGGCTGCTTTTCCATCCCTTCCAACAACATGACATTGACATTTCATTAGGGCACTGAACTTTCTGTTTTAAACACCTGGAGTGATTTATTAGCTACAACCAAATTGTAACTAACACTCTGCATTAGAAGATTTTGAGCAATGAAGAATCTAAAGGGGACTAGAACATTTTAAAATCAGATTATATTGATAGGCAGTAAAGTCAATATTCTTATGAAATATGAAATACTCATTCCAACTTCAAAATTATCTTTCAATTTGCATGCAACCTTATAATCAGAATGCTGATGGTCAATTAAACAACATAGTTTCAATGTGTTAAATGGCTTGCCTTTCTGAATACTTACTGGACAAAAACAAATTAAAGAAGAGTTAAGATTTCAATCAAGTATTTATTGGTTTTCCTAAGTCCTTGTAGAATAATCACGAAGACCAATATCTCCAGTATGTGCTAAACCATGGAAATTAAAAACAAAATGGGAAGAGGACATGGGGAAGCAGTCATGCCAATAAGTTGGACTGTGTCCTAGGCAGGAGCCCCAGCCCTGAGAGAGAAAGAAATTACTGGAAAGAGAATCTGTGAGACTGCAGAAACCAGATGTATCCAGACACTGAAAGCTTCCACAGCACAAGGACCTGGCAAGTGGAACCTTGCATCCTATCTGACCACAGTGGAATCAAACTAGTTTTCAACAACAAAACATATTGCAGAAATCACTCAAATGTATAGGGGCTGAATAACACACTTCTGAATACCACCTATGTCACAGAAGAAATTATGGGAGAAATTCAGAAAGTTCTTATAATTCAATGAAATGAAAACACATCACAACAGAGTCTCTGGGATACAGCAAAAGAAGCACTTAGGGCAAAGTTATAGCTTTAAGCACACACATAAAGAAAATTGAAACAGCTTGAGTAAATAACTTCATGATGCAATTAAAATTGCTAGCAAAACAAGAACAAATCAAACCTAAACCTACTAGATAGAGAGAAATAGGAAAGAAAGGGAGATAAGGGAGAAAGTAACAAATAGAAACTAACAACAACAACAACAATAAACCCCATAAAATCAATGAAACAAAAAGCTGTGTTTTTTTTGAGATTAATGAATAAAAGAAGAGACTCAAGTCAATAAGCTCAGAGATGCCACATGAAACATCATAACAAACACCCAAGAAATTCAAAGATTATAAAGGACTACTTTTAAAACCTATACTCACAAAAGAAGGAAAACTTGGCAGAAATAGATGAATTTTTGGAAGCATAGAAACTTCATAAACTGAATCAAGAATATATAAACCAGACAAACAAGCCAATAACATGCAACAGGATAGGGGAAGTAATCACAAGTTCTCCATAAGGAAAAGCCTAGGCCTGGATGGATTCACTGCTGAATTCTATGAGACTTTTAAAAATGAGCTAATTCCAATACTCCTCATACTTTTCTGTGAAATAGAAACAGATGGGGAAAATCCAAACTCATTTTACGAAGCCAATATTACAACTCACCCCCAAATCAGCTAAGAATCCACCAATAAAACAGAACTACAGACCCATTTCTCTGATGAACATAGATGCAAAGCTCTTCAATAAAATATTAGCCAACAGAATCCAGAAACAAGTAAAAAAAATCATACATTATGATCAAGTAGGTTTTAGCTCACAGATGCAGGTCTGGTTTAATATAGGCAAATCAATAAATGTAATTCACCATGTCAACAGAGCCAAGGACAAGAACAACATGATCATCTTAATAGACTGAGATAAAATAAATAAAATCCAACATCCATTCCTATTAAAACTTTGGAGAAGCTAGAAATAGAAGGAATATTCCTTAAAACAACAAAGGTTATATATGACAAATCAACTGCCAATATCATACTAAATGGGGAAAAACTGTAATCATTTTCCCTAAAATCAGGAACAATACAATGATGCCCACTCTCTCTACTCTTCAATATAGTTCTGGAATTCTTAGCCAGAACAATAACGCAAGAAAACATATAAAAGGGATTTACATAGGGAAAGAATTGAAACTATCCTTATTTGCAGATGACATGATCTCATAACTAAAGGACCCATAAAACTATAGCCCCAAACTCCTAGAGTTTATCAATCATTTCAGCAAAGTAGTATGATACAAAGTTAATCCACAAATATCACTAGCCTTTCTGTATGTCAACAATGTATAAGCAGAATTGGAAATCATGAAAGCAACTCCATTTGTAATAGCCTCAAAAAAAACAAAAAAACCTAAGAATTAACTTAACCAACTATCTTTGTAGAGAAATATCTTTATAGAGAAATATCTTTATAGAGAAAACTATGAACATCTGAAGAAAAAAAAAACCAAAGATGACACCAGGAAGTGGAAAGATCTTCCATGTTCATGGATAGCTAGAATCGATATTGTGAAAATGATCGTACTGCCAAAATTGATATACGAATTCAATGCAATCCCCATCAAATTCCAATGACATTCTCCATTGAGAGAGAGGGGGGAGGGAGAGAAAACAATCCAAATATTCATATGGAACAGCAAAAGACCTAGATTAGCCAAAGCAATTCTAGACAAAGAAAAGCATTGTGGGCGGTATAACAATACCACATTTTATGCATTTTAAGCTCTATTTCAGAGCCATAATAACAAAAATAGCTTGGTATTGGCACAAAAATAATCCCAAAGATCAAACCACATACTTACAGTTTGATATTCACCAAAGGAACCAAAGACATACAGTGGAAAATAACATAGCCTCTTCAACTATTGGCTTTGGGAAAATTGGGCAGAAGCATGTAGAAAACTAAAAGTGGATCCCTGCTTGTCACCATGCATTAATATCAATTCAACGTGGATCAGAGACCACAACGTCAAACTTGAAGCAAACTACTGCAAGAGAGATTTGGAGAAATATTAGAAGTTACAGGTATTAGCAGTAACTTCTTGAATAGAGTCCCAGGAGCACAACAGAGAAGAGAGAGACTTAACAAGTGGGACTACATTAGAATAAGAAATTTCCACATAGCTAAGGACATAGTTACTAAACTAGAAAGACAACCAGCCAATTGGGAAAAGATCTTCACCAGCAATACATCAGACAAAGGCCCAATATTCAATATATACAAAGAGTTCAAAAAATTAATCCCTCCCAAATTTAATACACCAATTACTAAATGGGTATGGGAGCTAAAGAGAGATTTCTCTGAAGAAGAGTTAAGAATGGCAAAGAAACATTTGAGGAAATGCTTATCTCCCCAGGATATAAAGAAAATGAAAATCAACAATGCCTAATAGGAAATGTGCCCATTACCTTGCTAATGTAACTGCAACCCCTCTGTACAGCATTTTTACAATAAAAAAGTACAAAAAATAAAAACTAAAAAAATAAAAATATAAGCTGGGCATAGGTGGCTCATGCCTGTAATTGTAGCTATTCAGGAGGCTGAGATCTGAGGATCACGGTTCAAAGCCATCCGAGGCAGGAAAGTCCATAAGACTCTTAACTCCAGTAAAACCACTAGAAAACCAGAAGTGGTGCTATGGCTCAAGCCGTAGAGTGCTCACCTTGAGCTGAAGAGCACAGGGACAGTGCCCAGGCCAAGAGTTCAAGCCCCATGACCGACAAAAAAAAACCCCAGAAAACAAAACAAAACAAAAAAAACCTCTGAGATTCCATCTCAATCCATTTCGATTGGCCAACATTTTGAGTTTTAACAACAAATGCTAGTTGAGGATGTGGGGGAAAAGGAACCCTACTTTACTCCTGGTGGGAATGTAAACTAGTACAAACAATCTGGAACACAGTCTGGCTGTTGCTCAAAATACCAAACATAGACCTTCCCTAAGACCCAGCCATATCACTACTAGATATCTATCCTGAATGATACCAGCCAGGATTTCATAAGGACACCAGCATATCATTGTTCACAGTAGCCAAGATATGGAAGCAACCCAGGTGCCCCACAATGGTTGAGTGGATCCAAACAATGTGGAACCTATATATAATGGAATTTTACACACAGCCCCCCCAGGCCCAGAGTTCAGGCTCTACAACCAACAAAAAAAAAAAAGAAAGAAATACTTTAGAATCTCAGTATAAGTTGCAAAAGAGAACCAAATATAATGGAACCTTCACCCTATTCCTCCCACAGTGACATCTGGTTAGCTGTAATTCAAGATCAAAACCACAAAGTTTTCATTGTTACAGCACCATTTATCAGGCTATAGACTTTATCTAGCTTTTACATTTTTTAGTATACATTTGTGTGTGAGTGCATAATTATTTCATTTGATCCCATACATATATTCATATGACCATTATAATAAAGAAAATGTCCAACTGTTCCATGAAAGCAGCGAAAGTTTGTATTTCCTTTTTTTATAGTTACAATCATCTGCCTCTCCCCTGTTACTGAAGTATATAATATCAAGAATGCTATAGAAATGAATTATACAATATGTACACTTTGAGAAAAGTATCTTTCCTGTTAAGGGCAATATCTTTAAAAAGTTCAAGTTTTTTAATATATTATTAGCTATTTGTGATGCTGAGTAGCATATATTGTGTCAATGTGCCACAGAATGTATGTGATTAATCTTCCATCTCCTGAAGGATATTGGGGATATTTAAATGTATTTATGTTTATACTATGTTATTAATATGCAAATCTTTTTACTTATACTTCATGAGATATTAATTCTATTCCTTCCAGTATTTTTTCATCGTTATTTAATTTTTGAAACTCTAATATGAATGTAGTTATAACTCATTATGTTCTAATTTTCCCATGTCTGATGTTGCTGAATACTTTGCCATGCGTCTCTAAGAATTTAATGACAGACTTTCTTCATAATTCAATGAATATTGACTATCACTATGTAGATTTTACTTAATTCCAATTAAGTCAAAATAAAAACTGTTGTAATGTTCCCGTGGATTTTAAAGATTTATGAAACACAAATCACATAAGTGAACACATAATTATAACAAAATCATCCCAATTTTCCCCATTTCACAATTCATAACTCAGAAAAAGTTATTTTTCAAGATATTCTTTTTAGAAAATAAGCTAATAAGGAGAAAAGAATACGGTGTTCACATTTACTAAATTTTAACAAAGAAAATTGTATTTACTTAAAATAATATATATGCATATATGTAAATACACTTAACCTATAGAAATACCCTTTAGTAATACCTATCAACTCTTAGAGCAGTAATCATTTCTGATAGGGAAGATCATAGTTGGTTGGACAGTGTTCTGCACTTTACACTCTGGTTTTCAATACAGTCAGATATTTGAGCTATTAATACTCAATAGTAATGCAGTATCAGTTATAATGTAATTTAAATATTTAACTGTGCTTGAAAAACCAATGAAATAGAACAAGAAATTAAAATGCAGCTTTACTATTGGGGATATTTATTGTCTAATCTTTTAGCTGTTGTTCTAAAGAATTAACATTTTATCTTTATTCTACACAAAATACCTGTCAAGCAGGTATATATTTTTTCCTACTTTTAAAATAAAGAAACTGAAAATGCTTTCAGTAACTTCTAAGAGGAAGAACTAGGATTCCAACCAAATGGCTTTAAATCTAGAGCAAGGCCTTTAACCACTAACATGTATAATTATTAAATTATTATTGGATACATTGAAAGCAATTTTTAAGTTACTCATTAATAAACTTTCTATAAGTATAGAACACACAAAATGGTTTATAACTAATATTGAGTCACCATGTATAATTTGCATATACTTCATTATATTTTGTACCTCAATGCATTTACTATTTTAATTTGGCTAAACTAAATGTTTTAATTTATATATTAAAATTCTCTTACAAGAATAATTAATCCATACTCAAGGATTTTAAAAATTAAAGATTGACACATTCTTTCCTGCAATAATATAACGTTAAGAATAGATGGATATTTCAGCTGCAGTCATATTTTTCTACTAAAATATGTCATAAATTTTACCATTATTTCAAAACTTTGGTAATAATGAAACTTTTGAATTTTTGCAAGAAGTGTAGCTATTACATACAAGTACAAGTCAGAGCTTGTCTGCATATTTTAAAAGTAGTTGAGTTGCACTATTTTGCTGAATTTTATATTTTAGTTATAATTTCAAAGAGTGTTAGTTGAAACTACAAATGAAGTTTACTTTTGAAAGAATAATTAAGTGCATGTTGATTCAACCTAAACATCAATTTCACTATGTAGTGCTCTGAAAGTGATTTAAAGTAAAAGTATTTTTAATGACCTCATGGTTCATGCTATGGTAGGATCAATCAGGATTTGGTCTCTCCTTGGGAATATCTATTGAGTTGGAAAGCATTGTCCAAATCAAGTATTTAAGACCTCTAGAGTCTAACTTAATACTTATATTGTCTATGGAAATGCATGATGAAGAAAAATGCTTTAACTTTTAATATATTTCAGCATTTTACTCCAGCTCCCAGCTCTATGGCAAAATCCTGGGGACTAGTAACCTTTGTTTTAGTGATTCTAACAGGAGCGAGAATGTACACTAATGACCTTATCCTGCGCATGTACGGCTCTATGTCTTCATCTTTTTGATGTTTCATTGAGGGCTCTCCACACTATGGCTACTGGTCATTGTTTCAATCAAGTAGTAAAGTACTTTCCAGCAGTGTCTATCAAGGAGAAAGAGGTTTTATGAGTTTTGTTTTTCTAGTAGACCCAGGCTTTTAAGGAAGACCCAACTAGGTCTCTGTTTGACAATGGAGATAATTAAATTGGTGATTATCCTTAACAAGGAAGATTATATTGCAAAACTAGTTTGGAAAGTCACTTAATACAAATGCCTGACTATACTAATCATTAAATGATAACAATCTCTAAGGGGAAGTCTTATTTTCATACTTAACCACTTTATAGTACTAAAACACCCACTTCTTAATAATAGGATTTGAAGAAATAACATATATTACAAAAAAACCCACAGATTATTGTTGATACTAATAACTCCTATAATCCTAGCCACTCTGGAGGCTGACATTTGAGAGTCATGGTTCAAAGCCAGTGCAAGCAGGAAAATCTATGAAAATCTTTTATTCAATTGAGAAAGAAGTGGAGCTATTGCCCAAGTGGTAGAGTGCTAGCTTTGAACTAAACAGCTTTAATGACAAGAACTAAATTCAAGCCCTAGGACCAGCACACGCACACACACACACACACATACACACACACAAACACACATTAAAGAACAAACAAAAAAACCTACTAGATAAAGGAAATTACAAGGGTAATTCAAGGGCAAATAGGGGAATCTTATCTTGTGACAAAATAGATGCAAAGTTGTATTCTAAACTGTGTCACAATTGGTGACTTTGGAAAACAGAATAGAATCATAATAAATTTGGAATCTACTATAAGGGTGACAAAGTAAAGCAGCTAAATTTTCCCTCTATGTTCTATATTGGCAATAGTGACTAAGTGTCATACCAGTAGTTGTTGTTGTGCCTTTCTGTTTACCTGCATTTCTCCTAAATCAACATGACATATGTATTCCCATCTTCATTTCCTTCTAGCTCAGTAATTATTTTAACAATCCTCAAATTGGAAAGCATAGATTCTAAGGATAATTCTGGGAAAATACCATTATTCTGAACATCCAAACAGGACATGCATAACATACAAAAATAGGGATACATAGCAAAAATTTAATAAAGAAATTGCTGGCAATACTGTGTTAAAATAGTAGGAGCATATACCACAGGAAATGCAGTCAACAAGTACTACAAATATTTCAATTTACTAGTGCATTCTACAATTCTTAGGCTCAATTAGTAGGTAACCATTATTTCCATTTGGCAGTGTATATGGCTGAGAATGTTCCATTTTATCTTTACTTGAGTAATGTATGAACAGATGAACAACAGTTTACAAAACTAAAGAAGTGTATATATACCGCATCTTCCTTTTTTATTGTGAAAATAATGTACAGAGGGGTTATAATTACATGAGCAAGATAATGAGTACATTTCTTATCAAGCATTGTATCCTCCTCCTTTGTTTCCCCTTCCCATCCCTTCCCATTCTCTGCCCCCACCTGCCCCCCTCACCCAATCCTCCTCTCCCTCCCACCAAAGTTGTAAAGTTCGTTTTCTACATAACGACTTGTGCATCTCATTGTTGCAATGGGTCCACCTGTATCCCTATTTAAACGATTTGTTTTTTCCCTTTCCTTCCACAAATTATACCGACATCAAATACAGTGAAAGCAAGGGTAATACCTTGGGGGAGGTTACATACAAAGCAACAAAGAAATAATCTTATAAATGTGTTAGAAACAATTGCATGAAAGAAAAAAAACATTTGAATACATATCTTAGGGTTCATTTCCCTAACATCAACTTATCTGACCTTTTCTGCTTGACTCAGACATATACTAGTTATTGCAAATAAGGGAAACCATGGGACCTATGTTTTTTTGGGCCTGGCTCACTTCATTTAATATAATTTTTTCCAAGTCTTTGCATTTCCTAAAATGGGGCAATGTCATTCTTTCTGATGGAGACATAGAATTCCATTGTGTATATATACCACATTTTCTTGATCCATTCATCTACTGAGAGGCATCTGGGTTGGTTCTATCTATATCTTAGCTATGGTAAATAATGCTGCAATAAACATAGTTGTGCTGGTAGCTTTCATATGGTCTTCTTTGTGATCATTTGGGTAAATGCCCAAAAGTGGGATTGCTGGGTCATAGAGGAGCTCTGTGTGGAGTCTTTTGAGGAACCTCCATACTACTTTGCAAAGTGGTTGAACAAGTTTACACTCCCACCAACAATGCGGTAAGGTTCCTTTCTGTCCACATCCCCTCCAGCATTTGTTGTTATTAGAGTTCTTGATGATAGCCATTCTAACTGGGGTGAGGTGGTATCTCAGTATTTTGATTTGCATTTCTTTTATGGCTAGAGTGGTTTAGCATTTCTTTGTGTGTCTATTGGCCATTCTTTCCTCTTCAGAGAAGTTTCTCTGTAAGTCTTTACCCCACTTATTTATTGGGCAGTTGTTTTTTTGAGGATTTGTTATTGGGGGATTTAATTTTTTGAGTTCCAGGTATATTTTAGATAGGAGACCCTTATCCGTTGTATGGCTAGTGAAGATCTTCTTCCAATCCATGGGCTTCTATGTCTCCATCAGAAAGAATGACATGGCCCCATGTGTTAGGAAATGGAAAGACTTGGAAAAAATTATATTAAGTGAAGTAAGCCAGGCCCAAAGAAACATAGGTCCCATGCAATAACTAGCATATATCTGAAATAAGCAGAAAAGGTCAGATAAGATGATGTTAGGCGAAAGGAACCCCGAAATAAAGACACAAGTGTTTTTTTTCTTGCTTGCTATTGTTTCTAACATATTCATAAAGTGATTTTTTTTTGCTTTGTATGTCCTTCTCCCACGGTATAACCCTTGTTTTCACTGTATTTGATGTTGGTAGAATTTGTGGAGGGGAAGGAAAATAACCAATTGTTTAAATAAGGATACAGATGGACCCATCGCAACAATGAGATGTACAAGACGCTATGTCGAAAAATGAACTTTACAACTTTGGTGGGGGGGGGGGTGTGGAGGTGGGGGGTGTCGAATGGAGATGGGAGGGCAGGGATGGTAGGGGAAAAACAAAGGAGGAAGCAACAGTGCTTGATAAGAAATGTACTCATTACTTTCCTCATGTAATTGTACTCCCTCTGTATGGTATTTTCACAATAAAACTTATTATAAAAACAAAACTAAAGAAGTGGTCTATTTGTTTACTGTAGTACATATATATATATATATATATATATATATATATATATATAGTCTCTAATCTTCACTAAGCAAAAAATTATAGTAAAAAATTATAAAAAATTATAGTAATATAAATATATGTGAAGGTATAGACAAGTAGCCTTTCAGAAAGCCAGTTAGGTATTAAATTTAAGAAGTACCAACATACTTTTTATTTTTATTTTTTTTTTTTTTTTTTATTGTAAAGCTACTATACAGAGGGTCACAGTTACATGAGTGAGGTTATGAGTACACTTCCTCTTGAACATTGTTACCCCCTCCATTGTTTTCCCCCTACCATCCCCTCCCTCCCTCCCTTCCCCGAGGTTCTTTTTTTTTTTTTTTTTTTTTTGATTGTGATTAAATGATTACATAATTTCAAAGTCACAAGTTCATTCTAACTTCCCTGGAGCAAATTGTCTACCACAGTCTGTAATATATAACAGTGTTCACATGTTATATACCATATTTGTGATCAGCAGCATGAGGATATTTAGTAGTGGTTCCACCAGATGAGCGGGAGTTCTTTGTTTCTTAAGTCCTGTTAGTTTTGTCGTATCACTAACCTTTTGGATTTAGCATCCACTTATGAGGGAGACCATGTACCGTTTGTCTCTTCGTTCTTGGCTTACCTCGCTCAACATGATTCCTTCTAGCTCCATCCATTTCCCTGCAAATGCCATTATTTTGTCATTTCTAATGGCTGCATAATATTCCATTGTGTATAGATACCACAATTTTTGGATCCATTCATCTGTGGTGGGGCACCTAGGTTGTTTCCATATCCTAGCTATTGCGAACAGTGCTGCAATAAACATGGAGGTGCACGTGTCCTTGTATATTGGTTCCTGTTGTTCAGGGTAGATGCCTAGAAGTGGTATGACTGGGTCGTAAGGGAGGTCAATCTTTAGCTTTCTAAGGACCCTCCAGACTGCTTTCCAAAGTGGTTGTATAAGTGTACATTCCCACCAGCAGTGTAATAGGGTTCCTCTTTCTCCACATCCCCTCCAGCATTTGTCGTTGGCTGATTTGTGGATGTGGGACATTCTGACTGGGGTAAGGTGGTATCTCAGGGTTGTCTTTATTTGCATTTCCTTCACCACCAGGGATGATGAACATTTCCTCATGTGTTTCTTTGCCATTTTTATTTCTTCATTTGAGAAGTCCCTCTTTAGTTCCCTTGCCCATTTAGTAATTGGTTTGTTAGGTTTGGGAGGGATTAGTTTCTTGAGTTCCCTGTATATACAGGATGTTAACCCCTTGTCTGATATATTGCTGGTAAATATTTTTTCCCAATTAGTTGGTTGTCTTTCTAGCTTAGTTGCGATAGATTTAGCTGTGCAGAAGCTTTTTATTTTAAGGTAGTCCCATTTGTCGAGTCTCTCTCCAACTTGTTGTGACCCTGGGACTCTGTTCAGGAAGTTCCTTCCTGTGCCTATTAGTTCAAGTGTCTCTCCTACTCTGTCCTGCAGTAGTTTCAGAGATTCAGGTTTAATGTTAAGGTCTTTAATCCATTTTGAGTTGATGTTGGTGCATGGTGATAGGCTGGGGTCCACTTTTAGTTTTCTGCATGTGGCTGCCCAGTTTTCCCAGCACCAGCGGTTGAAGAGGCTGTGTTTCTTCCATTGTATGTCTTTGGCTCCTTTGTCGAATATCAGCTGGCTGTAGGCCTGTGGATTTATATCTGGATCTTCTATTCTGTTCCATTGGTCTTCGGGTCTGTTTTTGTGCCAGTACCATGCTGTCTTTGTGATTATAGCTCTGTAGTAGAGTTTGAAGTTCGGCATGGATAGCCCTCCCATATTGTCTTTATCCCCTAGAATTGTTTTGGCTATTCTAGGTCTTTTGTTGTTCCATATAAATTTTTGGACTGTTTTCTGTATTTCAGTGATGTACGTCATTGGGATTTTAATAGGAATTGCATTGAATTTGTATATTAATTTTGGAAGTATCACCATCTTTACTATATTAAGTCGGCCTATCCAGGAGCATGGGAGGTCTTTCCATTTCCTAGTGTCTTCTGCAATTTCTTTCTTTAACTTTTTATAGTTCTCATTAAATAGTTCTTTTACATCTTTGGTTAGGTTAATTCCTAAATATTTTATTTTTTGGGAGGTTATTGTGAATGGGGTTGCTCCCTTTATTTCCCTCTCTTCCTGTGCGTTATCAGTGTATAGGAAGGCAACTGATTTTTGTGGGTTTATTTTGTATCCTGCTATTTTGCCGAAGTGACTTATGATTTCTAAAAGTTTGGGGATGGAGTTTTTGGGATCGTGGAGGTATAGTATCATGTCGTCTGCAAAAAGGGATAGTTTCACTTCTTCTTTCCCTATGCGGATCCCTTTAATGTCTTTTTCTTGCCTTATTGCCCTGGCTAAGGGTTCTAGGACTATGTTGAAGAGGAGTGGAGACAGTGGACATCCTTGCCTTGTTCCTGTTTTTAGGAGGATTGGTTGTAGCTTTTCCCCATTAAGTATAATATTGGCTATTGGTCTGTCATAAATGGCTTTTATTGTTTTTAGAAATGTTCCTTCTATTCCTATTTTCT
Source organism: Dipodomys spectabilis (assembly GCF_019054845.1). NCBI lineage: Eukaryota > Metazoa > Chordata > Mammalia > Rodentia > Heteromyidae > Dipodomys > Dipodomys spectabilis. Next base: position 3,980,716 of record NW_024870792.1, read on the forward strand.
CCAGAGCTTTTAGCATGAATGAATGTTGAATTTTATCAAAGGCCTTTTCTGCATCTGTGGCGATAATCATGTGATTCTTGACCTTGGCTCTGTTGATATGCTGGATTACATTTATTGACTTACGTATGTTAAACCATCCCTGTGTCTCTGGGATGAAGCCTACCTGATCATAGTGTATTATTTTTTTTATGTGTTTCTGGATTCTGTTAGCTAGAATCTTGTTAAGGATCTTTGCATCTGTGTTCATCAAGGAGATTGGCCTGTAATTCTCCTTTTTGGTTGGGTCTTTGCCTGGTTTGGGGATGAGTGTGATATTGGCTTCGTAGAATGAGTTTGGGATAGCTCCCTCCTTCTCTGTTTCTCTGAAGAGCTTGAGGAGTATGGGTATTAGTTCTTCTTTAAAGGTCTTGTAGAATTCTGCTGTGAATCCATCTGGTCCTGGGCTTTTTTTTGTTGGAAGACTTTTGATAGCTTCCTGTATCTCGTTATAGGATATTGGCTTATTTAATTGGTTAACTTCTTCTTTGCTCAGTTTGGGTAACTTGTATTTCTCTAAAAATGCATCCATTTCCGCCAGATTTTCTTCCTTTAGAGAGTATAGCTTTTGAAAGTAGTCTGTTAGAATTGTTTGGATATCTTGGGTACGTGTTGTGATGTTTCCCGTGGCATCCCTAATCCTATTAATATGGGTTTCCTCTCTTCTTTTTTTAATTAATCTTGCCAACGGGCCATCAATTTTGTTTATTTTTTCAAAGAACCAGCTTTTTGTTTGGTTTATTTTGGTTATGGTTTTCTGATTTTCTAATTGGTTAATCTCTGCTCTCAATTTGGTTATCTGGCTTCGTCTAGTAGCTTTAGGTCCCATTTTTTCTTGTTTTTCTAGCTGTTTTAGTTGCAACATGAGATTATTTACTTGGTCTGTCTCCATTCTCTTGATGTGGGCACTGAGGGCAATAAATTTGCCCCTCAGGACTGCTTTTGCTGTGTCCCACAAGTTTCTTTGTGAGGTGTTTTCATTTTCATTGAGTTCTAGGAAATGCTTTATTTCTTCTCTGATCTCTTCTGTTACCCAGGCCTTGTTAAGGAGTGTGCTGTTCAATTTCCATGTATTAGAGAAATTTCTGCGGTATGCTTTGTTATTGAGAGCTAGCTTGATTCCACTGTGGTCAGATAGGATACAGGGGATTATGTCGATCCCTTTGTATTTGCTTAAGTTCCTTGAATGAACTATGATATGGTCTATTTTGGAGAAAGTTCCATGAGCTGCTGAGAAGAATGTGTACTGTGTTGTTTTAGGGTGAAATACTCGGTAGATGTCAGTTAATTCCGCTTGAAGTATGGCCTCACTTAATTCGGTAGCTTCTTTGCCAATCCTCTGGTTGGTAGACCTGTCCTTTGGTGAGAGTGGCGTGTTAAAGTCTCCTAGTATTATCGTATTGGGATCTATTTTATTCTGTAAGTTTGAGAGCATTTGTTTAACATATCTGGGTGCACCGATATTTGGGGCATATAAGTTGATGATGGTTATATCCTCCTCTTGGATTGTTCCCTTTATTAATATGTAATGTCCGTCCTTGTCTTTCTGTACTGATTTTAATGAAAAGTTTATTTTGTCAGATATCAGGATAGCTACACCTGCTTTCTTATTGGGGGAATTTGATTGGTAGATCCTTTTCCACCCCTTCACTCTGAGTTTGTTTGTATGTTTGGCTGAGAGGTGGGTCTCCTGAAGGCAACAGATGGATGGGTCTTGTTTTCTGATCCAGTCCTCAGTTCGTTTTCTTTTAATTGGCGAATTCAGCCCATTTATATTAAGAGAAAGTATAGAGAGATGCATTGTTGTCCCTGCCATTCCGTTTTCCTAAGTTTTTCTTCTTTCCTTTCCTCCTGTGCTTGCTCAGTTAGACTTTGAGTAATGCCTGTTTGGGGCAGGTCCCAGTTCCTGGTTGCTTTCTTCAGGTTGTGTCCCCCCTCTTAGAATTCTTTGTAATGCTGGCTTAATGTTTATGTATTCATTTAGTTTTTCTTTGCTATTAAAAGTTTTCAGTTCTCCATCGAATGTGAATGCTAGCTTTGCCGGGTATATCAGTCTGGGTTGGCAGTTATTGGCTCTCAGGGCTCGTATGGTGCTTTCCCAGGCTTTTCTTGCATTCATTGTTTGTGTGGAGAGATCTGCAGTGATTCTAATTTTTTTCCCGTTGTAGTATAGCTCCTTCTTCATTTTTGCTGCATGCAGGATTGTTTCCTTATTATTCAGATCCATCATTGTTACTATTATGTGCCTAGAAGTGTTTCTCCTGGGATCTTGCTTGTTGGGTGTTCGATAAGCTTTTGTGATGTAGTTAAGATGGTCGTTTTTGAGGTGGGGAAAATTTTCATTGACTATCTTGTTAAATAGGTGTTGCATTCCCTTGCTCTGGAATTCCTCACCTTCGTCCACTCCGATTATGCGAAGGTTAAATTTTTTAGCATTATCTGCTTGCTCTTGAATTTCCCTTTGGTTTAATTTGAGTGATTTTTCCATATCTGTCACTTTTTGGTCCAGTTGGTGTATTCTGTCTTCTGTATCTGACACTCTACCTTCCATTTCATTCACTCTGTTGACCGTGGCTTCTATTGTGGTTTGCATGATGGAAATGGATCCCTTTATGGATTCAATGTTGGTTCTCAGAGTACTGATCTCACCTCTCAATGAGGTGATATCAGTATGCATTACCTCTAATTTGGCGTTTATCTCACTTCTTACTGAGGTTTGTGCAGCTTCTATTTTTGCATCCAATTTTTGTTTGATATCCTGTATATCTTTTGATAGTTCATCCTTGTGCTCTTTCAATTTCTGATCCATTTCTCGCTTTATTTCTTGAGTCATTGCCTCCAGCAACCCTTGGATGTAGTTTTTGTCTTCCATTCCTGCTTTGCTCCCACTGGGGCTCTCCCCTTCGTGGCTGCTGGCTTTTGAGGTGAGCTTGCTGTCCTGGGTAGTGGTAAACCTTGTGATTTTTCTCTGTGATTTTCGCATGGGGGTTCAGGAGACTGCTCTTCAATCTTGTTTTGGTGTGTCTGTCTTTGCTTGGTTGCTGATTCTCTATTGGTAGAGAGAGTCTGTGTCTGATCTGGATTCTGTTGGGAGCCTATTTCCAGCTGCTATTCACTTAGGATTCTCAGCTCTCTGCTGTAGCAATTCCCGCCTTTGGAAGGGTTGAGCAGCCTAGACTGCTTGTGTTTGCTCCTGCGGGTGCTCTTGGGAGGATCAGATGCTCTGGATGCACTCTCCCAAATACTGGAGTCTGCTATGGGCTCCTGATGTGTTTTTGTTTGTTTTGGGCTGGTTGTGGGCTTGACCTCTAGGTTTGGGTGCTGTCCCTCAGCTCTTCAGCTCAGGGCTGGCACCCTACCATTTGAGCCACAGCCCCACTTCTGACCCTTTTTGCTTTGTTCAGGCGCCGGTCCCCTGGCCTGGTTCCGGCCCCAGCCTGGAGCGCGCTCGTTAGGCCTGTGCTAATGTGTATACCACCTTGGTTATGCAGCCTGGAGGACACAGTTCAAATTTCTTCTACTGTTGGTAGTCTTGACCCAGGGGCACTGTTCCTGGCTTGAGCATTTAAGCTCCCTTCCCGGGGCGCTCTTGCTCTGGCCTGGCCAGCAGAGTGTGCTCCACCGGCTGGTGGGGCTCTCGAACAGTTCCCAGTTTTAGTGGGTCCTGTGGTCCGGGTGTTGGGGTAGGGAGTCTAGGTCAGGGTCTGGGGATTCCCTCCAGCTCTGGTCTCCCTTGATGGATTCCCTGTCCCCTGATGGGTACTCACCCTGTAGGTCGTCAGTTGTTGTTGCAGTCCGTCAGTTGTTGTTGCAGTCCGAGTTCAGTTGGGGTGGTTGCGGGCTGGGTTGGGCGGCCCCCCGCCGGGTCGTTGCGATCGCGACAGGTCCCTTTGTGGCGCTGCTGGTGCCGGGCGGCTTTGGCGGGATGGAGCCTCTCCGCTCCGGTGGAGAGTGATGGGTGGGGTGGGATCCTCCTGGAGACTCCCGGCTGGTAGGTTTCTCTGTTCCTGGCGATCTGCTGTTCTGCAATCCGGTACCTGGTGATCTGCAAGCAGCCCCCTGTGTCTCTGTGGCTCCGGCAGCCCCTGCCGGGCCGGCTGGCCGGCGGCTTGGCGCACTGCCGCGCGGCCAGTAAAGGTTGGGGGAGGGGTCTTCGCTCTTCTCTGTTCTGAAATTCTTCTTTTCCTCTCTTTCTTTTTTTGTTATTTTCCACCTCTGGTTTTTCTCTGAGTGTTCGTCTTTTTGTTGTTGTCGGTCTCTTGGGGAGATTAAAGGTTGGAACTCGAACTCTCTTTTTGGTTGGAGAGAGCTGTGGCGTTTCCCTACTGCCCCGTCGCCATCTTGAGAACTCTCCCAACATACTTTTTAAATCGGTCTCCCATCTCCAACTTTCTACTGTGCTCACACATCAATTTGTATGTTTAATTATTACAACTTTAAACAGTGATGCAATCCAACTTAGAATACTTTTAATGCTATTGGTATTAGGGCCAAACCTAAATAAATCTTTTTGTTCCACATATTTTTAGTAATTTTAAAATTTCAGGTGTATGATTTGTGCAAAGAGTTTTACTGCAGTGACCTACAGAAAACATTGCCTCTGTGCATCAGATAAATAGAGCACCCACTATTTGTAACTACTCAGGTATTTGTACAGACCCTGTGGCTGCTTATCTATACGCCTTCCCACTACTTAGCCTTGTACTTGCAATCCTTAAGCACAGTTCTCTCTCTCTCTCTCTCTTTTTCTCTCTCTCTGCCTCTCTCTCTCTCTCTCTGTCTCTCTCTGTCTGTCTCTGTCTCTCTCTGTCTCTCTTTTTGGAAACATTTCATTTTTCGGTTGCTAGTTTTCCAACAACTCTCCACTAGTCATTGGCCTTTGCCAGGAGTGAGCAAATACTGTGTGTTGTTTTACTATAAGCAGTTAATTTTTACCTAATACTACTTTCGTAGCAAAGGGTTTTCTTTATAACTTACTTGTTTAGGCTAATATCTGGCCAGAGGTAGAGTGGTTTTGGAACTGAAGCCATCAGCACACACAGTGATATACAAATATTATTGTAAAGAAACAAATGGAATAGAAAATATTGGATGTTTTATTTTAGCTTTTCTGTTAAATAGATTCTTATGTATATTTCACACTTTGGTTATAGTGTGTGCTGTATCCTGCAAGCTTTCCATCGATGTGAATGCTTTAAATTGTGAATCTTAATTGTGAATTAAGCCTAAAACAGGCTTAATTGTTTTCCACATAGGGTGATTCAATTTTTATAATGTGTTCCTTGTAATTAAAATTTAATACTTAATATTTAAGCTATATTCTGCTTTGGTAAGAAAATTTAATATACTCTCCAGTTAGACGTCAAGACGCTAAATTTTAACTTGTTTTAGAGAAATTGCATATTATGTAATTATGAAAAAGAAATAGTCACTCATATATTATTGTCAACAATATATCTTAATGACATTAAAATATGCAAAGAATATATGGGAAAGAACAATTAAAATAGCTCTTCAAAATGAACAGTAATAATTTAAGAATATCAGATTATACCTGTATTCACATATATCCACATTTTATGCAATATCACCTACTCAAAGAAAAACTCAAATAAAATGATAATAAAAGCTCCAAAATAATAGTTTCAAATAATAACCATGAATGATTATAACTCCTCCATCAAACTAAAGTCACAATGTCATTTTTACTCTCCTACCATTACTATCTTTTAAAATATCTCCTCTTTCTTTTGTTTGTTTGTTTTGTCAGTCCTGGGTCTTGAATGCAGGGCCTGGGCACTGTGTCTGAGCTTCTTTTATTTGTTCAAGGCTAGCAGTCCACCATATGAGTCACCAATTCCAGCTTTTTCTTTTCATGTGATACTAAGGAATTGAATCTAGGACTTCAAGCATGCTAGGCAAGCACTGTGCCACTAAGCCACATTACCAGTTGCTCCTCTGTTTAACTTCTGGGAATATAGCCATAGCATGGGTAGCTATAATATTGGTTTACCCTATTAAAATTGTTAAATTGTTAAGTGGTTATTTCTGCTACATGTTGAAGGGATGCTAAGTTCTCTCTAAGAAAAGGAGAAATACTTTGCTTCAGAATATTCACGAGAATGATGAAAAAGATACTCACCTAAAGGAAGAAATGGAGCAGATGTCTCACAATGAGACATGTAGTGAATCTAGGACACAACTCACTGCTGAGTTCCATCAGAAATTAGAGATGCATTTGAAGCCCTACAAGACTTTGCTATGACATTAGATTTTCCCTCCTGGAGAAAATTCATGTGAGTGAGGATTCACAGAAACTTACAAGGGAAAAGGAATAATCCTTTTAGACTTTAGAAGAAATGTGAAGTAATCAATATGAGTTTATTTTTAAAATAGTAGATACATTCCCCTTTTATTTTTGTTCCCACAACGCATGTTTGATCATTTGTTGCTTGGAGTAAATGTTTTTTAGGAAACTACTCTCAGATTGCCATCAATGACAATGTCATACCTCAAATTACTACTAAAATGGTTTTAGCCGCCAGTTTTAAAGCATTCTTGTGCAGAAATACAGACTTGAGACTGCTATTCTTCAAAAGACCTCCCTGTACAGCTGTCTGGCTTGAATCTTCCATTTTCAAAGTATTCTCAGTATTTTCTAGCCTTCCTTGCTCTAAATATGTATATATATATATAACATAGTTTATGCTGAACACCTGTTTTCCTTCAGGGAGCCTGGAATTTGGGAGAGTCTGGATTTTAGGTTAGGCAGATGGTCTGTATATAACAAGTGTCCAATAAAAAGCAGACACCAATTCATTCAAGATAAGGAGGAATACTTTAAAATGGAAGTGACTGTGATTCTTGACATTGTAAATACAAATAAAATGATGTTATGAAATTGAATATTGTGATAGAATTCTAGCTATAAACAAAATATAGAGAGAGACAAAGTAAGTAAAATAAACAAAAGTAATGGATCAGGCTGGTAATTTTCCTGTACAAGGAGAGTTGACAACTTCGTTTCAACAATTGTTGCCTTGGAAATATGCCAGTCATGATACTAGATTGTGTCCTTTGTAACAGGAAAAAAAGTAGATATACTTTTGCTAATGCATCAAATTTTAGCAATGATTACACTCATTTCCACACCAGATCTTGATTGAAAAAATATGGTTGATTGTCAGGTACTTACAATTTTTGTTGAAAGGTGTGGACATTTAATTGTAGCTATTGTAGCAAAATTCTAGAAGATTAAGAAAATATACATAGAAAACACACATCACATACACATTTTCTATACTGAGATTTTTAAACATGTGGCTTATGCTGGCTAGAAAGCCTATTTTGTCCAAAAATATACTATTTAAAAAATGTTAATTTATCAATTCAATGAGTAACTTGTGAGGATAAGTAATAAATAAAAAAAAAGATTATTGGCTAAAGCAACTGCAGAGCTAACCAATGTATACTTTCATGAGTTAAAAAATACACACAAGACACATTATGAGCAAAATGAATTAGAGAGTTGTGGAAGAAAGATGATTCATTTGGGAGAGGTCTCTTGGTATCAGTAAAGAACTGACTCTCATAGACTAAATAAATATTTTTTGAGAATGATTCCTGGATAGAACTTGGAAAAATGAAGCATATTCTAAATGGGGTATATAAAAATGTGGTGAAAAACAGAGGGATATTGCAAGGCTCACAGAATTGGACATGCTATAGTGAATGTAAAGTAAATTGTCTTTTATAAGGGTTCCTTTCCCAAGGAACTCACTGGAAGAAAGGCATAAGGATCATGAAGGTTTCAATAGCAGTTCTCTGCTGTAGTCCATTCTGTTTAGTAACCAGAAAACACACTCCCACAACAAAATACCACTTTATTGAAATATTTTCATGCAATATGAGGCTGATGCAAACTTCCTTTTCAAAACAAACAGGTATCTTCTGGAGATATTACAGATCAGATGGGATTCACAGTAATGTGAATATCACATCAAGGCAAATCACATATAGATACAATATGCACATTACATAAGAAACACACTATCATAAAAATGTTTAGCTGTCTGGAGAATACAACAAATAGATTTGGTGATCAATAAATGTTTGTCATAGCCTTTCAGTTTGTAAAATAATACAGTATCTATCAAGCACAATGAAGCAAAATATAATAAAATGATTGATGCCTGTGTGCTAAAATTTACTGTAGTTTCTCCAACATTGTGAAAACCACAGATGACATTTTTTACATATGCTGTTTTATTCTCTACCTCTAAGACTCTTTCCCTGAAACTTTTGTCCTGAATCCTGCCCAACATATATACATACACACACATCCCTATACACACATAACCCTACACACACACACCCTCTATACACACATAAATACCAATACAGACACATATACACACACAAACACATGCCTATACATCTGTGTGAACTATCCCAAATTGTCTGAAAGAATTAATCAAAAGTTGAACTCTAGCTGGAAAATATTTTAATGTTTGGAAAAAATATAACTATATAAAACATTAAATATTTCATCATTCTGGAAGATACATGAAATCTTTTATTTTGTCTATCAGAGGCTCACATTTTATGTAAAATTAACTATACATGTATATCACTTCTCATGTAATTTTTATTCTCTTGAGTGGGTATTCTTCAGACTCATAGATAATGTAAACATACGCATTATTTAAAATATTTGAATCTGTATTGTATGTTAGTAAATAATTGAGTGACAGTTTTTTACAGAGAATTTCAAGTAGATAATTAAAACTTCTTTAGTTTTAATTGCATAATATTAAGCTACAATAAATATTTAAGTTCTTTATATTTGTCATAACCATGATGATTAGGCTTTAGAACACAATGCACAAAGAATTAGCTGCATTCCAAGTTCCAGTAGAAAACTAATGTTTTATAAAACACTTTAGATAATATTCTTTTTTCTCCCACTACTTTAATCTAAGGAAATGCTTAAGGATTTGCTTTCTCTTATATTAATTAGCTTCAATTACTTGTTTAAAATCTACTTAGTACGATCAATATGGAAATGTGAAAGTACTAGCTAATACTTTTCTAATAATTATTTTACCCATATAGAAATAGTTGGACTTTAATCATAATTTGAAAATGCGTTGTGCTTTCTTAACCGCTTTTGAGCTATTTGCTACAGAGTACAAAAAAGACATATCTGAGAGCATTCTTGACTAGAAACTGAAGGGATATCATTGTGTTTTTTCTGACAATATAAAAAAAGCCTCAGGAGAATTTTTTCCTTCGATGTTCTTTATACTTATGATGTTCAGTTATAAATATAAAAAAGACAAGCCATGATCCTTCTTGTCTCCAAGAACTAAGAAAAAAAATGTGTTAAATGCTAACAACTGCTCATGTCAAAAAATGACATTAGTTATCTCTTTTAGCTTTTAAAACTAAGTGCTCAGAATGACACAGGATTTGGAGCGATTTGGAGTTCTATATTGGAGCAAGGCTAAGTGGCAGGCAACAAACTATCTTGGACTCTCAGGCATACAACTCAAACATGGAGAAAAATTGCTAGTGAGTATTCTAGCAGGAAATATGGAAATACAGTCTTCTCTACCAAATCAGTTTACATTTTCCTAGTTAATATGTTCTATATTTATTAATAGTTTTTTATTAATGTGTTAACTTTCTCTTTTTTGATGTTAAGTTGGATTTAACTATCCAACTAAATGCATGTGTGTAAATATTTAGCAGACGTAAGGTAGGCATTTTGTGGACACATTCTTGCTATTTCTTTGCTTTCAGTTTTTTCTGTTATTTCAAAAGACATTTACTTTATCTTATATCTTAATTCTGATAACAATATTCTAAAACTGAGAACCCATTTTTCTTTCTTTTGTTTTATAGCTTGACTTTTTTTGCATTTCAATTTCAACTAATAGAATTCTCATAGGACCAAATAAGTTCTTTTAGTGGTTGGCTGTATTTCCCTAGGATTACGGTTATTTAAAAACTAAAATAATTCTGTTCAATTATAAGAAATATGTGCGTGTCTTGCCAAAATATTTATTTCAAAGATATTAAGTAGAGATAGTCTTGATCTCTTTGATAACTTTATTATTCATCATACACAATAAATGTAGATTCAGACTTACATATTTAGTACAGTCAATGTTTCCTAAGTGTTGGAAAGAAAACCAATTAAATGTAGAAACAAACTACAATAAGTCTTTTTCCTTCATTGAGGAAGGAAGCTCAAACAAGACAAGGATGAAATGTGAGTGAAAATATTTGCAGTTTTGCTTCACTCTACCTCATGCTATCACCTAGTAAATTATATATTATTCTATTTATTCTATATTATTATGTTTTCTATATTACAGAAATATGAATGATGTTATTTTCAAACCTATAAGTTGCTAGAATAGAAGTTTTCTGCATTTACTCTCATTTTTAGTAGGTAAATTTTCTCCAGTGGTTTTTATCCCAAGGAATCCACTTAATACTTTATAAAAATAATTTAGAAATGAAGAGGAATCAAGCAAAGGGGGAAGGTTTTATTGCACTTGTAGACTTGCCACTTCTTCCTCTTATTCCATCTGGGTGGTGCCATTACTTCCAGACTGGTCTTTCCCCTTCATTGACTCTCCTCTAAATCATTCAATCATTCAATCAGTAATTTCTCTTTCAAACACACCCCAAATGTATACTTAGTTGTTCATAATTGAAATCTGGCTGCATAGAAGGCAGGGTAAAACATTTGCAGTCTCAGGACTACCTGGGCTAAAATTTACTGAGACATTGTTTCAATGACAAAGCCAGTAACAGTTGTTCATGACTGTAATCATAGATATGTGGAAGTGAAGGTAGGAGGATCATAATCTGAGGCTGGCATGAACAAATAGTGCAAGATCTCATCTGAAAAATAGTCAGCAAAATGGTTTAGAATTCAAACCGCAGTACTACCAAGTAAATAAGAACAAATAATAAACATATAGGTGAATAAATAATGATTAAGAAGAGCATGACAACATCTTAAGGACACTATAATTATTTTTGAGGTAACACAAGATTAAGAGAAATATATTCATGATTGGCTAACAAAAATCTTACCCAGCATTTTCAAAGTTTTAGCTTTACTTTTAATGTTAAGTACCTCTTTATTGATCAAAGAAACTAAAATTTAGACTTCCTTTTTATTTTAATAAAAAACTAGGATCCTGTAGTTGGTAGGAAAACATTTATGGAGATGTATAATTTGCCAAATTTAAAAGATGATATTTAACTCTTTGAAAGTGAAAAATATAGCACAAATTGATCCACGATTTTCTAATGATAGCCTGATCATTTAAAGGAAAACCTTTCAAAAATAATTATATATCCATGATTTCCTTGGCCAACGTTAAACTTATACCTCTTAGGGAACATCATAATTTGGTTATCAATATTTAAGAAATTTTATTTTCTAAGATAATCTTCAGTCAACAATAAGAAAGTGGACTTCAAGTTTTTTCCTCCTTGACTGTCTCCTGTTTGATGTCTGTGTCCCTGGGGCCATGTCCCACCATGTTGAATTCTGCCCTTCAGGAAATTTCCAGCTATACTTTCCATCACACCACTAAGCTGTTCTTTTCGTAAGTATTATTCATGGCATCAATGCTCTCATAATTGTGTTAGAGGGTTTTTTTTTTACTGCAACAAATACACAATATAAATCAACTTATAGAGAACTTTCACTTGCTGTTGCTCTGTGCTGATGCCTTTTCATGCCAGGAGCATGTGGTGGAGCAAAACCACTCTTCTTGTGGCTGGGAAATGAATCGAAGAAAGTGACCGTGGTCTCAAAATCTGCTTGGTTGGTATGATAAAAATGATCCCCCTTGCAGGGCACTGGTGGCTACTCAGTAGGCTGAGATCTAAGGATCTGAGAATCGTTGTTCAAAGTCAGCCCGGGAAATAAAGTCTGCAAGACTCTTGTCTCCAAATTAACCACCTGAAAACCAGAAGTGGCGCTGTGGCTCAAGTGGTAAAGGACTAGCTTTGAGCTAAAGAGCTGAAGGACAGCACGCAGGACCAGAGTTCAAGCTCCACGACCAAAATAAGATAGATATATAGATAGATAGATAGATAGATAGATAGATAGATAGATAGACAGACAGACAGACAGATAGATATAGATAGATAGAATAAAAAAAGATCCCCAACCATCTCAGTAGGCCCCAACTCTTAAAGTTTCCTCCAAGTCTCAACAGTGCCAAAGAGGGGTTCAAATATTTAACACTGGGCCCATTAAGAAAAAATTCTGCTCCAAACAATAGCAATCATCTTTCTTTTTTACAGAGACTACTTTACCCACAAAGGAGCAACTCTAATGGTGATACTTTTTGTTTGAGAGTAGATAATAACATCCGTAGATTATCTTATATTCTTTAAATAATTGCATTTGTTTCATCTGAAGTTGGTTCTGATATCTTTCTAGTAGATTGCTGTTTGTGATGTAGATTTCCTGGGTCTTCTTTTAATGCTAATCAAACAGAATTAAATCAGCAAACGACGCCAGTGTGGAATTGAACTGAATGACTTTAAACTTTAAATAACAAAGCAGTCCAGTACATAGTCACAGCTGAGCAAGTGCAGAGTCCTATGGCATCCTTCTCTTGGCAACAAATCAGCTTCCCCAAATGCCAATAGCTTTCACTGTAATTATAAGGGCTGGCCATGATTTGTTTCACCATGGGGATGCTGCTCTGTCTGTGTACGATTAGGCAGAAGAAAATCAGTAAATGCAAGGAAGAACCAAAGAAAATATTTTCTTCCCTTTCAGAATAAAGCAAGTAAGACTCTGTTCAGTAGTTTTACATTTTCATGTGGCTTATAAGGTCATAAAAGGTGAACTTTTCCATTATTAGTTATTTTTATGAGAGTTTATGAGAAAAAGAAACAGAAAATAATTTACAATCTGAAACTTTCATGTTATTTTGCTCAATAAATATTTTTGAAGATTATCATACTATAAAGCATTAATGCAAAAGGTATTCAAGAAACAAAATATTTCTTGTGTATTCCAAAATTTTTAATCAGAATAGAAAACCAATTTGTCCCTCACCCTCACCTTAATAAGATTTCCAAAATGCAAATCGAAGTGAGATTGAGAAAACCAGCTGTGAACGTGTGCTGTGTTGACTGACAGTGCAAATTTAGCAATGCAATTTAGTGCTGTTCAGCATTAGTGACCTTTTAAAGACTAACATGAAAACATTATTCCCTGTGATCTGAATCATTTGAGATGCTTCAGCTCTCACACATTACAGTATAAATACTTCAAAACAAAGAAAGACAGTGGGAACACTCAGATAAAATTTTAGCAATGATAAGACAGAGCGCTATAACCTATGTTGCAATGCTTTGGCCAAGATAAAGAAAAAGTAAAGTCATTTACATTTTCTATGTTAGCTATTTTTGGGTATTGCATAAATATTCATTTTATTTCTATTTTCAATGTAAAATTCTGACAGCCAGTACAAATTTGTATATCTTTTATGAAAAAGATTATAATATAAAGACAACATTGCTGGTTGTGTCCTACAGAGTGGAGCTATGATAATCTTGAGTCAGATGATCTGGGCCAATTTCTGTCCATACCACATGATAGGCTAAGATTCCTCAGGCTTGAAGTTATATCATTTAATTTCATCCCAATTTCTTCATCTGGAATATGGTATTTCCATATTTTCTATAAAAGTAAATATATTTATGTTCTTCAGTGATTACCAACACAAAGTATAAATTAGTGATTCATCTATGTTTTTCATATAAATAGACTTTCAGTAAGTTCTTCAAAACACACTTTATGTACCCATAAAGCTATTCTTGCTTCTATCATCAAAAAAACCCTCTAAAAGTCAGAATTTACTTATTCACATAACTAAAGTTTTAAACCAGCAGATGCATTTGGTTTTAAAATAAACAAGTTGATATTACAAACTTATATTGATATTTGTATATTTGTATCCTAATGGGCAAGGAAAACACCATAAATGTAAATTAAAAACAACACTTCTTATATTATTAAGTCGTGTCTCTTGTCAAAACACTTAAAATTTGTCCCTCCTGTGTCTCACACTGGGAGTTCAGTGCCAGATAAGAAGTCACAGTTTTGCTTTATCACTTGAAAAAACATCAGGATGGAAAAACAACAATGCCTCATGAGATGATTGCCTTTACAACATGCCAAGAAGATTAAAGCTTCATGTTTATGACAATTTGGATTAAACTTGGGCCTGTATTTTTAGAATCTGTGTGGTGAATGAGCCAATTAAACATTCTTTAAAATCACATAAGTTTGCATAGTTTCTTAGAGTAGAAGACTTGACTGTTATGTAAAAAGATATGAACAGACCACTACGTTATTTTGAAATGTCCTTGGATGTACTTCATTTATACATGTCCTTTGGATTTTTTGACAGGTGCTTAATAATAAGAAGTGGAAAATCATAATTACTTACTGATAATTTATTATCAGTGAATTCTTATTTTGTCTATAATATTTATGATATATTTTGTGGTTTATGAATACATAACACTATTACTTCTTTAACTCTTTGAAGGCTCAATATTTAAGATTTTTATTATAAAGTATTTTCAATTAAATTTAAAATTAACCAATGCCATGTTTAAAAGTTTTGAGTTTTCTGCTTCCAGAAATAAATGAATTCATGTACATTTCTCTAGAATTTACACCAAGTGAACCAAAACCCTGAATATAATATGAAAAATAAATTCAGTAAGATTCTGAAAGCTCAAAAAAAGGAAAATATATGGAGATCTTAGGTTCTGAAGAATAACTTATTTCCCAGACCAAATAAGTAGTAGACAGGCTGACATTGTGTAACTACCAATCAGAAAATGAAAACAAAGCCTCAGGAAAAACGTATTCCTTTGGCAAAAGATGAAAGAAAATTCTGACAACAATCATTTTGCAGTCAAACACCGTAGATCAAACAGTGGCCCTAACCTTCGTCTAGACAATCATGTATGGAAATCTTAGAGACTTTCACTCTCAAGGCATTGAAGAAACTGTTCTTACGACGTCAAAGATGGCCATATTTGGAGGAAGGGGGTGATTGTTCAGTGCTGTGTAACAAGGTGCTCTTCCCTGCATTTCCATGGAGACGTGCTTGGACTCCCTCATCCTACGCCCATCAGTGATGACATTCGGCCTCTCACGGTGGCCTACTGAAGGATATCATAGTAAATGGAGACCCATCACTACAGCATTGTTCAGTGGAAGAAGGACCGCACTCTCTTGTGTCATTAACTATAGCATGGAAGGACGAAAGAGGAGTGTGCTTCATCCACAGGAAGAATGATATAAATAGAAACTTAGCAAGACAGAATGGAAATCCCAACACTGCTCAGCAGTAACAAGGACCTTCTCTGGATCAGTGCGAACAATAGGCCAGTGAAGGCTATGTAGGGAACCTGGACTTTTACTCTCACCTAACAGTTAAAAAGCAGCAACTCTTTCCCCGAACTGAATTGTGCCAGAACAGGCCTTCAATGTTTACATATCTAGAGTCTCATAACATTATTCATTAAAATCCCAGCTCAGTCTCAATTCATTTGTTAATCCCAAAGCAGGATCTCACCTTGAATTACAAACAAAAACAATGGCTTCTACCATTGACCTAAAATAGATGAGAGAATTATGTGAGCATGGTTTTACAATTGCCATCTTCAAACTGCATCAAACAGCAATTAAAATGATGCTTGCAAAAACGAGAAAAATAAATAACAACTGAAAACAACTCAAACTCATAGCCAAGGAAGAATATATAATAGGGGACCAGGGGGCTGGGAAGGTGGCTCAGTGGCAGAGCGCTTGCCTTGCATGCATGAGGCCCTGCATTCAATTCTTTAGCACCACATAAACTAGCCTTGAGCTGAAGAGCTGAGGGACAGCGCCCAGGCCCAGAGTTCAGGCCCATGACCGGACCCCCCCACAAAAAAAATAGAGGACCAAACAGACATTTTAGAATTAAAAGATGTAACTATTGAAATAAGAAAAAAAAACTTTGGACTATAAACTCAACAAGAATTGAATGAATGAGCTGGAGAAAAATTAGTAAATGTGAAGATATAACATGATAAACTGTTGTATGTGAATAGCAGAGAAAAAATAGAAAAGACAACAGGAACACAGTGGCTCTATTACTATAAAAGAGAATTTTCATGCTAACATATTTTAATATAGAGGAGAATGAGGGTGAGACTAGAAAATATTGGATAAATTCACTATAATTTTCATAAATGTGTTAAAGAAGTTTGGCAACAGAGGTTCTAGAAGCTGAATCAAATCCAAAGAGAGTAAACTCAATTAAATCCATAAGAAACCATAGTCAAGCTTTTGGAAAGTAAAGACAAAAGAAAATAAAAGGAAAGTATAATAAATAAAACACTCAGAGAAATGACACACAGTATGTAGCAAACGAATCTGAGTAACAATAACTCATATATAATCACAGAGACCAGAGAAAGGACAAAATATTTCAGCTGTACAATTAAAAGGCTACTGTAAATTAGTTGTTTTAATTGTTTTAGTGAAAGAATTTGGTAGTATCTTAAAATAGAGAGAACCATGCCTCCAGCTGTTTGGAAGACCGAGATTGGGAGGATGAGTGTTCAAGGACACCCTGGGCAGAAAAGCTAACAAGACCTTTTCTCCTGTGAGAGCTTTGGTATTATGGCAAATGCCTCTTAAGATAACTACCGTGGGAAGCATTATAGAATTGATTTTATAAATGTGTCCAGAAGGAAACCGAGTGCTTATTTCAAACTTAACCATTCACTACCCCACGTCCTCTGTGTTCTTTTTTCTATTCACATTTCTCTCTATCCTATCATTGTTTATGTAGTTTTGCCTTGTTCGGAAGACCATATAGTTGAAATCATTCAGTACACCACTTTTTAAACATGTTTACTTTGTTTTTCACCTAGTAACATATATTTAAGATATGTATGGTTATGGACAGTCTGGAAGAGTAGTTTAGCTTTCCTAAAATGTATGAGGCTCTGAGATTAAATTCTAGTAATGCCCCCAAATATAATTGTCCAACAAAGATCTTGATCCAGGTATTCAATACATTTATGTTTTCCAGGCCAAACCCACTAGCAACTAAAACTTTCTTCAATATGTGACCAGTTAGAGAAGTTGTAGTGTACGTGTACACACACAAACACACACATATGCATAATGGAATATAACTCAGAACAGACATATACAATGAAATAGTGGTAAACAACAATTTTGATGTATCTCATGGTTAGCAATCTGAATGACAAGTCAGTTTAGTAATTGAAATTTTAGACTGGAAAATATATCAAGGTTGTTGGTAATGGGGTCTCTGAACAGGAATGGAATGCTGACTACAAATGAGTAGAATCAAGAAGTTCAAAAAAGAAAAAAAAGTTCATTGATCTGATTTCATGACTTAATTGCAATGATGGTAACACAGACATCTTATGACAAAATGACATGTCTACAAATACATACAAAATCTGCTGGAGTTACAGGAATGGGGATGGATTATTCATGTAGTGGGTGTTGGAGGTTTTGTTCTTTTTAAAAACTGTAATCCAAATATATTTAAAATATGCTTTATGCATATTTATCCATTGTATAATGAGAAGCCCTTAAAATAGGTGGAACCCATGAGTACCCTGGTGAATTTATACTGGAACTATATAATTTTAAAATCAGATTTTAAATTGTTTGCCTAAAAAAGGAAGCAAGTTTGCATTACCATTTATTATTTATAATAAACATATTAATAGAATTGAACAATGAAATAAAATCTGCATGCAAAATAGTTCCTAACCAAGAGTTAAATAAATAATGTTATAAACAAATTTCCAACCGATACCTAACTTTGTTATTCAACCATTGTGCAGGTTCATTGTTAGATACTGGGAGCACAATGGTTATACAGCAGATTGTTTTTTTCATAAAACTCTCACAAACATATGTTGAATATCTCCAAATATATTTTATATTTCAGAGTCTACTATTCTATAGCTTTTCAAAAGTCTTGTATCTGTAGAACTCTCCAGACAGTAAGTAATACTGTCTCTATTGACAACTTTTTCTGAAGTTGGTTAACTCATTTCCTTGAGTCATCTAGCATTGCAAGCTCAACTCAATTAAACCAAGCTCTCCGTTTTCCTCCCCACAACCCATGCCCAACATGCTTCTTCATTGGTGTTTGCAATTCTGGGAATAATATCTCAATCCAGCATCCTGAGAAACTATCTTCTTTTTTTCTATCCCGGAAGATCATTCATATCAATGAAAGAACTCTGCCCTTCTGTGTCATCTTCCATGAATGGATCTTTCTGCCAAGAGAGTGAAAACTCTCACTGTTGTGCTAAGAGTTCATTCTTTCTTTTATAGAATTTCTGAGAAAATGCTCTCCCTGGTCTCACTGCCTTGTTCTTATTAATCTTTGCCACATTCTGATGCTCTAATTGCATACGTAAGAAAGTCCCTTCCATGCTGCATACTGCTGAGAATAGCTATAATTTTAAAGTTGACTTAGAGTTCTCTGTAAAATCTGGCTAGTACTTAATCTCTCCTATTTTATTTCTTCCATTCCTTCATTTTATATTTTATAGACTAGACATAACTTATTTTTAAAGAAATTTTTGAGTGGAGAAAAGACTCCAGCTTCTAGTATAATAATAGTGTTTCTTCAATTTCTTTTTTCTTTTTTTTTTGTTGGTCGTGGGGCTTGAACTCCGGGCCTGGGCATTGTCCCTCAGCTCTTCAGCTCAGATGAGTGCTCTACCACTTGAGCCACAGCGCCACTTCCAGTTTCCTCAATTTCTAATAAAGCCCTTACTTTCTCAACTTCCCTTTGGAGAAGTAGTTATCATGCAATTAAAAAAAACATGGCTTCCCTTGAATTTTACCTTTTGTCCTTTTAATTTGGAAACTCTGTTCTTGAATTTTAGTATATTTTATTCAACTGTTTCTCTCAATTTCTTGTTTCCTCAGATTCTTTATACTTTGTTGCAAATGACTCTATTCTGATATTATATCTTCTATTATTGTTCTATTATGCAGGATATTTCCTTTCTAAATTTTGTGAAAAGTTTTTGTTGTTTGTTTTGCATTTTTATTTTAGTATTTTCCAAATTTTATTTTTCAGAGAAGTTTTTGTTCATAGTAAAATTGGAGAAAGATAGAGAGGTTTCCCTTAGATATGATCAGATCTTCTGATTATCACTATTTTCCCTACAAAATCTCTATTAATTATGATTGGTCAACTATATAGATACACACTAATTAACCAAAACTTATAGAGATTGTATTTATACTCTCTTTAACATAGTTGTGTGTTCTATAGATTTTTCCCATTTGTCTAATTATTGGATGCATTATTTTGCTATTTTCCCTACATCTACACCAGATCATCTGAGGTTTTTTTTTTTTTCCATTCTGGTTTGTCTCCATTCTAACATTGTTTCTGTAATTTTGCCTTGTTGTCCAGAATGCCATGTAGTTGGAATCATCTGGTACTCTGATTTCCTACCTGGGCTATTTTCACTCGGCCATATGTATTTAAGCCATGCCATTTCATGACAGCTCATGTCTTTTGAGCAACAAGTAGTATTCCAATTCATCTATCAGTTTTTATTTATTCACTCATCTACTATAGGTCACTTGGTCAGTTCTATGGTTATTAATTACAGGATAAAACACATAGGGCATCCCTGTACAAGTACTTTAAAATATATTTTTCTTGTAAAAATAATGTACAGAGGGGTTACAGTTACATGAGTAAGGTAATGAGTATATTTCCTATCAAGTATTGTTACATTGTTACAAGCAGGGTCAACCTGTAACCTTATTTCCGCATTTTGTTATTTCCCTTCCCCATCCTAAATTGGGAAAATGGATATTCAAGATTCAGGGTACTTAAATCAAATACAGTGAAAACAGGGGTTATATCATGGGGGACGAACATACAAAAGAAACAAAAATCACATAGTATATTAAGTACATTAAAAACAATGACAACAAATATAAAACCTCTTGTGTCCCTATTTTGTGGTTCATTTCACTTAGCATCATCTTATATGGTCATATGTACATAGCTTTTGACCTTTTCTGCTTGTCATCGACATATACTAGTTACTACAAATAAGAGAAACTATGGGACCTATGTTTCTTTGGGCCTGGGCTAAATTCACTTAATATAATTTTTTCCAAGTCTTTCCATTTCCTTACAAATGGGGCAGTGTGATTCTTTCTGATGGAGGCATAGAAATCCATATTGTGTGTGTGTGTGTGTGTGTGTGTGTGTGTGTGTGTGTGTGTGTGTGTATATATATATATATGCCTCACATTTTCTTGATCCATTCAACTAATGAGGGACAATCTGGGTTGGTTCCATATCTTAGATATGGTGAGTAATGCTGTAATAAAACATAGTTGTGCTAGTAGCTTTAGTTGTTTGCTTAAATGCCCAAAAGTGGAATTGTTGGGTCATAGGGGAGCTCTATGTGGAGTCTTTTGAGGAACCTCCACATTGCTTTCCAAAGCGGTTGAACAAGTTTACACTCCACAAACAATGCAGTAGGGCTCTATTTTGGCCACATCCTTCCGGCATCTGTTGTTATTAAATTTCTTGATTATATCCATTCTTACTGGGATGAGTTGGAATTTCAATGTAGTTTTGATTTGCATTTCTTTTATGGCTAGAGAAGTTGAACATTTCTTCTGGTGTCTATAGGCCATTCTTATTTCCTCTTCAGAGAAGTCTCTCTTTTGAGTCTTTAGCCCACTTATTAATTGGGTGGCTGTTTCTTTGAGGATTTGTTGTTGGGGAATTTAATTTTTTGAGTTCAAAGTATATTTTACATGTGAGGCTCTTGTCTGTTGTATGGCTAGTGAAGATGTTGTTTCAATCCGTGGGCTTTCTATTGATCTTGTTAGCTATGTTCTTTGCCATGCAGAAGCTCTTCAGTTTCATGAAATCTCATTTGTTCAACCTTTCTCTGATTTGTTGCGTTTCTGAGTCTTCATTAAGAAAAGTCTGGCCTTGCCAAGGAGCCCTAGAGTTTCTCCTATTTCTTCCTGTAATGTTTTCAGGGTGTCTGCTTTGATTTCAAGGTCTTTGATCCATTTGGAGTTGATTCTGGTGCAGCGTGAAATATAAGGATCTAGTTTTAGTTTTCTACAAGTGTTTAACCAATTTTTCCAGCACCATTTACTGAAGAGGTGTCTTCTTCCATTTTATTTGTTTTAGCTCCCTTAACGAAGATTAGGTGGCTATGGGTCTGCTGGTTCATTTCTGGGTCTTCGGTTCTACTGGCAGTACCAAGCTGTTTTGATTAATATGGCCTTGTAGTAGAGTTTGAAGTCTGGCATTGTTATTCCTCCAGCACTGTTCTTTCTGCTAAGGATTATTTTTGCTATTTGGAATCTTTTATCATTCCATATGAATGTTGAGGTTGCTGCTTCTTTTTCATTGAAGAATGAGGTTGGGATATTGATAATTATCGCATTGAATTTGTAGATAGCCTTTACCAGTATTGCCATTTTCATGATATTAATCCTCCTAATCTAGGAGCATGGGAGGTTTGTCCACTTCCTTAGTTCTGTTTAATTTCCTTTTTTTAGGTTTTATTTTATTTTATTTTTTGGGGGGGTCCAGTCGTGGGGCCTGAACTCTGGGCCTGGGTGCTGTCCCTCAGCTCTTCAGCTCAAGGCTAGCACTCTAGCGCTTGAGCCACAGCGCCACTTCCGGCTTTTTTCTTATGTGGTGCTGAGGAATCGAACCCAGGGCCTCAGGTATGCAAGGCAAGCACTCTACCACTGAGCCACCTTCCCAGCCCCCTTTTTTTAGGTTTTAAAGTTGTCTTTATAGAGGTCCTTCACTTCTTTAGTTAATTCCTAGGTTATTTTTTTTGTGGGGCTATTAAAAAGGAGTTGCTTTTCTGATTTCATCCGTGCTCTTCTCGTTATTAGCATACACTGAATTGGTTTTTGAGGGTTAATTTTATACCCTGCTACTTTGTCAAAGTTTCAACTGAGCTCGTGTAACTTGGGAGTGGAGTACATGGTGTTCTTCAAATACAAGATCATGTCATCTGCAAAGAGGGAGATTTTTTTTTAAGCTGGGTGCAGGTGGCTCAAGCCTGTAATCCTAGCTAATCAGGAGACTGAGCTCTGAGGATTCAGCTTCAAAGTCAGCCCCAGCAGGAAAATCTGTGAGACTCTTATCTTCAATAAACCACTAGAAAACTGGAAGTGATGCTGTGGCTCAAGCAGTAGAGCACTCGCCTTGATCTGAAGAGCTCAGGGACAGTGCCCAAGCCCAGAGTTCAAGCCCCACGACTGACCAAAAACTAAAAAACAAAGGAGATTTTTACTTCATCTTTCCCTATTTGGATCCCCTGTGCAAGTATTTTTTAGACTTGTTTTCAGTTTCATTGTGTCATTTGTAATGTGTTTTTCTGGATTATGGATCACACAATAGGAGTTTCTTTAGTATTTTTTTTAAAGGGACATATATTCCAACACATTCCATATTTTCTTCTCATTAGCAAGGGTTTTTCCATATTCCTTTAGTACTGATATTTGTCAATATGCTGAATTTTGGGCCTTCTACTGGGCACTTAATAGTATCATATATTCATTTTATTTTAGACTTTCCTGGTAATCTTGGTATTGATCATCCTTCCTGTACTTTACTGTAGTAATTTCCAAGGCTGCAAAGGAATGTTTCTGCATAACACATTCTTATAATTCTTAGATTTATCTTGTCTGCAACATTCCATTTTTATGATACTTCTGAAATTTTTCTCTTCACTGAAAAATATCTTTTCTCTGTGACTAGTTTTCTATATATTTTGTAATAGAGCTTTTCCTCAGAAAGTTGACAATTTCTGACTTTCTGACCATATTTCAAGTGTGATCACTCATAATCTCATTGGAGACTTTGAGTAAATTGGTGTCTCTTCTACTTTTCACTGAGGATGCATTATCTGGATTATTTCACTGAGAAAAACAATGCACAAAAACTCTAATTCAAATGCACTGAATCTGTACTCATGAAACTGCAATTCTGTCTGCCAGGATCTGGGGTCTAAGTAAGAAGGAAATGTTTATTATTACAGAATTTAGTAGACACATGTTAACATATTCTTCCTCCTTTCTCCACATTTTGCCCACTTAACTAAAGGTTTTTCAATACAGTAATTCCCTATTCTTTGTCCTCTAGTGCTCTACTCTTCTAAAATTTAACCCGAGATTGAGGAGATATGAAACTTTGCTAATAAACAGATTTTATATTTTTTCTCTCTTTTATAGTCACCGACTCATACCTACTAGCAGAGCCAAATCGTAGAGGGAATTCATTTGGATAAATGCTATTGTTACATTTTAAAATACATCTGTTTTTAAATACACCTGTCATAGATTCAACATTCAAGAGTTGTTAGTTACAAATCACTCTTTGGCTTTCCAATTTAACTAGCATGTATATGCTCTTGTCTTCTCTTGAATTTGTGCCTCTAATTTGCTCTATTGTTATAGAGCAAATTAATGAGATAAGATATATATGCTCAACTTGTATCATGTCTATAATTTCATTTGACTTCCATAATAGTATTATGCAATAAATTATATTTCTCTCTCCATATATATATATATATATACACATATATATATATACATCTTTTAAACACTAACTAAAAACATTCACAGGGAAGTCCTAAGTTTTCTCACTATCCTAAAACTAGGTGACATAAAAGAAAAGCATTCACATTTAAGGAAGTTAGTTTATGTTAAATGAATGAAACTTATTTTAAAATTTACATTGTAGTAAATAGTGCCTTTTCAGATGACTATTTTATGGTACACAGGGCTTTACTGATCCATCAGCAATAATTAATGATAGAGCTTTTCATTCTGTATGAAACCTATTTGCTATCTAGGATGGGAGCGTAGAATCTAAAGAGAAATTATGATAATTCAAATATACTGGCACTCTACTGTACCAGAAAATCTATATATCATTTCAAATTTTCAGAAGAATCCTATATTATAAATATTTTCATTCTTTGTACCTTAAAACTGGCAAGATAAACTAATTCCTCACCAGTTTGAATCCTCTCAGTCTATAGTCTTTGATATGATGTAGCAGTTACTTAACTTTCTGAATCCCAGCTCTGTCATTTACCATCTAAATCCAATTATGTTTCTTATTAACCATATGCATTGGTATCCTCAACTCTCAAGTAAGGGTTACAGACTTGAGTATAAAAATGACAATGATTAAAAATGATTACTGAATGTTCACTATATATGATTTTCCATTATATTTACTGATGTGTCACAGTTCTAAGCAAATAGTGTTTTTCAAGTTAAAATGTGTGTATTCCTTTTGTTGTGTGTACAATAAAAGTATGATACATATGAGACATTAAAACAAAATATACAGAAATGATTGTTGTAACTATAGGAAACCTGTTTCCGTTCTATTACAAAAGAAACAAGAAATGATCATTTCAAAAATAGTTAGATTCCCAGAATAAGCATTTATGTAATTGAAATGCAATCCCTTAAATATTATACACTATCCAAAACTTCAGTCACTCTGTGAATGGTTATCAGTGAGTGAAAACACATTAGCTTTATCGCTAGACTTGTATTGCAGTGAGGCAGGTGGCATAGAACTTGCCACCAAAGCTTTCCTCCTGTCTTCTCACACTGGTAAAGTAAGTCACTACAGTACAAATGTTGTAAAAATCACACTGAGAGACATTTAAAGCCACTGTCAGCATCATGTTACTGGTATGTTTTCAAATAATCACATAGTAAAAATGTAAAATAAAGAAATATCTAGTCACTTATCTATGTGTTTAAATTCATAACATCCTTCTTAATATTTGGGTTTTGTTAAGAAATTGAGATAGGGCACAGAATAATATATCATGTCATACTTTTAGTCTATATTACATTTATATCTATTATAATGTCAAATGCATACATTACATGTAATTTTACATTTCAAAATAACAAACATATTTTGTGCAAAAATTTTATGAGTCATTACTTTTAATCACCCTTGGGATTTATGTGCAGATATGGCTAATTTTATTTCTACTAGCAAATGTTTTGAACAAGAAGTCTTAATAGTAAAAGATGAAGGAATTGTAGAAAACTTAGCTAGTGTTTCTTAAAGTAGACAGATTTATTTTTTCTTCTAGAAACACATAAAATTGTAACTTTGCCTCAGTGGAATAGCTTATAACAGACTCTCAGATATCTGAAGTCACTTGGCTGTAGTAATTTAATACCTTAACATTGAAAAACATTCCAATGTCTGCATGCACCACAGTTGTTTAATCAGTTGCCTAGCAAAGGACATCATATTTGCTTCCATATGTTAGCTTGTACAAATGAAGATCAGAAAGTTTAATAGTGAAAGGGAATCAACTCTGTATATCTGTGTAGTTTAGCAAGGCTGAAGAATTGCAAACCAAAAACTGACAGTATTCTGCCTTAAATAATAAACAATTAACTCTGTCTGAGAAGAAGAAATGGGCAAAGCTGATAACAGACACAGCGTTGGAACAGAAACAAAGATTAGTTTTCTCTATTTGGTTTGTTTCTGTTATGAAAATGTCTTAATTAGAGGCTGGAACAGCATACATTTATCATTTACATTACAAATGATCCAAGCCACAATAGCAAATTGGCTGTATATGTGAGGAAGGATGAGGGAGAGAGACTGAAAGATAATCTGTACATATGTGTGAATGTGTACATACATAAATGTACATGTATATGAATGTGTTTACAAAGTCTTACAACTAATATTTAGATCATTAAGAATGTAATCATAGGAACTGGCTCTGTGGCTCAAGTGGTAGAGTGCTAGCCTTGAGTCGAACAGCTCAAGGATGGCGCCCAGGCCCAGAGTTCAGGCTCCACAACCAACAACAACAACAACAAAAAATGTAGTCATGGGTCTGAATGAGACTGTGTCCATCCCAATGCCAATCATTTTGTATCAAAGCTGAGAACAAACTTTTGTGATACTTAAAAGTCTCTAATCATGCTTTACTAAATTGTCATATTTACTCACATTCTGTTTCAATAAGTACATTGTTTTCCTTTCAACAAATGAGTTATAATCATTCAAATATCCAAAATCAGAGGCTGGGAAGGTGGCTCAGGGGTAAAGTGCTTGCCTCGCATGCCTGAGGCCCTGGGTTCGATTCCGCCGCACCACATAAGCAAAAAGAAAAAAAAAAAAGCCGGAAGTGGCACTGTGGCTCAAGTGGTAGAGCGCTAGCCTTGAGCTGAAGAGCTGAGGGACAGTGCCCAGGCCCAGAGTTCAGACCCCACGACTGGACCCACCAAAAAAACAAAAACAAAAAAAACAAAAAAACAAAACAAAATATCCAAAATCAGGAAGATATTTTACTCATTTTTTCAAAGATAATCTTATAAATTTGTTGATGTCATCCAATTCTGTTTTAAGGTTATCTCCTAGTGCTGTATTATTATTATTATTATTATTTTGCCGGTCATGGGGCCTGAACTCTGGGCCTGAACTCTGGGCCTGGGCACTGTCCCTCACCTCTTCAGCTCAAGGCTAGTGCACTATCTTTCAAGCCATAACGCCACTTCTGGCTTTTCTGGTTATGTGGTGCTGAGGAATCGAACCCAAGGCCTCATGCATGCAAGGCAAGCACTCTACCACTGAGCCACCTTTCTAGCCCTCCTAGTGCTCTATTATTAAGTGAACTATTTGTTTGCCATTTAGTCACTGTATGATGGATAATCTTAATTTTTTCTTTTTGGAAAGGTGCATAGGAAATTTCATTGCAAGATATTCTTGAAATAAGGTATTTCAGTTGGTAGTCAATGCACATTAATATGTAGAAAAATAGAATAATTTCTGGGAAAGAGAAAAAAACTGAGGTGAACAGTGCCACCTTGCCAAGTGCTAAAATGTCTTCCATTGTAAATCCTCTCACCTCTGTGCACATATGAATGACATCTAAAACCTAGTCTCAGTGCTTCCCTTGGTCTTACTTATTTCACTTCTGTTTGTGCTTTCTTCATTCCCTTTAAGATATTTGTTTTATCTCCTTCTGCTTCCATTTGATACCAATTATATTACTCATACTTAGTAAAAGAAAAAGAAAATAAATAAAAATTAGAAACAGTGCTATCCCAGTGGCCAAACAAGACTGTCTGCACTTAACATCAATGAATTAATGGAAATAAATGACCATTTTAAAATACTTACTTTGACTTGATTTGAAATAAAGTTTGAAAGAAGGAAGCATCACAGAAGAATTAAAGAGACCATAATCAGGTCACATTCTTTGCAATTAAGGTTTTAACTTTCATTAATTGTTCAAAGTTGAATGAAAATGTGGCAATTTTTCCATGAGAAAATAATGTATTATAGAGTCATATCTTACTTTAAACTAAGTTTATAAATATGGATTGTAAGATTTGACTTACCAAATTGTCTCAACCTTCATCACAGACATTCTTTTGTCAATTGTCTTTTTATTCCCTGCTCCAATAATAGAGAATTATCCATTTTAATGAAATAAAATTAACTTCTCTTAAGTTATCTCAATGTTCCCTATTCTGTTCTTTTATTTTCTATTCTTTCTCTTCTACTCTGTTTATATTACTCTTTCTTTCTTATCTCCAAGATAAATAAAATATTCTATTTGTGAAGGCTGTTGTGAGCCAACTCTCTATTTTTAAGGATGGAACCTCTAAATGTCTTCCTGGAACATTCCTAAAAGACACAAAATTAAAATATTTGAATGATTGGCATGAATCTTACAAGTGTCAAAGCATTCAAGAAGTAATTTGTTCATTAGCTCATATTTTAAAGAATTTCTCAAACTCAAATCATTTTATAAAAATGTATGTAATTTAACAAATTTTATAATAGAAACATCCAAAATATATATTTTCTGAACATTTGAGAAGGAATCATAAATATCACATGCATTGTGTGGATATTAATGATTGTAATATTAATCTAAATTAATATTAATTAAATATGTATTTTTCTAACAAAAAATTATCTGAGCTGCTCTAGTCTGTTTATTAATATAAGATTCACTTTTCTATTACCCAATGAAGACCACCTAAAAATATGTCCAAAGGAAATGATAACATGTTTTGTATATCTTCAAAAATGGTTAACTATAAATTAATGAAATACTTTTATCCACACAAATGTTGATATTGCTACAATGATAAATTTCAGTGTTCTTTTCTAAATCAAAATGTTACACATCATTTTTATCCTGTCACAGTTTTAGTCATTTATAGTCATTTACCCTGGTGAATGCATATATATATATATATATATATATATATTATGCACATATATATGGTACCAATGCATGCATGCATTCTGTATGACCTAAATATATATGCATATATATATATATTTCTACTTTTATACAAAGTACTTCTGAGTGAGCATTCTTTCTTTGTCATTCAGCAGTTCTATGGTACATTATTCATCCAATATGTTCCATCCAATCCTATATGGATTTACTATGATCAGATTTATGGTATGAGTTTAATGGCTTCTAGAAGGCAGTTTGACAATGTCATGAGTATAAGAAAGGTTTCATGGGAATTTTTATGCTCCCTCACCACCTAAGAATACATTGGAAAATATATACTGACCTACGTTTGTTTCAGAGTCCCAACCAAAAGAGAAATAATATTGATTAGAGGAAAAAAATTCTTGAAATATATTGCTTGATTAATATGAAAATTGATTTCCAATGTTTCAAAACTAACAGAGATTAGGAAGATACTTTGAGTAATGCATCAACTTCTGAGTAGTATATAAAACAAATAAAGCAGACAAAAATGCTGTTAATCTGAAATACAAAAGTTTGTCTTCTTTAACTTCACCTTCAGGATATCATGTACCAGATATTACCCTGAGATTTTTACGTGAATTTTTTATATACATTTTATTTTAAAGATACTGTACAGAGGGGTTACAGTTAGATGAGTAAGGTAATGAGTACATTTCCTATCGAGCATTGTTACTCCCTCCTGTTTTTCCCTTATCATCCCTTCCCTACTCACCTCCCCAACTCCTTCTTCCTCCCCAAGTTGTAAAGTTCATTTTCTTTTAAAAAATTTTTATTTTATTGTAAAGATGTTGTACAGAGGGATTACAGTTACATGAGTGAGGTAATGAATACATTTCTTGTCGAGCATTGATACCCTCTCCATAAAGTTCATTTCCAACAGAGTCTCTTGTACATCTCATTGTTACAATGGGTCAACCTGTACCCTTGCTTCAGCATTTTGTTATTTCCCTTTACCTCCCCAAATAAGAAAAAGTATATACAAGATGCAGGGCACCAAAATCAAATACAGTGAAAACAGTGGTTATACCATGGGGGAAAAACATACAAAAGAAACAAATAAAATCACATCAAACATTAAAAACAACAGCAACAAAGATAAAAATCTTTTGTGTCTCTATCTTTGGGTTTATTTTGCTTAGTATCAACTTATATGGTCATATGTACATTTTGACATAAATTTATGCTTACTGATATTTTTGTTTATGAGTTGGTATGATTATGTGTATTTTGTGGATGTATCTCACAGCTGAAATTTTAACAACATGGAAACAGTAGATGATTCTCCTAGCTCTCTCAACTGTTTCAAAGAAGTTTTTTGTTATTTTGCTTTTTTATTTGCTTGTTTGTTTTATCTTTATAATTGTTTGTTTTCTGTAACTTTTATTATGTTTTGGAGAGAGTAAAGGGGGGCACAGAATTGATGGGACAAGGGGGTGAACAAATGCATCAGTGATACTAGACACTATGGTGAAAATGAACTGCATAATTTGTAGGGGAGGTGGGTCGGGAGGGAAAAACTGGGAGAAAAAGAGGGAGGAGGTGATACTGTCCATAAAGAAATGCACTCATTCATTACCTGACTAAAGTAATTGTAACCACTATGTACATCACCTTTACATTAACAATAAAACATTTTTAAAATAAAGGAACTACTTTTTAAAAAAGAAAGTTTGCTCTGGACAGAGGCCATGAGTAAGATATAAATAGAGAAATCTAATTGGCTAATATCACCCTCCATCTCAATTTTATTCTGTAATTTGTTTACTTTCTTGCTTTTGAAATTTCATTTCTTTATAATATAAAATATTGAATATCAAATATCATAACTTTACTTGTTGATCAGTACTAAAAGTAAAATTAATTAGTCTAAATTATAGAAGAATACTTGAGGAGTTTTATTGTCTTTTCTTAATTTGTCTATTTTATATATTGTAAAATTATGCTTGAATGTGAAGAACCAATGATTCATGAGAACATCAGTACATTTGAAGCCTTTGCTTTCTTCTATTAATTCCCTGATGTCACCAACATACATTGCCAGACCTCTGCAAGTTTGGGCTACTGAAGTTTAGACTATTAATACATTTATGTATAATATTCAAATCTTGAATTATTCAATTGTCTTTATAATAATCACCAACATCAGTTTTAATTGCCATATTATAATTAGTGAAGAAAATAGTGGAAAATAGTTGTAAAATGGGTGCGTGTATGATTTTGTTAATAGATATTTCTAATGTTACATTTTTCAAATTATTAAAATAGAAATGTTATTGTTATATAAAGTGTCAACTAACACATAATTCTATTAATGTGTTGACCATTCCTCCTGCTAGCTTTCCTTATGGATTCACAATAATTAAAAAATAAAACTGGTGAAAGCAACTCATTTAGAACAGAAGGAGGATCTGATTTAATGTATATATTAATATAAGCCAATAAAATATCCATGTTAATATTGAAAAGATTACTGAATAAACCAACAAAAATTTAGAAATATATATTTCACATTAAGTATTTGTAGTATTTGTAGTATATAAATGTGAAATAGTTTATATATGCTATTTTAGTCATCATATCAAGCCACATTATTTAGGTATTAAAAGTTTCTGTTATCAAAGCATAAATTAAATCTCAAGTCCCAAATTATTTATCAATATGCATATAGCTAATAAGGATGAAATCTAAATAATCCCTTTTCAACTACAATTTACTTTATAATGCAATATTGGCTAGATAAATATTTCGTATTCTTCACATTGTGTGTCTTTTCTTTTTTTTAATGAAGTCTTTTATTGTGAAAATACTGTAAGGAGGGGTTGTAGTTACATGAGCAAAGTTTGAGTACATTTCTTATCCAGCATGGTTGCCTTCTCCTTTGTTTTTCCCCTACCATCCCTTCCCTCCCACCTCCTCAGCTACACCCCCCCACCTCCACTACCCCCTGCCTAAATTGTAAAGTTCATTTTTAGACATAGCCTCTTGTACATCTCATTGTTTCAATGGGTGGATCTGTATCCTTATTTAAACAATTTGATTTTTCCCTTCCCCTCCCCAAATTATACCAACAACAAATACAGTGAACCATGGGTGAGGGACATACAAAGCAAAAAAAAAAAAATCACATGGTACCTTATAAATACATTAGAAACAATAGCAAGGAAATAAAAAAAACCACTTATGTACCTAACTTGGGGTTCATTTCGTTTAACACTACCTTTTCTACTTGTCCCAGACATATACTAGTTATTGCAAATGAGGTAAACCATGGGACCTAAGTTTCTTTGGGCCTGGCCTACTTCACTTAATATTATTTTTTCCAAGTATTTCCATGGTGCGATGTCATTCTTTCAGATGGAGGCAAAGAATTCACTTTCTTGATCCATTCATCTACTGGGTTGTTTCCATATCTTAGCTATGGCAAATAATGCTGCAATAAATATAGTTGTACTGGTAGCGTTAGTTTGGTCTTATTTGTGATCATTTGGGTCAATGTCCAAAACTGGGATTGTCGGATCACAGGGGTGCTCTATCTTGAATCTTTTGAGGAACCTCCATACTACTTTCCAAAGTGGTTGAACAAGTTTTCACTCCCACCATCACATCCCCTCCAGCATCTCTTGTTATTTGAGTTCTTGATTATAGCCATTCTAACTGGGGTGAGGTGGAATCTCAATGTTGTTTGGATTTGCATTTCTTTTATGGCTAGGGAGGTTGAGCATTTCTTCATGTGCCTATTGGCCGTTCTTATTTCCTCTTCAGAAGAGTTTCTCTTTAAGCTTTTTATTTTTTTTATTTTTTTATTTTTATTTTTTGTGAACACACTGTACAGAGGGGTTACAATTACATGGGCAGGTTAATGCGTACATTTCTTATCAAGCATTGCAGCCTCTTCCTTTGTTTACCCTTCACATCCCTTCCCCACCTCCTTCCCCCCCACCAACATTGTAAAGCTCGTAAGGTCAGATAATGTGATGTTAGGAAAATGAACCCTTAGATATGTATTTTACTGTTTTTTTCCTCTCTTTAAGCTTTTAGCACACTTATTTATTGAGCAGTTGTTTCTTTGAGGATTTGTTGTTGGGGGATTAAATTTTTTGAGTTCCAAGTATATTTTAGATAGAAATCCTTATCCATTGTATGACTAGTGAGATCTTCTCCCAATCCATGGGCTATTGATCTTGCTGGCTATGACCTTTGCCATGCAGAAGCTCTGCAGCTTCATGCAATCCCATTTGTCCATCTTTTCTTCGTTTTGTTGTGTTTCTGGGTCTCTATTAAGAAAATTTAGACCTGTGCCAGGTCTAAATAGACCTAAGGTTTCTTCTATTCCATCCTGTAATGTTTTCACGATGTCTGCTTTGATTTCAAGGTCTTTGATCCATTTGGAGTTGATTCTGGTACAGGGTGATATATAACGGTCTAGCTTTAGTTTTCTACAGGTAATTAGCCAATTTTGCCAGCAGCATTTACTCCAGAGGCTTTCTTTCACTCTAATTTTTTAGCTCCCTTATCTAAGATTAGATGGCGATAGGTCTGTAGGTTCATTTTTGGATTTTCAGTTCTATTCCATTGGTCCTGAGATCTGTTCTTGTGCCAGTACCAAGCTGTTTTTATTACTATGGTTTTGTAGTAGAGTTTGAAATTTGGTATTGATATTCTTCCAGGACTGTTGTTTCTGTTGAGGATTGTTTTTCGGGGTCTTTTATTGTTCCATATGAATTTTTGGATTGCCTCTTCTATTTCCTTGAAGAATGACATTGTAAAATTGATAGGTATTGCATTGAATTTGCAGATAGTCTTGGGAAGTATCGCCATTTTCATGATGTTGATCCTTTCAATCCAGGAGCATGGGAGGTTTTTCCACTTTCTAAGTTCTGTTTTGATTTCCTTTTTCAGGTTTTTAAAGTTTTCATCGTAGAGGTCCTTCACTTCTTGGTTAAGTTAATTCCTAGGTATTTTATTTTTTGTGGGGCTATTATGAATGGAGTCACTTTCCTGATTTCAGCCTCCTCTTCTTATTGTTGGCATACAGAAAAGCCATTGGATTTTGAGTGTTAATTTTATACCCTGCTACTTTGCCAAAGTTTCGAATCAGCTTGAGTAATTTGAGAGTGGAGTCCGTGGGATTATCTAAATACAAGATCATGTCATCTGCAAAGAGGGAGAGCTTTGCTTCATCTTTCCTTATTTGGATCCCCTTAATGTTTGCATCTTGTCTTATTGCTATAGCTAGGCATTCTAATACTAAAGTGAAAAGAAGTGGACATCCTTGTGTCATTTAGAGGAAATGGCTTTAGTTTTTCACCATTAAGTACAATGCTGGCTGTAGGTTTGTCACATACAGCCATTATTGTATTGAGGAATGTTCCATGGATTCCTAATTTTTCCAGAGCCTTCATCATGTAGAAGTATTGGATCTTGATAAATGCTTTTATTTTGCATCTATTGAGATAGCCATTTGGTTCTTATGGTTGCTCTTGTTGATATTATGAATTATATTAATTGATTTGCATATACTGATCCAGCTTTGCATCCTTGAAATGAACCCTGTTTGATCATGGTGTCTGATTTTTTTGGATGAATTGTTGAAGTCAATTGGCCAAAATTTTGTTGAGAAGTTTTGCATCAATGTTTGTCAAAGAAATGGGTCTATAGTTCTCTTTCTTTTATGAGTCTGCCTGGTTTGGGGATGAGGGTTATGATGGCTTCATAGAGAGAGTTTGATAGTGAACGTTCTCTTTCAATTTCATTGAAGAATTGGTGGAGTATTGGTGTGAGCTCTGTTTTGAAGGCATTGTAGCATTCAGCTGTAAATCCACCCACTCCTGGGCTTTACTTGGGTAGGAGGTCTCTTATTGCTGTTTCTATTTTCATACTTGATATGGTTTAACTCCTTTGGCATGTCAATATTTGCTAGGAAATCGTCCATTTTTTCCAGATTCTCAAACTTATTAGCATAAAAGTTTGAGAAGTATTCCCTTACAATGTTCTGTATCTTGGTTGTTTCTGTGGTGATGTTTCCATTCTCATCTCTGAGTTTGTTTATTTGGGTGTGTTCTCTTCTTTATCTGATAAGAGTTGCTAAGGGTCTGTCAATTTTGTTAACTTTTTTTGAAGAACCAACTCTTTGGTTGATTCTTTCTATGGTTCTTTTTATGGATTATAATTCGTTTAGTTCTGATTTAATTTTAATTATTTCTTTCCATCTACTGGATTGGGGTGTAGCTTATTATTCTTTTTCAAGGAGGTATAGATGTCTCATTAAATTGTTGGTTTCAGATTTCTCCAATTTGTTGATGTAGGAACTCAGAGCTGTAAACTTGACTCTGAGTACTCCCTTTGCTGTGTCCCAGAGGAGCTGGTATTTGTGTGTTTATTTTTGTTGAATATCATGGACATTTGAATTTCCTTCCTAATCTCTTCCATGACCCACTGGTGATTCAACAGTGTGTTACTCAGTCTCCCTGTGTTACACAGCTTTTCTTGGTGGTTTTTGGTATTGAGTTCTAATTTTATTCCCTTGTGGTCTGAGAGAATGCAGGACATAACTTCAATGTTTCTGAATTTAGACAAGTTCGCCTTGTGATCTAAAATGTGGTCTATTTTGAAAAATGTTCCATGTGCTGCTGAGAAAAACGTGTATTCTGATGCTGCTGGGTGAAATATTCTGTAGATGTCTGTTAAATCTAGTTGATCTATGCAGTTGTTTAGATCTATGGGTTCTCCTTTGAGTTTTTGCCATGTTGATCTATCTAGTAGGGATAGTGGTGTGCTAAAGTCCCCCAAAATTAGTGTTTTTGGATCTATGTGAGATTTGAGGGAAAGCAGTGCTTCTTGGATAAATTTGTGTGCTCTTTTATTTGGTGAATATATATTTAGAATTGTAATATCCTCCTGAAGGAGAGATCTCTTAACTAGTAGATAGTGACCTTCTTTATCTCTTCTCACTATTTTTAATTTGAAGTCTGTTTTATCTGATATTAAGATTGCATCTCCTGTTTATGGGGGCCATTTGCTTTGTAGATTTTATTCCAACCTTTCACTTTCAAAATGTTTGTTTTAATGGGAAAGGTGTGACTCTTGAAGGCAGCAGATAGATGATCTTGCTTTTTAATCCAACTAGACAGTCTGTCACTTAATTGGAGAGTTAAGTCTATTAATGATAAGAGTTAGGACTGACAGGTGTTTGGTAGTTCCTGCCCTGTTTCCACCTTCTTGGGGACTGTGCCAACTGTGTTCTTCCTATGCTTCTTAGATTCTCTGTTTGAGGACTCTTTCTTGGCCTTTATTGTAATCTTGTTGGTTTTCTATGTGTAGGACATCTTTAAATATCTTTTGTAGAGCTGCTTTTTGGAGATATATTGTTTCAGTTCTTCTTTGCTATGGAAGGTATTTATTTAACCTTCGGTTATGAAGGTTGGGTACAGTATTCTTGGTTAATTGTTGTTTGTCTTTAGGGCATGGCAGACATCATTCCAGGCTCTTCTTCCTTTAATTGTCTCTGCTGAGAAATATGAAGTTATTCTAATTGGTTTCCCTTTATATGGCATTGATCTTTTGTCCTTGATACCTTGAAGGATCCATTCCTTGGTCTGAATTGATCCTGTGCAGATTATATTGTGATGGTGGGATGTCCTGTTCTCATCTGGTCTATTTGGGGTTCTAAAAGCTTCTTGTGTCTGAGTAGGTCTATCTTTTTGCATGTTTGTGAATTTCTCTGCTAGGATCCTGTTAAATAGGTGCTCCTTTCCACCCATTATCCCCAGATTAGGCCTTCTGATGGTGTCTTCCAAATGTTGAATAGATCTATCATATTTCTTGGATTTGCCTTGGATAGTTGTATGTTCTCTCTTTTTAATATCTAGGTTGTCTTCAATCCCGGAGATTCAATCTTCTGCATGGCCTAACCTACTGTCAATGCTTTCTACTTGGTTTTTTATTTCTGATCAGCTTTGATGGCTTCAAATTCTTTGTTGGAGTTTTTTTTTTTTAGATCTTGTCTGAACTTCTTTACTTCCTTAATTTGCTGTTCAGTGTTTATTCTCAAATCACTTAATTGATTTTTTATGTTTTCCTTGGATTCACTTTCCTTCTGACTGACTCCATTCAGCATTCCCTTTGTGGTATCTCTGGATTCCTTCAGCTGTTTGTTTATGGATTCCACGTATGCCTCTATTTATCTTTGTCTATTCTCATCCTGCTCATGCAATTCCTGTATTACTCTATGAATAGTTTCCTCATGCTCACGAAATTCCTGTATCTCTATTAGACTGTTCCCAGCCTGCTCATGCAATTCCTGTTTCTCTTTGACTCTTCTTAGGCTGCTCATGCAATTCCTGTTTCTCTTTGACTCTTCTTAGGCTACTCACGCAATTCCTGTATTAGTCTTTGATTAGCTTCTTTATGCTCACGAGATACCCGTATTAATTTTTGGTTAGACTCATCATGCTTGCATAGTTCCTGTATTAGTCTTTAGTTTGCCTCCTCTTGCTCCCTATCATGAACACACTGAGTCCTTTGCAAGGTTTTCAGTCTTTACATTTACCATGTTTACCTGTAGTGTTTGTAGAGCTTTTTGGTAACTCCCCTCTGGATTATTCATGAACTGTTCTATCACCTAATTATCATGAGTGGGAGTTGAGATACCTGGACTTGCCATTTTTCTTGTGTTTCTCCAGCTTTTTCAGCCCATTTGGTATGGAAGTAACACCAATTTTGTGTTAGAGCACTATTTTAAGGCAAGCATCAACCAGAGTCCTGAAGTTGCACAGTCAAAATGGCTGTAGATACAATCTAGTTCAAAAGATACAGTCTATTTAATATCAAACAACTATGGATTAATGGGCTAAGAACATCAAAAAGGGATTCAGCAAACCAGAAATTATTAGGTTTAGGGAGAATTGTGGGGGAAAATAAGATTAGAGGGATGTGGAGTGGTAAAAAGAGAGTGGATTTAGCCAATTCCTAATCTCAGACAGGCATATGGATAGGACAGAATGGTAGGAGAGAGAGATAAAAAAAAAAACAAGAAAAAAATGGAAAAACAAAAATTTTAATTTAGAAAATGAAACACTTAAAAATTATGAAGGTAAAGAAATCATATTGAGAGGAGAAAAGGATAGGATGAGAGGAGGGGAGAGGTTAAAAAAAAGGAAAAAAGGAAAAAAATTAAAAATAAAAATTCTTAAAATTGGAATACTTGAAAATTATATAGGCATACAGAAATAACACTACTCTTAAAGAAATTAAGCCTAAGAGGTTCTCAATTGAGTAATAAATTTCTGGTTTAAGTATGTATACAATGAGGGATAAGGTCTAATAATCGATGACGGGTATATACCTAGGAATGAGCAGAACAACAATTAAGTCATGCAAAAAAGAAAGAGAAAAACAATGAAAAACAGGACCAAAAGATCAAAAGAGATTAAAAATGAATGAATAAATAAAAAGCACACACACATATACAGACCTAAAAGAAAAATTATGAAAGAAAAAAATAATAGAAAACAATTTAAAAAAATAATAAAATAGAAAAGAGTTCTTCGACTTCTTTTTTTTGGCGGGGGGAGGGAGGGCGTAGATCTTGTATTTCCCTTGTGTCCATAATGAGTCTTTTGGTGGAGTCTGGTCTGCTTGTGGTGTTTGGTTTTCCTGTAGTTGTTTCAATGAATTTTATTTAAATTAAGGTATGTGTACTTGCAATAGGGAGAGTAGAAACAAATGGAAATGGTAGACAAATGAAGGGGAAAGGTGGGGAAGAATTCAGTCATTAATTCATTGTGTACACCACTAAGTTAAGAGAAATAAGGAAAAGATGGGTCAAACAGCATTGAATATGTTGTAGGAAGTGACACAAAGATACATTTTATATATATATGTACATATATATATATATAAACTGTTTTGTAATGTTGCAAAAATTCAATACAAATCCTACAAAATTAAGAAAAGTGAGGGAAGGAATGGGTTGGGAGGGAAGAGTGAGAATCCTGAAAGGAGTGACATTGATCATGGTGCACTGCATCACAGACTGCTTTGCTAAATATACAGTTCTTAAAACAAAAAGAGTTTGTAAACCAAATGTTCAAAAACAGTTGAATCAAATTTAGAAAAGCATTGAAGAGAAAGAGAAGACAAAGCAAAATCAAATCAATGTTTCAGTACCTTAAGATGGAATTACACAAAAGAACTGCCTGTATGTCTGCACCTGTGCTCTTACTTACTATGGAATGACTGGTTGATAATTTCTTCTCTCTACATATTTTAGAGCAGATTTTTTTCACTCCAGATTTACTTATGTCAACAATAGATTTTGTTAAACTAGTAATTTCTAGTAATCTCCTTTCATTCATATTACTCCTGTCAGTGTTCCCTTTTGCAGCTGATGTTGTTGAAAAAGTAAAGAATACATTTTGAATTAAATCTTCAAACTTCTCTTTCCTAATTTTGTAACTGATTTAAGAAAACTGTAGTTTAAGTGAGAAGATCTAAGCAATGAAATGATTGGAGGAAAGCCTGCGTCAGTATTCAGGTGAAGGAATGAGCTGCCTATTGGGGAAGAAAGAGCATAGATTAAAAAGCTAGTTCTGATAGGCTCTGTGTGTATTTGCATATTTTTGTAGGTAACACCTGTATTAGCATTTCTAAAGTGATTTTGTAGAGTTAGTAATAGTAATAGTCATTGGGATAAAAAAATATTTTGCATGTTTCTATGGATATGCCTATATAGTGTTAAAGTAATTGTACTTGCCAAGGCTTTTTCCACATTAAATACTTCCAGATGGATTTACTTTCTCCATATTTTGCTTTGAGGAATCTGTAATGAAATCTTAGGAGGTGTTATATTGAAAACTTTACATTTCTAGGCATTAAAAGTAAACACACATACATCCTACAAAGCAATGTGAGAGAATTACATATCGTGAGTGTCAGTTCTCATGCTGTCAAGTTCAGCAGGTTTTCAAAATATGGCATATGTTCCCTGACAGGAAAAAAAAAATAGACTGACATTAAAGTCATGTAAAACTCTCCAGAAAGATAATAAGAAAAAAATCTAAAATAATTCAGTTCTTCCCCTAAAATGATAAATGAGTCATGCTGAAAAGTGGGCAGTTATATCACATAAAAAGAAAATGACTAAAAGCTTTCCAAATAGCCATCTGACTCAAGCCAAGTAGGTGGTCAGCCTGCTGGTTTGGCAGAATGTGTGGCTGATTGCCAGAGTATTTTCGAGCAAAGCAGCTATTCATTTCACCTGCAAAACTGGCGGTTCACTTTGACATTGCACATAATGAAAAACAAGGCAATGGCTATTTTTAGGCTAAACTAATAAACAAGTAGTACAGGTAAAAATAACAGCATCTATTTTTCTGCATGAAGAACATCCTTCACAGGTACCATTCTTGTCCTATGGCCTTAAAAAAAATGTTCACTTTTTAATTTAAATTATATCAGACAAGTGGACTGTAACTTGCACTAGCCCTATGATGACAATCTTGTGTTCTGATAAGGTTTTTTAGACCTGAAATAAGTTATACCACACTAAAACATATATGTAATACATTGTATGCATGTGTGCATGTATGAAATAATCATCTCATTTAACTTAATTAATCATACTCTACTACTATTTTTATATAATAGAGGAAGTTATTAATTGCCAGAAGCTGGGTTCAGATAATAATATTTAAAGTAAAATTTAACATATTCAAAGAAGGTTTCTTTGAATAACAACATGTTTGAATCTATTATATAGGAATATATAGTACTATAACTTGTTTTTTCTTTTTTTATTGTGAAAATAATGTACAGAGGGGTTACAATTACATGGGCAAGGTAATGAGTACATTTTTTATCAAGCATTGTTGCCTCCTCCTTTGTTTCCCCTTCCCTTCCCTGCCCATTTCCCCCCCCCGCCCCGTATCCCCTCGCCTCCTGCCCCCCCTAAAGTTGTAAAGTTCGTTTTTCGACATAACGTCTTGTACATCTCATTGTTGTAATGGGTCCACCTGTATCCCTATTTAAACAATTTATTTTTTCCCTTCCCCTCCACAAATTATACCAACATCAAATACAGTGAAAACAGGAGTTATACCGTGGAGGGGGGCCATACAAAGCAACAAAGAAATAATCTCATAAATATGTTAGAAACAATCGCAAGAAAGAAAAAACAGTTGAAAAAGCAAGAGTTAGAAGCAATATCCCAAATCCTTGTTAGAAATTTGACAGAAAAAATAGTTAATAAGCAAAAAGCTGAATAAATTATATGAACATAATCAAAATCAAGTCAGACAAATATAATCCTTACACATACAAATGGCTATAATTTCTAGAGGAAATATATATTTGCACATCAATATAAAATATATGATTGCCATTTATATTTTATAGGTAATAAAATCTAAATGCTGAAACTAGATTTATCAATTTAATATGTTAATAATATATATGCTTCAAGTAGATACTTGATAAAGAATCAGATATTTTTCATCACTGAAGCTCATAGAAAGGTATAGATATATAAAAAGGTATATAACAAGGTACAAATTTTTGTTATGTTTTCACTAAGAATTTTTTACCCTTTTCCAATTGAAAGGTAAGGTAATATGTACATACTATCATAAGTATGTGATTCTTCTTATGTGCATGCTTAAAACATAAAATGTTCACTCTATAACATGAAACAAAGTATTTATACCCATTTCTGAAAGCAGTGTCATACATCCTAGCAAAGTAATATATAAATCAACAATATAGGAACTAGGAATTAGTATACTTTCCCTCTAATTTCTAACCCAAGTCTTTCAAAAGGCAGGACAATTAATTACACATATATAAAAACATTAGTTTCAGAAAACAAGCTTTATATCAGTACACAGATAAATAAAATGAATATCTACCATTTTTCAACTAGTGCCTTACATCCCAACAGAATAACTTTTTTTTTTTTTTTTGGTCAGTAGTAGGGCTTGAACTCTAGCCTTGGGTGCTGGGTGCTGTCCCTGAACTTTTCAGTTCAAGGCAAGTGCTCTACCTCTTGATCTATAGCACCACTTCTGATTTTCTGGTGGTTAATTGAAGATAAGAGTCTCACAGACTTTTCCTGCCTGGACTGGCTTTGAATGTAATCCTCAGATCTCATCCTCCTGAGTAGCTCGGATTATAGGCATGAGCCACTGGTGCCCAGCTAGAATAACTTCTAATATTCCTTGCAGATATATCATCTTTTTGAAAAATCATAATTGAGGTATACTTATAGAACAAAATCAGGAAACACCAAAGGAAATAGGAGATTTTAAAGTCAGATTTACAGCAGCTCAGCAAAATATTTGTGATTTCTTCTTTTCTTTGACTTTAACCATTGTTTGCACTCATTACTTTTCTCTAAAATAAAGATAGACTATAGAAGATAGACAAAATCAAATAGATGATAGATATATGTAGATAATAGCTAATGGCTAATAGCTAATAACTAATGGATATATGGAGATAATCAATAATAATATAGATAATGATAGAAGATAGATAATAGACTTGTATACAGATCACACACACACACACACACACACACACACACACACACACACACAAACACACACATATCTATTTATCTGTCTACACTAACAATTCAGCATTCCTTGATCACTTTAAGTTTCCGGTAGTGCTAATCATTTTATGACATTTTAGGAATGGTGAAGTATGTTGCAGTGAGTCTACAAATTGTTAAAATACACCTAACACAAATCCTTCACTGACTAGACACTATACTCTAAGGATTGTGTCCTGTGTATTAGCCTTTCTTAGTAACTTCAAAAATATCTTATGACAAGCTAAGAGTTTTTACAGCAATATCTCTGATTTATACTAGGAAGTGTTAGAATACAACATGACCCCACTTTAGTAGTGATGATTGTCAAAGAAGCGTTATTGATTCATGTCTCAGTTGAAGCAGGAAAATCAATAGCAGACAGCTCTAGGGGAGTTGTTTCTAATGTTTTTACTGTTTTAGAGTCACATGGGACTTGTCTTTTGAAGATGATCAACAAGGCCCAATGATATCAGTCCATTTATATCATGGACCAAGTCCAGGGACCTCAGAGTTTAAATTGTAGAAGATCAATTTTCATTCATTATTATTACCAAAATAAGTGTCTTGTGAAGATTATGTAGGCTGTTCCTCCTTTAAATATTTTTCTTGTTCTTGAAACTCATGAGAAAATTATTGTTATATGTCACTTCAAATATTAACTCTTATAATTTATTAGAAATAACTTATCTGAATAACATCGCAAACCATAAAAATCTTAATAATTATATATTGTGTAGTTTTTATCAGTCAGCTTGGAGTTTTTAAAGTTTAATTTTGT
Organism: Dipodomys spectabilis; assembly: GCF_019054845.1. Lineage (NCBI taxonomy): Eukaryota > Metazoa > Chordata > Mammalia > Rodentia > Heteromyidae > Dipodomys > Dipodomys spectabilis. The sequence continues at coordinate 4,023,573 of NW_024870792.1, forward strand.
TTGTGATGTCTATCATTACAGTTTTCCCAAGTAGCTGATATTAAAGAAATATTTTTTGAGGGATGGGAATGTGGCTTAGTAGTAGAATGCTTGCCTAGCATACATGAAGTCGTGGGTTCATTCCTAAGTACCACATAAATAGAAAACGCTGGAAGTTGTGGTGTGGCTCAAGTAGTAGAGTGCTAGCTCAGGGACAATGCCCACACCCTGAGTTGAAGCCCCAGGATTGGCAAAAATATAATGTTGCAGTTTCTGTCTGTATATGCTACAAACTTCACAGACAACATTGGTAACTTGGTAGAATTCGTGGGAAAGCAATGTATGGCTCCAATGAGTTGCTAAAACATTGGTTTTGGAGAAATAGAACTGTTCTTAATTGTGCTTTGAAATTCATCAGACAAAGCATAACCAAATCTGACAATCCCTTCAGAAACTGATTTTGCTGTATCAAAATTTAAAATTACATAAAGTTCACTAGTCAGCTTCGTTAGGAAGAGACATCCTTTAGTAAAACATCCTAGATTATCTAGCTCCTGTTAAAACACTTGAAGAGTCATTCAACATAAAAGTATATTCCAAAGGCAACATTTTCTTTCTTTTTTAGTAAAATAAATTAACTGCACAAAGAAGTTTCATAGTGACATTTTCATGCATGTATATTATGTCATTTGAATTCCACCTCTCCATATTATCCTTTAAACACACCTCTCTCCTTTAGTAGAGTGTTTTTAATAGATATCATTAAGCTGCTTTTATGTTTGCATGATGTATTTCCATAATATTACTTTAAGGGGGCATAAATTCTATTCAATTTTTAACAAAAGCAGGAATTCACAGATACATATAGTTGGAAAACTTGAGTAGTGATTGTGTTAATGGACAGTGATAAAAAAATTTGCCTTTTAGTATTCCAGATCCTCTAGTATTCTACTATAGTCTAGCTACATTTCCTACCCATACAAAAGTTTCTCTGCCCAGCTAACTCCTCACACAACTGCTTTGATTTATTTATGTATTTATTTTTTTGTCAGTCATGGGGCTTGAAATCTGGGCCTGGGCTCTGTCCCTCAAGGCAAGCACTCTACCGCTTGAGCCACAGCACCACTTCCGGTTTTCTAGTGGTTTATTGGAGATAGGAGTCTCACGGTCTTTCCTGCCCAGGCTGGCTTTGAACCATGATCCTCAGATCTCAGCCTACTGAGTAGCTAGGATTACAGGCATGATCCACCGGCGCCGGCTTGCTTTGATTTCTTAAATATTCTCTTTCTTACTAACACAAAGCACAGAAGTAGTATATACATATTAATATCAAACGTTTTCCCCATGGTATTTAGATCTATTTTTTGTTTGGCTTCTGGTTTTTTTAAATATTTTATTCATTTAGCAGATGAACACATCTGTATTTCAATGCCTTCTATTTAAATTCATTTGTTTACTAATTTTTTTTGGGGGGGGTCCTGTCGTGGGGCCTGAACTCTGGGCCTGGGCGCTGTCCCTCAGCTCTTCAGCTAAGGCTAGTGCTCTACCAATTGAGACACAGCACCACTTCTGGCTTTTTTCTTTTTGTTTATGTGGTGCTGGGGAATTGAACTCAGGGCCTCATGCATGCAAGGCAAGCGCTCTACTACTGAGCCACCTTCCCAGCCCCTGTTTACTAATCTTATAGTAAGTGAAACTCAGATATAAACATCTTTTGAAGCTTATACTTGCTCCTTCCTAAATCCATGGAAATAATAAAGTTCATTTTGTTAAATAAAATGCAAATTTCTTCAATAGAAATGATGGGAAAATTATTTCTTATCCTGTATTGTTAGTGAAGTGACAAACACTTGTTTGGTAAAGGACAGGTATACTGAGGATTTGGTCACAATTTTACTTTAATCTAGTTTAGATAAAGGGAAAAACACAATGGACAAGCATGCAACCATGGAGTCATATAATTGAAAAAAAAATTCAAGCATATCCTGATTCTAGCACTGTGGAACCCAGGATTGGAAGCTGTAATTTACATATATATATATACAGCTTTGTACTTCAAATCCTTATTAATTCTGCTCTGGAATCCCCATATAAGAAAAAGGAAGAAGGACTGGGATGGGAAGAAGGATGGGGAGGAGGTGAAGAAGAGGAGCAGAAGGACAGAAGGGAGAATATAAACCTCTGAATATCCAAAAGATTTCTGCTTTGGATAGTGTATTATTCTGTAATCTTAATATTTAAGCTGTATCTCCCGGCACATATTTAAAATTCTGGGTTGAAATTTCTCACACTTTATTGTTCATAACTGTGTCAAGAATTAATACTGAAACATCCTACATATATGAATATTTGACTTTTGGAATCACTCAAATATTGGTCTCCATTCAGAGTTTCTGACATCTCTCTCTGTCTCTGTCTCTGTCTCTCTCTCTGTCTTCCCCTTCCTTTTTTCCTACCTTAATTCCTTTCTTCATTCCCTCTCTTCTCCCTCCCTCCCTCCTTCACTCCCTCTTTCCCTCTCTTCCTTCCTTCCTTCCTTCCTTCCTTCCTTTCTTTTTCTCTTCCTTTCCCCCTCTCATTCTTTCTCCTTTTCTTCATTTTCTTGTGGTTTTCACATTTGAATTCAGGACCCTGTGCTACTAGACTGATGCCTTGCCAAGTGAACCATATTCCCCAATCTATTTTTCCTCACATTTAGCTTCAGTTATTTTTGAGATAGAATTTTACAGTATTTCTCCAGGGCCAGCCTTGTAACAAGACCCTCCCACACGCTCTTTCATAGCTGGTATTCTATTCTTGTGCCATTATACCTAGATCATTTTTTGACATGTAGTATTACCAAGTTTACTTGGGCTGGTCCTGATCAGCAGTCCTCTTGCTTTTTACATCCTGTGGTGCTAGGATTACAAAGAAAATGAGTCACTGCTCTTGGACATACGTTCTAAAATTTTCAATGTCAAATGATGAATTGAAGCACATTCAAAGAATTATGGTGTGTCCTGATATACATAGTGCCCAAAGAAAGAAAATTTGCTGCAGAATCAATAAAATCTGTCAGTTGTATATCCATAATGTGTTTAAGCAGTGATAATCAGTTCACCTATAAACAAGTTCTGTAGAAAGTTTTTCTCCTTTAACAAAATAAAGTAAATCTGGACAAGGTAATAAAGTTGTGAAAACTGAACAGTAGATTTAAATTTGGACTTTAGTCTGTTTGAATACAATAACAATGCTCATCAGCAACTCATCTTACCTTATATGCAACAGAATCATTTTCATCTCAATTTCATTTGATAAAATAATAAGACCTAAAGGGAAATACAGAGTGTACTGTGTCCATGGAATTCAAAACCATTAGTTAAAATATTACAACATAAGAATTCATAAGAGTAGGTTATTCATTTGAGGACTATGACCATCAGTATATCCCTCAGTTCTATATTTGAGAAAGACTTGTAGTATTATACTTGGAATAAAATTATGTAGAGAGCAGAAGTGGCTAGGTTCTCACATGGTTATCTTAATAGATGCAGAAAAAGCATTTGACAAGATCCAACACCCCATTATGATGAAGGTCTTGGAAAAATTAGGAATCCGTGGAACATTCCTCAATACAATAAAGGCTGTATATGACAAACCTACAGCCAACATTATACTTAATGATGAAAAACTAAAGCCATTTCCTCTTAACTCAGAAACAAGACAAGGATGTCCACTCTCTCCACTTATCTTCAATCTAGTATTAGAATGCCTAGCTACAGCAATGACAAGATGCAAACATAAAGGGGATCCAAATAGGGAAAGAAGAAGTAAAACTCTCTCTCTTTGCAAATGATATGATCTTGTATTTAAAGGATCCCATAGATTCCACTCCCAAATTACTCAAGCTGATTCAAAACTTTGGCAAAGTAGCAGGGTATAAAATTAACACTCAAAATCCAATGGCTTTTCTGTATGCCAACAATGAGAAAAGTGTGCTGAAATTAGGAAAGCAACTCCATTCATAATATCCCCATAAAAAAAATAAAATACCTAGGAAATAGCTTAGCCAAAGAACTAAAAGACCTCTACGATGAAAACTTTAAAAACTTGGAGAAGGAAATCAAAACAGAACTTAGAAAGTGGCAAAAACTCCCATGCTCCTGGATTGGAAAGATCAAGATCGTGAAAATGGCAATACTTCCCAAGGCTATCTACAATGCAAAACTCATCAAAATACCAACCTCATTTTTCAAGGAAATAGAAGAGGCAATCCAAAAATTCATATGGAACAATAAAAGACAACGAATAGCAAAAACGATCCTCAATAGAAAGAAGACTGCTGGAGGAATATCAATACCAAATTTCAAACTCTACTATAAAGCCATAGTAATCAAAACAGCTTGGTACCAGCACAAGAACAGACCTCAGGACCAATGGAATAGAACTGAAAACCCAGGAATGAACCTACAGACCTATAGCCATCTAATCTTCGATAAGGGAGCTAAAACAATAGAATGGAAGAAAGACAGCCTGTTCAGTAAATGGTGCTGGCAAAATTGGTTAACTACTTGTAGAAAACTAAAACTACATCCTTATATATCACCCTGCACCAGAATCAACCCCAAATGGATCAAAGAACTCGGAGTCAAAGCAGACATTCTGAAAACAGTACAGGATGGATTAGGAGAAACCCTAGGTCTCCTTGGCACAGGCCAAAATTTTCTTAATAGAGACCCAGAAACACAACAAATCAAAGAAAGGTTGGATAAATGGGATTGCATGAAGTTGCAGAGCTTCTGCAGGGCAAATGACATAGCTAGCAAGATCAATAGAAAGCCCACGGATTGGGAGAAGATCTTCACTAGCCATACAACAGACACGGGTCTCATATCTAAAATATACCTGGAACTCACAAAATTAAATGCCCCAACAACAAATCCTCAAAGAAACAACTGCCCAATAAATAAGTGGGCTAAAGACTTAAAGAGAAACTTCTCTGAAGAGGAAAGAAGGATGGCCAATAGACACATGAAGAAATGCTCAACCTCCCTAGCCATAAAAGAAATGCAAATCAAAACAACATTAAGATAACACCTCACTCCAGTTAGAATGGCTAAAATCAAGAACTCTAATAACAACAGATGCTGGAGGGGATGTGGACAATATGGAACCTTACTACATTGTTGGTGGGAGTCTAAACTTGTTCAACCACTTTGGAAAGCAGTATGGAGGTTCCTCAAAAAACTCCACATAGAGCTCCCCTGTGACCCAGCAATCCCACTTTTGGGCATTTACCCAAATGTTTACAAACAAGACCACACTAAAGCTACCAGCACGACTATGTTTATTGCAGCACTATTTACTATAGCTAAGATATGGAACCAACCCAGATGTCCCTCAGTAGATGAATAGATCAAGAAAATGTGGTATATATACACAATGGAATTCTGTGCCTCCATCAGAAAGAATGACATTGCCCCATTTGTTAGGAAATGGAAAAACTTGGAAAAAATTATATTAAGTGAAGTAAGCCAGGCCCAAAGAAACATAGGTCCCATGGTTTCCCTTATTTGCAATATCTAGTATATGTCTGAGTCAAGCAGAAAAGGTCAGATAAGGTGATGTTAGGGAAATGAACCCTAAGATATGTATTCAAATGTTTTTTTTCTTTCATGCGATTGTTTCTAACACATTTATAAGATTATTTCTTTTTTGCTTTGTATGTCCCTCCCCCACAGTATAACCCCTGCTTTCATTGTATTTGATGTCGGTATAATTTGTGGAGGAGAAGTGGAAAAACAAATCGTTTAAAGAGGGATACAGGTGGACCCATAGCAACAATGAGATGTTCAAGTCGTTATGACGAAAAACGAACTTTGGTGCGGTGAGGGGGCTGGCGGTTAGCGAGGATTGGGTGGGGGGGTGGGGGGAGGATGGGAAGGATCGGAAGGGGAAACAAAGGAGGAGACTAAGATGCTTGATAAGAAATATACTCATTATCTTGCCCATGTAATTGTAACCCCTCTATAGAGTATTTTCACAATAAAAAAATAAAAATTAAAAAAAAAAGAAGTGGCTAGGTTCTAAATCAAGAGCTAGGAATGTTGGGAAAAAATGCAGTTTAAAAAAGTCTTTAGCTAATCTTAAATGAAAACCTGAGCACTAGCAAGAAAGTATACATTTATAAGTTAGTTTCAGTAAGTTAGGCAATTAAATATATTTCCATTTAAAAAACTGGATATGTGCCAAATTCTTACTAAATTTCATACTAAGCATATAGATGTAAATATCACTAGGAAAGACTCTGGCTATAATGGTTTATTAACATTTTCTACAATAGGTGAACACCGTCAACACTTTCATAAGAATATCACAGTTACTTGCATTTGTCCAAACATATCAAGTTGTACACATGTAGTATGTGACTTTAAAAAAATAATATATATATATATGATCACAATAAGACTTTCAATTAGATCCATATTTTAAAATCTCTGGTCATACTGGCAGTGCTTTTAAAACAGAAACAAAGAGATACAAAAACGTAGTTATAAGAAATATTTCAGTGCCAAGTGCTAGTGGCTCATACCTGTAATCCTAACTGCATAGGAGACTGAGATCTGAAGATCATGGTTCAAAGCCAGCCCAGGTAGGAAATTCCATGAAACACTTACTTCCAATTAACCACCAGAAAACTGAAAGTGGAGCTATAGGTCAAAGTGAGCACTAGCCTTGAGCAAAAGAGCTTAGGGACAATGCCCAAGGAAGGAAAAAGTCAAGTTAATTCTCAATCTACATGAGTGAATTTAGAAATCCCTTTCCCCAGAAGGCAATTACCAAGCTGAGAAAAGTTGATAATCCACATCAATACCTTTAAAATATGTCAAAAATAAACAAACATACCACATTGCACATTAGCTAGGCACAAAGAACTAAGAAAGTAGATTTGAAAACTACTCAACTTTCAGTAAAAATAGAATTCATTGTGTTGTAGTCTAGGTCCATTTATGTCTCGTCTGCACTCAACCCAGTAACTGACCCCCATCCTAGTGACATGCAGGGACTCCCAGGTTTGAAGACTGGCAGCAGATATTTCTCACGCCTTGGGAGAAGCTCTCTCTGTCTTTCTTTCTATCTCCCCCCCCCAACTTTAGTCTATGTGTCCATCAACAGTACAGTGGAAATAAAATAATTTCAGAGACATGTCAACACATGAAATCTACATGTGTCAGTCTAAAAGCTTGATATTATGGTCAGCATTAGAACAATTAAAATTGTAAAAAATTTTATTTAGAAAATAAATCAAGATCAGATTTTTAATTATATTATGCTAAATTTAATTGCACAGATATGTATATATACATATGTATATGTATATGAATATATATGACATATACATGATATAGTTATGCATATATATGCCACATAGACACCCTCATGAATATTACCTTAAAATCAATGTAGAGCATTAAATATCTCTTCAAACATTATGAAGAGACATATCAATTAATATAAAAATGCTCTGGTTTAGAAAGACCAAACACAAACCAGACATTGGTTTATATTTAAAAATCTAACACCAAAAAAATTGGTGAAAATTTCCATCTAGGAAAATTGTATAAACTAAAAATAAAACAGGCTAAGAAGCCTAAATTCTGTAGTGTGTGTGTGTGTGTGTGTGTGTGTGTGTGTGTGTGTGTGTGTGTGTGTGTGTGTGTGTGTGGTGTGCTTGTGCATGTGTGTTTACTCTGGCACAGGTATACAATTTGTATTGTATCCACTTGAACCTGACCCTGTGGGACTTGGGGTACAAGATGCACCCATGAGCACTTGTATGAGGTGGTGGTAGTATTCAGTTCTTCTTATCTTCACTGAGGAATCTTATGTGTTTTGCAAGATTCTGAAATTGTAACAAACCAGTTCATCAATTTGCCAGTAGGGTAAATTCTTAGACCCTTCATGGTTCTTGAAATATAAATATATTTTGAATATGTGATTGAAAATACTTAGAGAAGAATATGCACAGTCATTTCACTTCATGAAGCATAAACAACAAAATGATGCATATTTATCTCATAAAAAATAAAAATGGAAGCAAGTAAAGTTGGCACAAAATAATAATGTCTACCACTGGAAAATGAACCAAAGGAAATTACATTATGTTATTTACTTACATTAAGAAATTCAATTGTATTCATAAACTGCTTTGTTAAATGGCAACTCTTTGTATAACTGCTTAATGACAATAATAAAAGTAATAAAATAACAAAAAATGAATTACATGAAAGAATGTCCATAATTTTCAGTCATGCTCTTTTTCTTCTTATTTTTCTTTAGCATGGATGTATTAATGCAATATTATAATACCAGATTACCTGTAATGTCCTTTTTCATTTTCACTTTCTTGTTCTTCTTCCTTTTCTCTTCAGCCCCTCTCTTTAGTGTGCTGTAATGTACTTTAATATTCTATTTTCATGAATATGTGTGAAGTACCTTGATCCTCACCAACCCTTTCAACACTCTCCTCTATTGCCTTTGCCCTTTTCCCTTGGTGTCTTTCCCAAGCAGACTCTGTTTTATACTTATATCATATTTAATTTATTAAACTATAAGGAGCTTCATTTTAACCTTCTTCATCATACTGTATGTAGATATAGCTCATTTTATACATGTTAACATTTAAGAAAAAAACTAACAACTGACCCAAACTTTCAAAGAAAACAAAGAATATTACTGGAGAATGTGGCCTTTTGATTAAATGAGCATCTTCAAGTGTGTAAGTATTCTTTGTATAGGACTAGGTGCTTCATGTACTTGAGGGGTAATATAGCCTTTCTCTAAGAGTTTGTGTAGTGCCAAGGTTATGGCATGGGTGAGCGATTTTGAAAGGATAAAGCTTACAATAAAGATCCTTTGAAATGATGGAACCAAAAGTCTACAGTAATTCACAAGAAAATCAATGTGAAAAGTGGAGAAATGGAGATAAGTAAAATGCAAATAAGTTTCCAGAAAGTAATTAAATGAAATAATTACAGTATTTGTTTGTCAAAGAATATTAAATTCCATTAATACCTGAAAGGAGAAACCATATCAGAGATGCTTTTGCAAACATCAGTTGTTTTAGTTCAATAGAATTAGAAGACATTGGAATTAAGGAAAAATATTGAAAAGTTTGTCTCATAGATATAGAATTTACACAGATAAAGGAATCACTTGAATTGGAAAAGTTTCTAAGCAAATATTGTGCATGAATCATCAATACCTGTAAAATATAACATGAAGTTTGAGAAGTGAAAATGAAAACAATAATAAAGTACTATCACGCTGGAAACTTTAATAGCTGTTAATTACATATTAAAGATTACAAGTAAATGTAGAATAACAATGCAGTATTATTAAATATTATACATTTTTAATAGTCATAATTATCACACATGGATCAGAGCTGTTTCCAAAAATATTCAATTTTAGTAATGTTTCTAATCCTAATAGTTCTGAAGTAATAGAAAATTTACATATCTACTCATATGTCTACTTGAGGCTAAAATCTTATTTTATATAGTTTTGGACTTGGACTGTTAAAAAGCGAAATATCTCTACATCTAGTAATATGCAGATGCTTCAGCTCCTATCCACTAGAAATGGCTTCAATCCAGAAACTAAGTACAGCTGTCTGCACAGCAAGTAATCTACAAGACCCCTTTGGGCTCTGCTGTGGCACCAACTGTTAAAATATTTGACAGTTGCCCCTGCGTGTGTGTGTGTGTACACACACACACACACACACACACACACACACACACATAGTGTAGTGCATTTACACTAAAATAATATGCATGAATCTTAATATAATCTTAGTACATTAGTGGGGCTAGGAAGGTGGCTTAGTGGTAGAGTGTTTGCCTTTTACGCTTAAGGCCCTGGGTTTGATTCCTCAGCACCACATAAGAAGAAAAAGCTGGAAGTGGTGCTGTGGCTCAAGTGGTAAAGTGCTAGCCTTGAGCTGGAGAGCTGAGGGACAGTGCCCAGTTATATATCCTCTTACTGTTCTTCTAACCACATTCAACAGACCACTATTCAATAAAAGGTTTCAATTGTTTTCTTTCTCTAATTTACAATTGTACAAATCCTCTATACAACTAAGGTTTTCACACCACTGCAGTCAGTAACTTTTGTTTATTTTTGATGTCAAAGCTACTTATTTATAGAGGGGTGAGGATTTAAAGGAACCACACAGATCCTACATACTACTACTAGGACGCCTTTCTTTTGCTTCTTAGTTATTGTGAAGTGTGTAGGAACAGAAAAGGAGAGTGGGAAGGCCCACTGCCCACAGGCAGGCACACTGCAAACTTAGCAGTAGTCTAGGTGAAAACATTGTCAATGTTTTCCTCTTTTATGTCATTGATGGCCTATAATTGTCTGTTATCCCTGTATATTAAAGCTGTCATGGAACTTTTTGTGGTTCTTAGTATAGAGTGAGAGATTCCCTGCTGCCTTCTCCTATTCCTCCATCTCCAGAGCATTCACCAGGTAGTAGATAATGGAGAGCATGACTACAATAAACAGCTAAGGCTCTGTTACTTAAGGAAAACAAAAAGCTGGTAATACCACAAACCTCTTGACTTTCTCATCAACCTGGATTTCACATGTATACATGATTATAAGAGTACATACTGCTTACAGTAGAATGCAATTGTCAGTAGGAACCGGTTGCTCACACATGTAATCTTAGTTACCCAAGATGCTAAGATATATAGAACAGCAGTTTGCAGCCAGTACAGGTTGAAAAAGTTTACAAGATTGCATCCTCAGAATATTCACTAAAATGTTTGGCTACAGGTATAGTTTAAGTGGTAGACTGCCTGTGAGTAAGAAGGCTGAGCAAAGTGTGAAGCCTTGAGTTAAAATCTGGCACCAGTCACAATAATACAAAAGAGAATGAAAGGTTCCAGGACATAGAAATAATAGGGATTCATTAGTATTGAATCCCAAGTACTTCCAAACAAATAATATTTAAGTAGACAGATAAAGAGACTTGAAGTGACTTTTATATGTAAGATAAAAATCAAATGGATCCATAGATAGATGAATGGGAAATTTATTTAAAAGAGAATTTCAAAAATATTTCAATTTAAAGATAGAATCATTGAATATTTACTTGACTAGTGTTCTTTTCACTATTAGATAAAATGGAAAGTTTGATGAGAAATGTTTTAATAAAGATGACATGATTATCTCTTCTCAGTGTAGGATATTACAATTTGACAAAGAATTTTTCTAACAGAATCAGTTTGGATAATTAAGTATTATTAAAAGCCATCATCATCATGAGCACACCAAAGTCCAGCATCCATGATAAAAGTTATTGATTGATTTAGCATTTAAAACACCTGGTATTCCAATGAACACTGCAAAGGGAACTCTTCTTCTCTCTCCTAACTTGGATAAACATTGAACCGTATTTCTCTAACTTTGATAAACATTAACCTACATGTTAAGAAGTATTCATATATTAATTTACTAATATTTTCAATTAAGAACTACTTTGAAAATGTAATAAAATGTTTGAATGATGTTATACTAAAACATGAATATGATCATAAAAATTTTATTTGTTTAGTGTTCAGGAAACTAATAAATGTAACTTCACATCCAGAATAAAACTCATTCACAAGATAAAAAATAAAGTTTGAGGGACTGGGAAGTTGGCTCAGTGGTAAAGTACTTGCCTCGGATGCAAAAGGCCCTGAGTTCTATTCCTCAGCACCATACAAGCAGAAAAAAGCCAAAAGTATCTCTGTGGCTCAAGAGGTAAGGTGCTACCCTTGATATGAAATGCTGAAGGACAGTACCCAGGCCAAGGGTTCAGCCACCATGACCAACCCCCCCAAAAAAGTTTGAAAACTGAATGCTACCGATATGTATAAAATATGCAAATATGAACATAAAATATATTTTTATACATGTATATACATACATATATACACATATATGTAGATTATGAAGACAGAATGTTTCAGCAAATTTTGTTTCGAATAATTAACTGTAAAATGCTTTCACATTTTAACAATCTCTGTAGCATTTGAAGTAGATTAAATGTTACTAAATGGGATAAAGTACACTAAAATCTATCCACAGAGTTTTATGTTCTTTTATTTTAGTACTTCTTTTTGCACAAAACAATTTTGTGGAAACCAAAGTTCACTGTCACCTGAATACATGTATAATAATTTAGCAACACAGACATTTTATACAGCTTCTTTTACTATTACTGATTTTTACTTTATAGTTTATTATGTAGGACACTAGTCAAGTGAGTGATACTTGTTATGACATATGAAAATAGAAGAAAAAAGTGTAGTAGTCATCTACCTAATCATGCCATCTCATAGGGAGTTTGTATATTACAAAGGTGTTTGTTTTCATGTTTTATTTTCTCTTGGAGGATTCTTTGATTTTACATTGCATGTATATACCATTGAAATAACATACTCTTATCTCCTAGGTACTATTTTATGTTATTGCACATTATTATTAACATTTCTGCAGTTCTTTCCGATGGTAGGTTCTAAAAAGAAAACTCTTGTGAAGATTTATAAGCAGACTTGGACAGTTAATGTATCATTTTTTCGACCCAAAATGTTAAGGAATTAAGTGCCAGAATAATCAAGAGTAGCCTTTTATTAATTGTAAAGTCAAACTCAAAATTTTCTTTAATACCCTGCAACATACCACTAGTTCGAACAAATCAATATACAGCAAATGTAACTCAACAATAATGTGGTATTAATTCAATAACTCTCACCACACATGAGCAAGTTCTCAGATTATAAATCTGCCCTTATATTTCTACCCCAAAATGTGCTACTGAGTGATATATGAAGGTCAACAACGTTTTGTGATTCTAGACTAGAGTTTTTTGATAAGATGTCATTTTAAATTTCTATCTTTATATTTTTCTCATGAAACTATGACTGCTAACAAAAGGGCTTATCAAAGAAAATTATAAAAATGCTGCCCATTTTTGTTTGTTTTCTGCTGGTTTAACTTTTATCTTTTCTGTAATTTTCTAAGTCCAATAATGAATATATATTTTGTATTATTATTTTTATATTACTCACATTACAGATTATATGTTCTCTACTTTTTTCTGACTTCAATACATTTCTAGCCACATTTACTCAAAGTCTTTCGTTTCATCTAGATCATACGCTGCATCCATCCTACCACACCTCCATTTAGAGGTTATTTTAGTTGTCTAACTTGAGTGCAAATCGACTGCCTGTCATACATTTTAGTTTATTAACTAAGCCCAACCAGACTTGAAAGCATGAGTAGAGGTTAGAAATAGGAAGTGACTGATGACAATTACTTACAGACTTTCTCTCCTGATAATTTTCTCTGCTGTGACTCACTATGTGTCTTCTCCTTTCTTCTTCTTTCTACGTGCCTTTTCTATAAGCAATGATGCTAAAGGGCCGAGCCACCTAATAGAAATTGGGTTCATTATTTGGATGTCAAATAATGTCAAAAGGTTGAGGGATTTTGATATGAAGAGAAAGATGATGCAAGAGATAATATCTCCAACTTTACTTATGTAGACATTTCACTTCTAATTCTACTGATCTGTTATTCAGTGTTAATTCCTGTCAGCTGTTAACATTCCCTTTACTATGTGTTCAAGTTTAGTATAAAACATTTTTATTGATATATAATGTCGATACCACACATTTCACACATTCTAAGTCTATGAATCAATGCAGTATAAAACCATAGGAACAATCTAATTTTAAACATTTTGTGCCTCCTGAATAAAAACCTAATTCCACTGTTTTACACTTCATCATAAAAGTTAAATATAAACTTTTCTTAAGTTTTCAAGTTTCATACATTCTGTCATATACTGCTGTTGCATTTATTTTTGTTTTATTTTTGATTGACATGTTTGTACATGTGTACGGAGTACAAGTGACTTTTCAATTCCAGTAGACATGGTATATTGATAGCTAAATAATAATTTGTTGTACCAAATTTTGTTTACATTTTATTCATCTGCTTATCAGTTAATAGGCACTTGGGTTATTCCAATTTTGAAGCTAAATTAATGATGCTATTGTTTCCATTGTGTAAATATTCTAAGTGATTATCTGTTTCTGGTATTGAAAGATATATATTTAGGGGCTGAATTGCTGCATCATATGATTACTCTGTTTAATTTTTTGAAACTAGCAAACTACCAGATTGAGTAGTTTATGATTACAATCACAACTATGCAGGAATTAGGTATTCAAAAACTTGTGGTTCCAGGACAGCCCTGGAAAAATGTTAATAAGACCCCATCCAAATCTAAAAAGCCAGGTATGGTAGTGTGCACCTGGAATCCTATATATGAGTAAGACATTGGTAGAATTTTTCTTGACTGTTCTCAGCTCCAGGCAAATACATCAGACTCTATTTGAAAACTAAAGCACAAATGTCTGGATTTTGTTGTGTAGTGCTATAATATCTTAGCATGCCTAAAAATGTGAGGTCAAACCCCAGATCTTTCATAAAAAAGAAAAATAAAGGAAAGATGAAAAATAGTACTTTGGAGCTGCATATTTTTCATGACTCTGTGATTTTTTTAAAATAATTAAGTACTAATTGACTATAGGCAACACAATGGAAATATGACTTTATTCTTTTAAATTGGTGGATGCACTAATTTACATTTCCACTAACAGTGATAAGAGTTCCCTTCTCACCACCTCCATGATGATGATTGTTGATTGCTTTCTTAATAATTGCTGTTCTGATTAGGGTGAAAGAGAATCTCACTGTAATTTTGAGTTGCATTTCCACTATAGTAAAAATATTGCACATTTATTCATATAATTTTTCTGTACTGATATTTTTTAGGGAATTAAAATTGTCAAGAGGAATTCTAGAAACACATCCTGAAACAATTATATGATCAAAGCAACAAAATGGAAGTCATAAATAGAAGGATGATGATGATGTTATTGACATTTTTTTATTTGCAGAAGCTTCCAGAATAAAAGAAACCACAAAACATGTCAGTGATGCATATAAAGATGAATCAGTAAATTCCTGGGCAAGACCTCTGGGACTAATTTTTTACACACATCACTATGTTACTCATTTATTTTTCACCAAGTGGCACTCTGATTTTTAACACTGGATTGCACTTTTGTAATAAATCCTGTACTAATGTACAAATGTATTCTGTGTCCTTCTTGACTTTTAATTTATTTTCTTAATTAACTATAAAAATCTTATTTCTTTATCCACCTGGTAATATTTGGGGTCTTACAGTTTTGACTCCTATTTATTCCTAGCTGAAGTTGTTTGGATTTTTCCTGACTTTCTGACCAATTATCTAACTCTATTTATACTTAATTCTACCACATTAGATGGAGTAAGGGGAAATGCAAATTCAGTATAGCAATAGTAACATATCAGATATTCAAATGTCCATCCTTTGAAAAGTGGCCATTGTATATGATTACAGATATGTCCACTGCTATCATTCAAAGCAATAAGGATGACTGTAAAAGGATTTTTTTTAAGATTTTTATTTTTTATAGCTCTCATACAGGAGATGCACAGTGGGGTTACACTTACATACATCATAAGGAGTATATTTCTTTTTAGGCAATGTCATCCCTTTCCTGGCCTTCGCTCAGTTTTCCCATCCTGTCTCCATGAAAAAGTTGTATAGTTCATTTTCAACATCATGTCTAGTGAGTATCACTGCTTTGTTAACCCTTTGTCATTCCATTTCTGTGACCCCAGCCCCTTAACTTCCCAGAGGATGAAGTCTTAAGATTATTTTCTGCCTTCTCTACTGGCAGAACATTCATTTGAAACTCTGATTTAAGAATTTCATGTTTGCAAGGTCTTAAAATCAAGTCACAGTACCAGAATGCAAAAGATAACACATTTTAGAAATCTTTAGGGTGTACACATTTCAAGAGATAAGCCATAATATGACTTTTTTGGAACCAAAAGAAAATGTCTTCATACTTTAAACAAACAAATGTTCACTCAAAGCTAGTGAACTACAATGCTTAAAAAAGTGATGAAAACAAGCTGGGTACAGGTGGCTCATGCCTGTAATCCTCGCAACTGAGGAGGCTGAGATCTGAGGATCTCGGATCAAAACCAGCCTGGGCAGGAAAATCTGGGAGACTCTTTTCTCAAATAAACCACTCAGAAAACGGGATGTGGCACTGTGGCTCAAGTGGTAGAGCGCTAGCCTTGAGCTGAAGAGCTGAGGGACAGCACCCAGGCCTAGAGTTCAAACCCCACACGAAGGCAAAAAAAAAAAAAAAAGAAGAAATGATGGAAACATAATCAAGTAATTGTGATGTATCTGAAGGAATGTGGGAAGGGGGCACAGTAGGGAACAGAATTACCTGTAATTTTTTTTTATTTTGTTATATATTTTATTTCAATAAAGTTTTAAATACATGATGTATATGTCAGGTAAGACGAGAATGTGACTTGGTGAAATGTTCTAACAAGCAAAGGAAGTGTAATCAAAGATTCATTTGAATAGTCAAAAAAATAAAATTCCATTACATATATTACATGATAAAAATAAAATTCCATTACATTGTTTGTGGAAGATTAAAAATAGAGTTCATTTGCCTTTATCTCTTTCTAGTAAGAAGAAAAGAAATCACATATTAAACACACAGATTAACATTATGTTGTTTTCAATAAAAAGCTAGATAATACCTAAATGTTGTTAATGTTAAGTGAATCTCTATGTTTCAATCATATAGGAGGGGTGAATGAGATATTTCAAGTCTGTCTTCAGACTTTTTTTCAGTATGAACCTTTGCACTTAGGACCTCAAGCTTGCCTGAGGTTTGCTCAGCTAAGTGCACTTCACTTGAGATACACAGCAAGTCTCGTTTTTTTGTTGTTGTTGCTTGTTTGTTTTTTTTTGCTTTTTGCTGGTATTTTCAAGGTAGTATCTAGTTAATTTTTCTGAATAGATGGATGGATTCAGCTGTCCAGAGACACTGGCACCAGGGCAGATTCTGTTTTGTTTTTTCCATTTGTTTCGATTTTTTTTACTATTAAATATATCAGATGCTAATTTCATGAATTTGCAGGAAAATCATTTGAGAATAGAATTCTCACTTAACAAATGACAACTCATCTCCAGGGAAGTCTTTTATATATGTCACGTTGAAACTTGGTAACACTTTAGATCACCTATATCTCCAGTTTCTTTTTTTCTTTTTCTTTTTTTTTTTTTTGGCCAGTCGTGGGGCCTGAACTCTGGGCCTGGGTGCTGTCCCTCAGCTCTTCAGCTCAAGGTTAGCGCTCTACCACTTGAGCTACAGCGCCACTTCCGGCTTTTTCTGCTTATATGGTGCTGAGGAATCAAACTCAGGGCCTCATGCATGCAAGGCAAGCACTCTACCACTCAGCCACCTTCCCAGCCCCTATCTCCACTTTCTAATGTTATTGTGTTAGTCCATAAATAAATGAGAATTTTCTTTCAGAAAGAAATGACATGGGACTCCAGGGGAAAGAAAGCTTCATTAAAATAATTTTAGCCAGTTTCTGATAAACTTTAAGACTAGAAGAAATAGCCTCAGAAAAATAGCAAAGTTATTAAGACTTAATTATGGTATATAATAGTGTCCATATACATTGACAGTTTTATAGTATTTTCAAAATATAATTCACAAAATTATACAGATTTAGTAGAAACTGCATGTTGAAAAGAATCTACCAACCAACAAGAATCAGAGAAAGAATAAATAAATTTAATCTATCATTCCTTAGAAACTTCAATCTTAAATTAGCAATGAAACTATACTAGTAAGAATACAATGACATTTAATAGGGGATAATCTACCAGGTGGCTAGTGTTACAAGCATATTTTGTTCCTTAGAGTAATCTACATATTTGCAGAGGGAAATTTAAATTGATTGCATCTCTCCATTAGAACTAATTAATTATACTTCACCTGACAATCCTCAACCACTCAGACACTTAAAATTTCTATAAAGATACGTTCTAGTTTTTATAGGAAGATAGAATTGTCTAGTTGCATGTACAACAACACATAAGAGAGTAAAAAGTGAGTCTCAAAGCCTCTTTAGATGGAAGAGCTCACTGTCAATATTTGCATTTTGATATTGTGACTTTCAGCCTTACTAAACACATAAAGACCATTTTACTGTAGCCCATATCTACATCACAAAATGTGCCATGCTTTCATTGATGCTTAGCGTCTTATTTTCATTTAATAAAATAAAACTGCCAGATTTGAAACACAAATTTTTCAGAGTTATTTAGAATAACTGGGATAAACACTCTAGCTAAAAATTAACGAATATCTTTAATAATGATCTAGAAATGTAATTTGAAATTAAGGTATTAGGCCAATGACATGATCTTTATATTTGGCCTTAAAAATTCATTTTTAGTTAATTGTATTGCAGTCTAACTACATAATACATTTTGCCTCATGTACAAAATATACTCTAAATGTTAAAAATTTAAATATTGGCTGCATCTGACCCTGTGAGAAGTGTATGTGGAATTATCATTCATTTAAAATGAAAGATGAAGAATCAAGTTTATTTCCATTTGATTTAGCTTTAATTCTTTAATATTTACTTACCCAGACAAGTGACTTGTCTGCTAATCTCTGAGGGTGCCCATTCCATGGGAAATGGAAAGATGGCTGGCTTAAGCTAAGCCCAGATTGCTAGCTGTGGTCAATTTCCCAATATGAATGCCTACAGGAAAAAGAGACAACTGGAAATGCTGTGGATAATTCCAGTGTAATGTCTTTCTCATCTTTCCTCTATTGAAAACACACATTATCTTGGTTACTTACCTTGGTCCACTACTTTTCAGGATAGCAAAATCAGTAGAATTAGATCTTTCTTTTCATTCTAGTATCGTGAATTATGAGTCAACCCTTAATCTTTATTCTTTGTGTCATTTTACCTTAAAAAATAATTTCAAATGAGGCAGTGTCATTCTTTCTCATGGAGACATATATATATATATATATATATATATATATATATATATATATATATCACATTTTCTTCATCCATTCATCTACTGAGGGACATCTAGGTTGGTTCCATATTATAGCTATGGTGAATAATGCTGCGATAAACATAGTTGTACTGGTAGCTTTAGTATAGCCTTCTTTGTGATTGTTTGGGTAAATGCCTAAAAGTGGGATTGTTGGGTCATAGGGGAGCTCTATGTGTAGTCTTTTGAGGAACCTCCATACTGCTTTCTAAAGTGGTTGAACAGGTTAACATTCCCACCAACAATACAGTAGGGTTCCCTTTTGGTCACATCTCCTCCAGCATCTGTTGGAAAGAATTGGAAAAAATTATATTAAGTGAAGTAAGCCATGCCCCAAGAAACATAGGTCCCATGGATCCCCGTATCTGTAATAACTAGTATATGTCTAGGACAAGCAGAAGTATTCAAAAGCTATGTACATATGACCATATAAGCTGATGCTAAGCGAAATGAACCCAAAGATAGGGACAAAAGAGATTTTATCTTTTGTTTAATGTACTTACAATGTACTATGTGATTTTTTTTTTTGTTTCTTTATATGTTCTTCCCCCATGGTATAACTCCTGTTGTCACTGTATTTGATTCTGGTGTCCTGCATCTTGTATATACATTTTTCTAATTTGGGGAGGGGAAGGGAAATAACAAAATGCTGAAATAAGGATACAGGATGACCCATTGTAACAATCAGATGTACAAGACACTATGTTGAAAACGAACTTAACACCTTTGAGGGTGGCAGAAGGAGGAGTTGGGGAGGTGGGGATGGTAGGGGCAAAACAAAGGAGGGGGTCACATTGCTCAAAAGGAAACGTACTCATTTCCTCACTCATGTAACTGTAACTCCTCTGTACAGTATCTTTACAATAAATATACATAAATAATTTCAAATTAAGGTAAATAACCAAATATGTATATGACTGTATTCTTCCATTAGTTTTACTTTTCTTTTTACCTACTTCATGATTTCAAAATTTGTCAGTTAAAATTTTCTTTTATGTTTACCTAAATCAAGCTGGAAAATAATTTTCATAGTTATGCAAGTTCATTAAAACTGTCCATGTTTTAGTTTCCAGAGGGAAAATACTTATGATTACAAATTATTGCTTTTGCACGCAGTAGTGTATTTCATTGCTTTAATGGAAGAAAAACATGCAGTTTTCAAATTAATACTAAAGGGAAATTGCTGGCTGAGTGGAAGGAGCAAGCAAAATAGTCTCATTAGAGAAGGAGTAAATTTAATTATCCAGGTCTTGTAGAAGGAATAAATATTGGAAGAAATAAATTCATTCTTTTCAGTGAAGTTGGAGTATTGTTCTGCCCAAACTCTCCAAGGTTACATTAACCTAGAACTGTCAAAAAAAAGTGCTGTTCAGAAAGTGTAAACACGTTTAAGTAAGTTATTTTTCAGAAGCAAAATTTTTTAAAACAAGTAAGGAGACAAGTTTTGACTTCTACTTTGAGTGGGATAACAGAAAATAAAACAATATAAATTTATGATTATTTCCCAAGTGAGTAAATGAATCAGGATAAATATAAACATTAGTTATTTAATAATGTCAATATATATAGAAAACTATTTTATTTTTAATAATGAAACAAAGATAAAGATTATATATAGTCATTGATATGATACCAAAACTAGTAATATTTAATTTTTATGTGTAAAATGTAAACACATATATTATCTTTAATACCTATTAATTATACAAAAGAGTTTTCTTGTGGCATTTTCATACTTATTTCGATAAAATTCATTCTATCAGTTTTTATGATTCATTTTCCCACCTTAAAAATATTTTAATGGGTTTTGTTATTGAATTTTTACACTTGCATATAAAGTACTTAAATCATATTCATGCTTAAGCCATATTCAATTCACCCTTTCCTCTGACCCTACCCTCTACCACTGGTGACTACTTCCTACAGCCCTTTATTTTAAATGCATCATTCTTTTTTGTTTAGATTCCACATATGATCAAAATTATGAGACATCATCTTTGTTAGTAGGCTGATTTCACTTAACATAATAAATTCCTATTATATGCCAAATGATACTATTTAATTCTTTATGACTGAATAATCTTCAGTTGCATAAGCTTAACACATTTGCTTTATAAATTAATCAGTTGGGGGACATTTCAGCTAACACTGTAGTTTGTCTATCCTGAATAGTGAAGCTAGAAACTCAGACTTGCAGGATATCTCTATTATAGGCAGATTTGCATTCCCTTAGATCGATGATCAAGAGTGGAATAGCAGAATCATATGGTAGTTCTATTTTTGAATTTTTGATGACATACATACTGATTCTAATTTATATTTCCACTAACAATCCTAAGGATTCCTTTCCCTGGTATTCTTCCTGGAAATAGTTGTTTGTTTTCTTTAATGATAGTCATTCTGCCTATTCTGTGAAACAGAATCTCAGTGATGTTTTGATCTGTACTTTCCCTATGGCTAAGGATGTTCAATATTACTTTATGTATTTATTAGCCATTGATAATTCTGAAAACTGTATGTTCAGTTATTCTGCCCATTTGTTATGTGGATTAACATTTATTGTTTAATTATTGAGCTTTTTATATTTTGGAAATTTATTCATTATTTCATTATTCATTTATTCATTATCCATTTAATGAATATTTTCTTCTATTAGAGGGATTGCCTTTGGTTTTGGTAAATATTAGTTTTGATGAACAAAAGCATTCTTACTTTCTTCCTTTTCTTCTTCTTTTTTTTAATGCCATCCCATTTGATAGGTCTTGCTTTTATTTTATTGGAGCCCTGGTCAAAAAGATGTTAGCTATGCCAATATGTTCAAGAGTTTTTCTTATGTTGTCCTCTAGTAGTTTCAAAGCTTTAGGCCATACTTTCAACGTGTTATCCATTTTGAATTAATTTCTGTGATTAAATTTTGTGAGACACAGCTACCATGCTTCAGTTGTCTACATGTGGATATCAGTTTTTTCAACATGATTTGTTGAACAGACTATCTGCTTTCCAGGATATGTTTCTTATGTCTTTGTTGAAACTCAGATAATTATGGTTATGAGTGTTCCTTATGAATCTTCTAATTAATTCCATTGATCTACATTTCCGTTTTGAAACCAGTACCACTATATATATTCATGTGTGTATGTTTGTGTGTGTGTGTGTGTGTGTGTGTGTGTGTGTGTGTGTATGTGTGTGTGTCCGGTATTGTGATAACCATTATATGTGTGTTGTGATAACCACTATATTTTTGTGTCTAGTATTGTGATATCTGACATGACTCGTTTTGCTCAGGAGTGCTTTGGTACTCAGGGTCTTTAGTGCTTCAGCATGAATTTTTGAATTGAGAACTGTATGGCTAAGTTTTCCCAAAATCGAATTTAGTAGGAGGAATAGGAAGCAAGACAGTGTACTCTTAAGGAGATTTTGTCTCACAGACAAAATGTAAACTAATAAACAGAGTATGTCTCAGGTGTTAGAATATTTATCTAGTATGTGCAAGGGCCCAATCTTCAGCACTGCAACAAAAAATACATGCAATGTTTAAATTCTGCCAGTAAAAAGTTTTCAAATATACTGGGCTGGGAAGGTAGCTTAGTGGTAGAGCACTTGCCTTGATACTTGAGGCCCTGGGTTCGACTCCTCAGCACCACATAAGAAAATAAAAAGCCGGAAGAGGAGCTGTGGCTCAAGTGGTAGAGTGCTAGCCTTGAGCTGAAGAGCTGAGGGACAGCGCCCAAGCCCAGAGTTCAGGCCCCACGACTGGACCCCCCCCAAAAAAAGTTTTCAAATATAAAACAATAGGATCTCCTTGGAAAAAATATG
Organism: Dipodomys spectabilis; assembly: GCF_019054845.1. Classification (NCBI taxonomy): domain Eukaryota; kingdom Metazoa; phylum Chordata; class Mammalia; order Rodentia; family Heteromyidae; genus Dipodomys; species Dipodomys spectabilis. The sequence goes on from NW_024870792.1 coordinate 4,046,434, forward strand.
CATATCTTTTTTAATTGTGTAGTCTAAAAATATCAAAATATTGAATTTTACATAGGTTATAAGTTAATTTATTTTTGTGTGAATTTAATGTGTTTCAAAAACAAAATTACTACAAATATTTTGATTAAAATTTTATAGTTTATTTCTTCATTTCTTGGCTGTAGAAGATTTTATAGGAAATATTTTGCATGAATTTCTAACTTAAATTGCTTGTTTTGACAAATGAACATAAACATAAAACACTCAGCTTTGTTAAAAAATGAATTAAAAATAAATCATAAAAGGGTATATGTACTGATATTAGTCAAATAGTAAACAAATGTTGTCTATATTAGTAAAACTATGAGAAATTGAGAACTCTTAACACATTGTAATTTAGATCTAAAATTAGTTGTTATATTTTTCAATTTGATTTATCTTCAAGAGCATATAATCTTTGAACTATATATTTTACTTTTAAGATTTTTATCCTGTTATCAGAAACTGAGGTTTTACATTAGAAAATCTATTATTATAAGTGTAGCATGATGTAATACGTTGGAAACAATATTAATACCAATACTTATGAAATAGTTTGTAAAATAATATGGACTGAAGTAAGCTAATTATGGTCTTAAATGAGAAAAATCATATATGCAACTATGTTTGTGGAAAAGTTGGAAATATATGATCTTTTCATATGCACTTTATTTTCAATGTTTTAACAGGGATTTTTAAATGCTTTATAGCAATTTTAAATTTGTATTCTCATGTTTACTTTGTAGAGTATATGTGTGTTTATTCTGACAATTTTAATAGTGTTTTAGTAAGAAAAAAAATCCTGAAATCTAACTCATGTGTTCACCAGATGTCATTGTTTTGGGCTACTTTGGCTGCTATAACAAAATACCAGAGACTGGGTAACTTAAAACAAGTAAATCTTAGATTCTCAAAAAGGAAGAATGGAGCTGGGAAGTTGGTAAAGTGGTAGAGTGGTTGCCTCACATGCATGAGGCCCTGGGTTCAATTACTCAGCACCACATAAGTGGAAAAAAGCTGGAAGTGGTGCTGTGGCTCAAGTGGTAGGGCACTAGCCTTGAGCTGAAGAGCTGAAGGGCAGCGCCCAGGCCCAGAGTTCAGCCCCCATAACCAACACACACACACACATACAAAAAGGAAGGAGAAAATAAATGTCAGAATCCTGACTGTTTTTGTTTCTCCTCAGCCTGCCTTGGCTCGATGATGCTCACCTTCTCTCTATTTCTTTCTTTGACATTTGCTCTGGTACACCAGAGCTAATTTATTCCTGATTTATAAGAACACTAGTCCTGTTGGACTAAAGGCTTCATGCTTATGATTCTCTTTCTTTTTACCTACTTGATTCAAGTCCTTGTCTCTAGACAGGGCCAATATAGCTTCAGGAGTTTACATGAATTGGAGGGAAGACTATATTGTATAAAACAGTGCATAACACATTTTTGGCCAATTACAGATGTTTTAAATGTAGTTTTATTTATTTTTTTTTTTTTTAGCAAACTTCTCTTTTATAAACAGAATTTGACTTGCAGAAAAATGTCACAAGAGTATTGGGGGTGCTATTGTTCTTACTATGCAATTTCCCTATTACTGATATTTACCATGACCCCCAAAATATTGGTAAAAAAATAATTCACATATATGACTAAATAATGTTTAATAAAACACACCCACCTCATTTTTGCTTGCCAGGATGGCAAGGAAGACAGGAATTTACCAACATGCCTAACTTTTTCTGTTGAGATGGGAGTCTTGCAAAGTGTTTCTCTTGGACTGAACTGGTAACATTATCCTTCTGATTTCTGTCAGACAACAGGCATTCCCCATGGTGTCCAGTTATCAATTCAGTCGGAAGTTCACTTAAACACATATCCTAAATTATTTTGTTATATTACTTTCATGGCTTTCTTCTTGGTTTGTTCCCAAAAACTTTGACACAAGACCTGTAAAGGAAATGTATGACATATCCAAATTCAAAAACTTGACTGAGTATTGTTTACACAGTAGTATTTTTAAGGTGTGAGATCAGTTGTTACAACAAAAGATGGTAAATAAATTAGTACTAGAAATTAGTACTATATGAAATATTCCTTTAGAGAAAGAAATCGGGAGGGAGGTAAAGAGGTATAGAGAAAAAGAGAAAGAAGGAGAGAAAGGGAGGAAGAAAAAGTGAGTGAGAGAGGGAGAGAGAAAGGAATAGTGCTAAAAGAGGTCGCTTTAGTGAATTGAATAGAAAAAATAAAATTATTAAAATCTTTCTGGAGACATAGAAAACCCTATTATCATTATAAGATACTAGGTATGATAATGAGAGGGTCCACCCCAACAGAAAGAATTTACCATTCTGTGAGACATAGAGGCTAATAGAGGTCACTATTTGTATTAATGAGCTTTCTGAACATCACTAAATTCTTCTTTCAAGACAGACACTTCCAATTGATAGATGAAGATACAATGTGATACTGCCAGGGCCATATCTTCCCTAGTAATGCTGTTATATAGTATCATAAAAATGAAATATTTTATAAATCTTTGTTTGACAGTATGAACAGAATGGCTCTAGATAACACACACACACACACACACACACACACACACACATCTCCAAATGATGCCTGTGTATGTGAGAGAGAAGAGGTCTAATATCAATTTTCCTGAAAGATGCCAGTCTATACCAGATGCTGGATGGTTGCTTACTGAGAGTTCACTTGCTATTCTACAGAGATATTTCAAATCATTCAGGAATCAATAAGCCTACAATTGAAGATACATTATATCCGTCAAAGGCATACCATGTCTTCTCTCATTTTTTTATCCTATATCTTTAGTAGTAGTATGTGAAACTATTTGCTTTCCAAGGTTAGAAATCTAAGAACATGCTTGGCTTCTTTTTTATTTTCAAGCTTTTATTTATAACCAAGGCCTAAATATCATATCCAAAATATCCCACAAATCCGTTTCTCCTTCTTTGATTTTTAAGCCATTGCCCATCCCAGAGATGATTGTAATAATTTTCTCCCCACCGGAATACACTGTAGTTCCCAAAATCTTTCCACTCCATACTACAACAAGGATCTTCCTACAACAAAATACAGATATATTATTTACTTTGTTTTTCCATTGATTAGATCTGACATAGAAGATCTGCCGGCATTCGTATTGCCTCAGCATTTACCTCACTCCTTGTTCTATGTAGCCCCATCCACAGGTTTTTGGTTTTAACTGCAATGTCATACACAAGTAAGTAAATGTTTATTTGTAAGAATATAGATAAGTGCTGTGGCTCAAGTGGTAGAGCATTCATCCTAAGCTGAAGAATTTAGGGACAGCGCCCAGGCCCAGAGTTCAATCTCCACTGCTAACAACAAACAAACAAACAAAAAGAATATGCAGATCAAGCCAGATGCTGGCTCATGCCTGTAATCCTAGCTACTCAGGAGGCTAAGATCTGATGATTGCAGTTCAAAACCACCCAGGACAAGAATTAGGCTCTTATCTCCAATTAACCAACAGAAAGCTGGAAGTGGCACTGTAGCTCAAAGCAGTAGAGGACTAGCCTTGAGTTGAGGAGCTCAAGGACAGTGCCCAGGCCCAGAGTTGAAGCTCATGTGCATATCTATAGATATAGATGTATCAGAAACATGTTACATATTATCTGTATGCATATATACACATACTACATATAATCTGCATGTACTTATACATATATACATGCAGATAATACGTAACATGTTTCTGGTATAAGGTTCCATCCATTGTGACTTTTTATTGAACTTTACAACAAATATATATGAATGTAATTTGAAGGTAGAGATAGAAAGTGATCCAGAAATAATGGTGCTATTTTATCTATAACATGCTAGAAGGACTGAGAGTTTCCTTTCAATAAAGGAGGCTCAGAGAATTCCAAATCCTCCAATTTGACAAAATGTAAACTGTATTTGCCATTCCCTTTCTGAATATTTCATTTAGCAATTTAAAAAATATTTCATTTTGCTCATTGTACAGTAGTCAGGCTTAAACTCAAGGCCTTGTACTTTCACTTGGCTTTTTTGCTTAATGCAGCACTGTACAACTGTAACTATACCTACACTTCCAGATTTGTTGTTGTTGTTGTTAATTGTTGTTGTTGCCTGCCCAGGTTGATCCCAGATGTCAGTCTTTTGATTAGCAAGAATTATAGGCATAAGCCACTCAGCAGCTCCTAGCCAATTATCCTTATTTTAAAATGTCTAAGTTTCTATGTCTTTACAAATAAAGAAGTAAATACTGTCAGCAGAAATAACATTCACAGATAATGTACGGCCATTTATTCACAAACAAAGCATTTGATTCAACAACCATTTTATAGTGTCAGTATTAGATATAAATTGATCTTCTGAAAAGCATATAACAATAGCAATTAACAAGTTATATGTGTTTGCTATTTATCCCAAAACACTGTGCACAAGGTAACATTTAGTATCCAATCACTTTGTAAGAAAGGCTTGCTTTGTCTGGTCTGCTTTGATTTCTATTGATTACATGGGTATGGAGGCAGAACTTCTGTGTCGTTTTGCTAGAAATGGCGTGGAGAGCAACGGAGTGCATCATAAATCAATTCTACTCAGAAAAATGCTCACAACTATAGTCAATATTGGGGTATAAAGTACCCACAACAGGAACCCAAGTGAAATAAAGTTTAGCATTTTTTTCTTCAAAAAAATAAGATATTGAAAATGTGTACAAGAATGTGATAGTACACTGGGTATATTATTTTAAATTTATTTCACAAAGTAAATCAATGGAAGATAGTTTGGAAAGTGGAAGGAAGTAGAATAATTGATTACAGTCCTTAAATTTTCCTTTTACTTCAAGATATATACACATATATAGCATGCTTAGAGATCCCACCAAATCAAATCTGATTACCCAATTTCCTATGCCACAGTAAAAGAGCCTACTGATTTTTAGAACTTTCTATCAACTATCACAAATTCTGTTCGGTAGATACCAAATCTATTTTGTTATTAAAATTGCAGTGTATTGATTTTCCAACAATACTCCATTAATTTGTTTTAGAATGATTTCATATCTGTAAAAAATCTGAAATAAAAAATCACCATTTGGCTGGAAATTTTTTATATACTTTAAAGGTATCAAACAAATATTTGACTGAGAAACGAAAGTTTCCAATGACAAAGGGAAAATAGTATGTATAGTATTATTCACTAGGAAGAAGTTCTTACTTTAAAGCATTATTGCTTTTAATTATTCAACACTTACACTGTTTTACATATAGGCATTCTCAAAGTGTGAAATAGTTTGGTTTTACAATTGCTCTGATAATTTAAGAATGAATATATTAGAGTCAAAATCACACACAAATTTAAGCCAAAATAATAAGAGACACAAGAAAACATTTTGTGTATTTTGGATGTCTTTTCTTACAGAAATGTTGTTTATTACTTGAGATTTTGTATTTAGGCATGTTTAATAAATTTTAGGATTTTAATTCAGGGTATCATGCTTGCAAGCTAGGTATATTATTGCTTTAGCCACATCCTCAACCTTTTTTTTATCTACTGCTGTACTTTCTTTTCCTTTTTGTTCTACATTTCCTTCCTTCCTTTTTTCTTTCTTTTTCTTTATTCTTCCTTTATTATCCAGCCTTCTTTTCTTCCTCCTTTCTTCTTTCTTCCCTCCCTTTCTTCCTTTCTTTTGTCCATCTGCCTGCCAGCCTGATTTCTCTTTCTCCTTTTCTTTTGTTGCAGATATGGTTTCTTATATTTTTCCTTTATTTTTTACCACCCAAGTAGCTGAGACTATAGGCTTGTGTTACTACACATATACCTCAATAATTCTTATATTAAGTAGTACAGGGCTTTATATTTAACTGAAAATATTACTAATGCAACACACAGCATTGACACCTTGAGTTATTGTTTCTAGATTTAGAAGTTGGTGGTGCTACTAGCGTTATTTTCATTCCTCTTGTTTTTGATCTTTATACTTCTACTATTTCCATTGGTTCTTTTATTAAGTTTAATCATACACAGCTGTTATTTCTGTTGTTTGCATAAAAACAAATAGCCATGAATGTATATTGAGCAAAAAGTTAGATTTCTAGTGCAGTATAATAAAAAAACTGATGAATAGAAATTGATTTTGCAGTGAAGCCAGGGAGGAATGTAAAGTCAGATTTGTAACAGCATTTAAATGCCATTTAATCTTGGCCAATGCAGTTTGTATACTATTATCATAAAAGTAAATTTGCCTAATTATTGCTAGACTTTGAGCCATCTTGGCATTGAATTTTATATATCTCTTAGGCATATCAAAGTTGACAATATGCATACATTTTCCTGAACAATTCTACCTCTAATGCCTATGTTCACTTAATCACAATTTAAAAAAAAAAAAGAACCTCAGGGAAGGTAGGGAGGGAAGGGATGGTAAGGGGAAAACAATGGAGGGGGTAACAATGCTTAATAGGAAGAATACTCATTACCTTGCTCATGTAACTGTAACCCTCTGTATAGTATCTTTACAGTAAAAAATTTAAAAAAACAAATATAAATTAATATAATAATAGAATATTATATATAGTTGCTCATTGCTGCTTTGCTAAAACTGTATCAAGATGATAATTGCTTTTGTTTATGAAACAATTGCTTAATAAATTAGGCAAGAGATCCATTCAATGGAATATGATTTAGGTGTTAAAATGATACATAGACCATTTGTTTGTCTTAAGTTCACAAATTTAATTCACAAGAAACATTTACTGAGTTAAAATATATTAATCAATAATAAAGATAAAATGTAAGATGCAAAGTAAAAATTAAGTAAGCCAGACCCAAAGAAACATAGGCTCCATGGTTTTCCTCACTTGTAATAATTGGTATATGTCTAGAATAGTCCTAAAAGAGGATCACAGTAGCTCAAATAAGATGATACTACTCAAAATGAACTCCAAGATATGGAAACAAGAGGCTTGATTTGCTGTTGTTGTTTTTAATGTACTTTGTGAAGTTACTTATTTTTTTCTTTCATTTTTTCCTTTGGTTTATCCTCTGTTGTCACTGTATTTGATTTTGGTATCCTGGGTATTGTATATGCATTTATCTGATTTGGGGAAGGGAAGGGGAACAACAAAATGCTGAGACAAAGGACAAAGGGTGAACCAACGGAACAGTGATGCTCACAAGACGTGTTGAAAATGAAGTTTACAATGTGGAGAGGGGGCTGGGGTGGCAGAAAAAGTGGGAGAAAAATGAGGGAGGGGTACCACTGTTTGTAAAGAAATGTAGTAATTACCTACATATGTAACTGTAACCCTTCTGTACCTTGACAGTAAAATTAAATTAAAAAAAAAGAAAAGCCCCAAATAACTTATTGATGAGAGTATGCCAACATGGAAGAATGAAGTCTCATATAAGGAACTGTTAGCAATGGTTAGTTTAAGTCAAGATGAAATGAGATAAAAATAAATGGGCATGTTTGTAAAAATTAGAAAATTGCAAGAAGAATATTCAAGAAAGTCCACTAACTGTCTCAATGGTAAAATGTTGTAAAGAATGTTCCTAGATTGTTTTCCAGTTGAAATTTGCAAACCCATAGAGAAAGGAGAGGAAAGAAGAAATTGGGCCCATGATGGCCAGGTAGGGTTTGTGAAGGAAATCAGATCTGATCAGAAATAAAAAGTCATGGCAATTGAGGATTTTGATTTTTTTTAATCTGATAAGAGACATGATCTTACTCTCATTTTGAAACATATATGATGGGTGGCAGAGAAATTAATTTATTTGAGTGGGACAAGACTTGATTAAATGACCTAGCTATTTATTAGCACATTGAAGCAGGAGTTGAAAATGAAGCTGAAGTTGACCAAGATAGGGAAAGTGAGGAAAACATTTGGGACTTATGAGAAGACATATCTATGAACTTGATTTGGAGACTGAAGAAGGTTTTTTTTTTTCTTTTAGCTTCTAGTAGTCAAAACAAGCAGCATACCTCTATGTACACTATATTAATAGAATATTCAAGCAGAGCGCTGGTGCCTCATGCCTGTAATCTTAGATACTCAGGAAGCTGAGATCTGAGAATCACAGTTCAAAGCCAGCCCGGGCAAAGAAAGTCTGTGAGACTCCTATTCCTAGTTAACCACCAGAAAACCAGAAGTGGCACTGTGACTCAAGTGGTAGAGTGTTTGCCTTAAGCTGAAGAGCTCAGGGATAGTGCCCCAGGCCCAGAGCTCAAGCCCCACGAACAACAACAACAACAACAACAAAAAGACTATAATAAACAGATATAGAGGAAAATGATTATAGTACAATTATTGAGGTAGGGTGGCAATTGATGCCTGGTCTTATTTTTTATAAAGTTTCTTGTTATATGAAATCTCTCAAAATAATATATAAAGTTTTTAATAAGAATAATCAGAGCTAATAATGCAAGAAACCCAAATTAAACAATAACTCTTTTTTCCATTTGTTTATGAGTTAGTTTTAGCCAACTGAATTTATTTGAGATTTTTTTTCCCTTAATTTTTATTGGTCTAACTGACTTTCTCACTCTCACCATAGAGAGAAGAATGAGTTAGAGTACAACCAAAGCAGGCATGCTCAGGGGAAAACACTAGATTTACTGTAGCAGTTTTGACTGTATGTCTATAAAAGCATGAGCCCTGCCTGTTTATATAATATATAGTGATTTTTAATTACTGCATAAACAATGTGATTTGGATAAATGTCTGATAAAAAAAACATTCCTTTTTGGATGTCCAACTCATTTTAATTTTTTCTAATTTTTGTGCTAATTCACTAGCTTTAAAATGTAATAAAAATTTGTGTCATTTTTTAGGAGTGTTAATTCTTTACATGAACTATATCCATAAATCTCTCCTTCCAGTCTCAAAAACTAGTTCTTTCTTATATTTCAAGTCAACCATGGAGTTCTCCTTCTTAGCAACTGATTCCTAATTTTCACCAGTTCATTTCACTCATGGGCCATGAACCAGTTATTACTCAGATGACAAGTTACATGTCAGAAGTAGTTCCTTGACATGGATGAAAAGAACTTTTCCAAGCATGAAACTACATTTAGCTCAACAACTAAGAATTTTTTCCCTTGGGAAAACAATCATTTTTTTTCATTTAATAACCCTAGAATAAGGAATAATTTTGAAATCCTGGAAATGTTTAAAATGCATTTAGAAATATAAAATATTATCCATATCTATATGATAAATTATTACAACATAAACTATAGTTGCTACATCAAAAATAACAAATAATGCAATAAAAATTGAACTCCACAGACACTTTTCAAAAAAAGCACCAACGGCCAATAAATACATGAAATATATATATATATATATATATATATATATATATATATATATATATATATATATATATATATATATATATATATATATATATGTCCAACAAATTTACCCATAATGGGAAATGAAATAAAAACTAAATCACGATTTCATTTCAGCCAGAAAACTATTTTAAAGAGAAAGCCATAAACAGCAAATGGGTAGGATGTGGAGAGAAACTATTACTCATTGCTGATGGGACTGTAAACTAATGTAACCATTATGGAAATCTGTATAGAATTAGTCAAAGAAGTTAAAATGGAAGGATCATATGATTCACATACCACTCCTGAGTATATACCAAAGGATTCAACATAGGCACACAATAGTGATTCCTGCTCACTCATATTTATTTCAGCACTATTTACAATATACAAGTAATGAATCAGATTTGATGTCTATCAGTGAATGAATGAATGTATTATGTTATATATATTATTCACTATACAAACAATTAAATTATTATTTTTCAGGAACATGGGTAAAACTGGAGATTATCATGTTAAAGTAAAACAAAAATTGAATGTCTTATCCTTTATGAAACATCTAGATTTTATTTTTCCCTTCCTTCATCCCTCTCTCTTTTCTCTCTCTCTCTCTGTCTCTCTCTATCTCTTTCTTTCTTTCTATTTTCTTTCTTTGCTTTACTTATTTTTTTTGTTGTTGTCCTGAGTCTTGAACTTTAGGACTCTAGGGCCTAGGTGATATACCTAAGTTCTTTTGCTCAAGGATAGCACTATACCACTTGAGACCCATCACCACTTCTGGCTTTTCCTATGATTTATTTGGAGATAAACCTGACAGACTTTCCTGCCTGCACTGGCTTTGAACCTCAATCCTTAGATCTCAGCCTCCTGAGTAAATTGGAAGAACACAAAATCTGTTTAGAAATTATGTAGCTATATGAAATAAAATATAATGATTAATCATAGCATTTGTAAAATTTGTTTTCTAAGTAAAAATTAAAAACTATTCATTCAAAATTCTATCTTAAAAATCAGAATAAACTATAATCTACTTTCAATACGCAAATTAAAGCAAAAGTAAAGATATTTACAAACCCTTTGATAATAACAAAGTGTAAGAAAAAATGAATCTAAGCAATAAGTTAATAAGTTTAAATATAAAGCAAATAATTTACTGTAAGAGAACAATATTTGATTAATCTATTGAAAGATAAAAATGACAAAAATAAAAATATAGAATACCTGGCAATGTAAAATAATGCAAAATTAAAGAACTTACTAATGATTTGTATGGAATGTGGAAAGTTTAAATTAAAATAATAAAATACAAAATCTCTAAGGCTCAATTATTTAATCCTTTATAACATGCTGTTTCCTAGGCATTTCTTAATTTAAAACATGTGTAAGTGAAGATATATGCTAAGATAATCTTGGAGAATTTTGATTTATTTTGTTTTCTGAGTGACAAGATGGTAGCATAAATTTTTTCCTGCTTCCCATTTGTAACAGTAACCCTGATAAGCATTTACTTGGAATTGTTATGAGTAGATGACTAAAATTCCATATGAAATAATTCCAAGAGCATCTTCAAGAAAATTGTCTTGAAATATCAACATTGAATCCCTTTTACAGCTGATTTTATTATTAGAAAACAATTATGCTCCAGAAGTTGCTTCACAAGGATAGAAAGACAAACTTTGGGGAATTAGAAGAGTTTGAAGATAAGTTCTTTTCTAGTTTTGACACTAAGTTCACAGTAAGAACTCACGGCCTGTGGCTGGGTCTCCTCTTCTCTGCTAATAGACACCAGACACTGCTTCAATTATTTCTGAGTTCCTAGGCAGATTTAAATGCACTGTATCAAAAATGCAGTAATCTCTCCTATTTCTCTCCATATGAAACATGTCAAAAAGAATCAGAATAAGGAGACAGACTTTGAAATATCACCTATTTAAATCGAAAAATGACATAAAGCAACTATTAGTTCACTAAGTTAATGAATTTTAAAAAGTAAATATAAAAATGATTTAAAAGACTGATTCTGAAAAAGTCTTATGCTAAAAAGCAATTCTTTATTGACAGCTTTAAAAAGTAATGTTTGTATGAGTGTAATTATGAATACAATCATGTTCAAAACCTTTGTATTAGGCTCTTCTCATGTCTTGACCAATAGTAATGGTGTAAACTGTAGTTACTTTAAAGCTATTCTGCAGATTGGCCCATTACTTGTGGCATGCATTTCAACATTCTAGCACTGTCCTACAATTTTCTAGTGTTCATTTGTCACAGTGACAGAAACCAGTTTAAAATTTAAATCCATGTCCCCCCTGAATCCCGTAAAAGAGTTTGTAGGCCCAAGCCTGAGCGATGACTGATGATGCTCTTGTCAGGTGCCAGTAGAAAGCAGCAAAATTTCTCAACGAGTTTCTTAACAAGATAAACAGTGAGGTAGATTACAGAAAAACAAATGACTTATCAGAAGGTTGCTTCCACAGCATTCTTCATATTTGTCCCCTAAAGTCATCTCCACCAAAAACAAAAAGAATTTGAAAAGCAGAACACATTCCTCAGAATAGGCTTATATTTAGTTTTCTGCTAGCTCACTGAGTTATATTTTTAAAGAAAGAATACATAATGAAAAGGTATGATAAAAGTTTCCTAAGTTCACACTTAATTTCAGTAAACTCTCTATCCCAAAGATATCCATTGATTTTTGTGCCAAATTTACTATGGTTTTATTCAGCATTTTATCTGTAATCCCTTCTTTTGTGACTTTCCAATATCAAGATTAACTTCCATACCATTCTAATAAACTCTTACTTTTTCCTAAATTCATATTTAAGCCTACAATAATAGCCACAGAATGTCTGCAACCAAATAACAGAGTTATATTAACAATATCCTCCAGGCATATAAAATCCTAAAGTTCACCATGTTCTCATGGTTGAATTAATGCAGGCCCAGATTTAATCATTCCTCTTATAAACTTTACCTAATTGAAGAGGTCTATTTTTTCTAAAGACACGAGGGTTTACTGATGTGACCAGTTCAAATATTATATGATATCCCATGAAAAACATAGCTTACAACATACTCTTTCTATGTTCATCTGTATTATGTGTATCCGGTAAAAGGCACTGAACAAAGACTAGGAATTATTAACAACTTGTCTTCCTGATCTAATAAACTTCTAATATAACATATACACATGCATTTCCATATTGTTAACAGTTTTAAATACCCTTGCTGATGAACATGGATGGAATTGCTTTGAATCTTATGCAGTATGAAACAAGATGGGTTAAAGATCATCTGTTTGTTCCTCAGTATAAATACATATTTATACCATCTGGTGTAGTATGAAAGGTTTGTGATTTGATGCTTATGCATTTTAGCCAAATGTACTTGAAGAAATTAATTGGTACCAACACTTATATTGGTATCAAATTGAAATCATAGTATTGTAGAATAGAAAGGAAGCAAATGATTACTGAAAGCATTTCAAGAGAATAAAATATAAGAGGCTATTGGTCATTAATTAATAGTAGAAGCATACTGTCTATTTATCTATAATATATAACACAGGAAGTAAAGCCACAAAGTGAAATTATAGACTCATTTAATATGGGTATATAACCAATTCACAGGGCTCACCAAAGCCCACAATATATTACCTCTGAAGAAATAAATTCAAACTATGGAAAATTTATTTTAAGACAAAAATATATATGCTGGAACATAAACTCAATGAGTATTACAAAGGTTTCCAAGGCCAACTGGCTGTGAAGTTATGATGCCACCTTTGATGATGGTTAGTGTTCCTAAAAATGATTAAGTCAGATTTAAGTGAAAAATTCACAAGAAAAGGATGCCATGCTTGTCTGTGAGATTACATGACACCAGAAAAATTGCTTCATTAAAAGAATAAGATCAAGGATGAAATAACTCTTCTAAACATTACAGGAAGGAATAGTAGAAACCCTAGGTCTCCTTGGCACAGGCCAATATTTTCTTAATAGAGACCCAGAAAAACAACAAATCAAAGAAAGGTTGGACAAATGGGATTGCATGAAGCTGCAGAACTTCTGCATGGCAAAGGACATACTAGCAAGATCAATAGAAAGTCCACGGATTGGGAGAAGATCTTCACTAGCCATACAACAGACAAGAGCCTCATATCTAAAATATACTTGGAAATCAAAAAGTTAAATCCCCCAACAACAAATCCTCAAAGAAACAACTGCCCAATAATTAAGTGGGCTAAAGACTTAAAGAGAAACGTCTCGGAAGAGGAAATAAGAATGGCCTGGAAAGTACTTGAGATTCTTATCTCCAATTAAAAACCAAAAATCCTCAACTGGAGATGTGGCTGAAAGTGATAGACTGCTAGCTTTGAGCAGAAACACTCCAGAACAGTGCCTAGGCCTAGAATTCAAGCACCAGGATTAGCAAAAAGAAAAAATGGAAATAAATGTGAAATTTTGTTTCACAAAAATATAAATGTCAAATCTGCTCTCTTTTATAAAAGAAACTTAAAAAAATCTTTGAGGTGGGCTTAAGTTTACCTATAGATTGAATTGAGAAGGTTATATCATTATTGCTTTATTCAATGTCATTTCGATGGATTTACCTGGTTTTCATGCCATTTTTGGACAAACCAAACCATTCTCAGGATTAGTAAGGGAGAATGATAGAAAAGGAAAACACTTTAGTGTTACAAGGAAAACACTTTAGTGTTCATATTCAAATTAAGTGGATACAAAGATTCTTGTGTCAGTTCTAAATCATCTGTGCTGTTGTATTTTAAGCAATATTTTCTGTAGTAGACTCTGAATTCTGTCTGCCCTTGTAGTTCTGACTTTGAGGTTATTAAAGTATAAACGCAAGAAGGGTATCATTAAGACCACAAAGAGAAAGCACTGTAGGAATAGGTGCAACAAAAGACTTGTAGAGAAGAAATTAGAGACAGATGTGCTTCTGACCTGATGTTTTAAACGTGATGTGAATGCACATAGAGCCAATCTCCTTTATGATCCCATTTGTGAGCATTGTGTTAGTTCTCTTTGGCTAACCTTGAGAATAAATTAATTACTGATAGAGATAAAATTGAAAATGTCCATATTTTTTCAATTTTTCATAGTTTGAGCCACTGAAAACCTAAATTAGTTTGGAGAAGACTTTCACACCATATTTGACTTTCATATACACGACTGTCAAACTAATGAGGTAGTTATATTGAACAGAAATGAATGCTCTCTGCGAGCCACTTTCGTCAATCATCTATTTTTCTTGCCATATGTAGTGTGGATGCAGTCCCTGCTGTGTATCCTCTTTAATCCATGTCACCACAAGTATCTCTCTAAGACCCCTTGGTCAGCAATTGCAAGCTCCCCAAATGTACATAATTACATCAGTAGAGGTTAACTCTAGCAACCCATAAAACTTCATTAAAATCTAACAGTGAATAAAACCAATTTGAACATCTTAACTATTATATAAATTACAGTTACGAGTCAGCCCAGAAGTGACTGTGCAATAGTGATGGAGTCATCTTCTGGAATAGGACATTTCAGACAGTGATCTAGCTCATAAATAGAATCCAGAAGCTTACATAAACATAGGACATTCTCAGTGTTTACTACTGTAGTGGGTACTCTTGCTACTGAGCATCGATACATTTCTAATGAGTAATATCTCAGGAAGATTATGTGAGAGAAAGCAACATATATTTAGTGAGTTCGGGGACACATAATCTCAGCTACTCAGTCTAAATCCTTAATGTTCTTGAAGAAAGCAGGAACAGGAAATACACTCATGCATTGGGATCAACTAACTTTTGTAGTCTTTGTAACTCTCAAACCACCTTCATCTGTGGCTTGGTTACTTCTACCAGAACTTTTGATCTTTAGTAAATTATTCTCTCTGTCTTTGTCTCTGTCTCTGTCTCTCTCTCTCTCCTTCCCCTCTCTCCCTCTGTCTCTTAGATGATATAAAAGAAAGTCCAGTAAGCTGGGTGCTGATGGCTCATTCCTGTAATCCGAGCTACTCAGGAGGCTGAGATTTGAGCATCACGGTTCAAAGCCAGTCTGGGCAGGAAAGTCAGTGAGACTATAATCTCCAAGTAACCACTAGAAAACAGGGAGTGGCACTGTGGTTCAGGTGGTAGAAGAGCTGAAGGACAGTGCTCAAGCCCAGAGTTCAAGCCCCATGACAGATAAAAAAAAAAAGGAAGTCTAGTAGGCCCAATTTGTTTTCATTCTTTTTGTTCATTTGTGCCAATGTAATCTGAGAGAGTTAATTTCTTAGTGTCTATTCTTGGCCTAGGTCAGAAAACTTCTCCTTGGGTAAAGTAAATCATCAGAACTTTCTGTGATTTGCTTTAGTTTTAGTGGAAATGATTGGACACATGAAGGCTTCAGGCACATTGTTAAGTATCCACCACAAGATATTGACCACACATTGATGAAATATGGAGCTTTGAAAAAGGTTAAATAAACCTTTCACCCCAAACCTGAGAATACAGTGGAAATTCTCAGACTTTCTTTGCTAGAGATAAAAAGCTCCACCAAGCTGATAGATGCCCTGAAAGCAGAGATGAACAAGAGATTTAGCCTTTACTAAAGTACAAGAACCTTGACAAAAGAAGTCCATTATTTCATTAAGGTCATGATCTCTTGACACTAACAATTCACTCCAGGAATTATTTTACTCTTTCTGATGGAAGATAAAGTAATAATTATGTACAATTTTTCTTTGGTATACATTCAATAAAAACAATCAAACTTGAAAAATATGCCTATTGACTGACAAAAATATTAGTACTCACACAAAATAATAGCATAAGTGTCTTCGATGTTTGAAATAATAGACTCAGCTTCTGAACAGATACCAATTTCCAAACTGCAACTCCCAGATCTTTTTTGACTCAAAAGCTTAGGTGAAAAACAGCTTTTAATTTTTCTACTTTCCAAAACTGCCTATGTGTTTTTTGATTCAGAAGTATACATGCATCTTACTTGGTGGAAAGTTGTTTTCTGAAATATGGACTTGTGTTTAGTAGTGTTTCTCCTTCTCTATGACTGATGTTATTTTTCAATGTGTCAGGAGAAAATATGTCTTTTTTCCACTCTTAACACTCTCAAGAGAAATGTCATCTTTTTTTTTTATTGTGAAAATACCATACAGAGAGGTTACAATTACATGGGCAACATAATGAGTACATTTCTTATCAAGCATTGTTGCCTCCTCCTTTGTTTCTCCTTACCAACCCTTCCCATCGCTACCCCCCCCCACCCCCCCACCCTCCCGCCAAAGTTGTAAAGTTCATTTTCGACATAACATCTTGTACATCTCATTGCTGCAATCGCATGAAAGGAAAAGCATTTGAATACTTATCTTGGGGTTCGTTTCACCTAACATCAACTTATCTGACCTTTTTTGCTTGTCTCAGATGGAAAGACTTGGAAACCATTATATTAAGTGAAATAAGTCAGGCCCAAAGAAACATAGGTCCCATGGTTTCCCTTATTTGCAATAATGAGAAATGTCATCTTTTGTGAATCCTGCCCTGAATAATCAGCATTTAGTCTTGATAGTTTTAGTGTCATAAGCATGATCTGAACTACAGTGATTCTAGGCCTTGCTAGGTGGGATAAAGGTGAACATAAACATATTCTGGATGAAGCTGCTGAATTTATTGAAGAGCTCTTGCTGTCCTGTAATTTAAATGAAAACATGGGAATTTTGTAGGTGCCCTTCACTACTATGCATATTGTAAATGTCCAACAAAGGCTATGTGTTGCCCTCCTGTTGACAGAATTGGAAAATATGGAAATCTTCAAGAAGTAAAGCTCCGTGGGAGGTCTTAGGCCATTGGGAGTTTGTCCTAGAGGAGAGTTATGGGAATCCAGGCAAGTTCTGATATGAACAATTAAACTGTGTGTTTCTGCCATGCTGCCTCCCTATTGGAGGCACTAGGTGGAGGACTAAAACCACTGAGGTGTGGCATTGTAATGAACCTTTCTTCTTTTTAAGTAGATTATCTCAAATATTTTTTGAAAATAGTGGAATGCTGACCAACACAGAGATCCTTCTTTTTTTCTGACTTATTCACAAATCCTTGGTTTGCAATCTGGAGGGAGTCTCTCACTGTTAGAACTTGGCCTGGCCACAACTGGAATCTACTTGTTTCTGTCCACTTCCATTATGCTTCACTTGCCATCCTCTGCTTCTAGGTAGAAAGTTTTCAAAGTCCTAAACCTGAGTTTGATATGTAGCAAATATCTCCCTCTTCTTAGGGCAGCTTAACCTGCTATTTTATAGTATTGTTGATATCCCATGGTGCTTATCAGTTTAATTCAAAACATTACTCAATAGATATTTTTGGTAGTTTTGCTTTGATAACTGAAAACTTAGGAAGGAGACGTAGATCTACTCATGTGGACTGAAGTGTGTACCTTGACTTGATTGTGAGAAATTATACTTTGTTCAGAAGGGGAATATTCTCACCACAGGCTAGCAGAGGTTGTATAATTCAAGCTCATCTGAGACTTGGTTCCCAAGAATATCACAAGAATGTTATTCTCCAAATAGTCAACATCTAAAAATTAATAGGGACCTATTTCTATTGCTGGCCTCTACACTACTGTCTAAAAATTTAAGGCAAGGTGCCCTTTTTAATTAGATATAGGATTATTTATATCCTAGATATATCAGATTTCTATTTTTTTATAATACATTTATTTTCTCAACTCTTCACCCTCTAAGTATCCACATTCATTGTCCCTGTTCATTGACCTTTGAAACTGAGCTTTATTTATTTTGGAAATTAAAACTTGTTTTGGTTTTATGAATGGACAGGAATAAAAGCATACTAGTTCCAAATCTCAGTTTTTGGAGGAATTGGGTATTCATAAAAATCTTCTATGCCTTCACCATGGAGAACATGGCCTAGCTAACTCCCTGTCTAAGGATGATGACAGACTTGTAGATCAGCCTGGGTTGTGAGACATATAGTATGTGCAGAACCAGCCTAACTAGCCCTATAGAGTTATGACACAAGTTTCTATTATTTGGGAGTACTAATTTTCATTTTTTTTTATTGGGGGGGGGGGGGTCTGGTCATGGGCCTGAACGCTGGGCCTGGGCGCTGTCCCTCAGCTCTTCAGCTCAAGGTTAGTGCTCTAACACTTGAGCCTCAGCGCCACTTCTGACTTTTTTCTTTTTGCTTATATGGTGCTAAGAAATCGAACCCAGGGCCTCAGGCATGCAAGGCAAGTGCTCTACCACTGAGCCACCTTCCCAGCTCCTAATTTTCATTTCTTAAGATAAATTACAAACAACTGTTTCCTGTTCATTTATTTTGTACAAGAGTTCAAAATACATACATTTTTACAGAGACTAAAGATGAAAGATATCACTTATGAATGCCTGAGTTCAGACTTAAAGTATTACAAAAATAAGTAATATTTAAAATCTTGATCACTTCTGAGCACTAATTTTAAAATCTCACTTTTGCTTATGAAATTGCTATAACTAGTCTTTTGTTATCCCTCATATATCCTTAGGGAAAATAGAGAGTAACAATTTCCTACCCTGAAGGCCAGATACAATATCTCAGGATGTTTATTCTACTCTTTGTGTATTAATAGGAAAAAAAGCTCACCTGGAATTGAGTCTTATATGACAAAAATAAATAAAAAGTAAATTTGATCAATATGACTATGGAATTCTATTAGAGGAGACAGTATGGGAATTTCCAGTGAAATACTGAAGTAGACAAGATCAAATTCCAAAGAAACAATTCATAGTATCCAATGAAACTGAAGAAAGTAGCTCTGTAATGCTTCATTTTGATTTTACATTGTTATTTTCTCCAAAATCATGTTTTAACATTTCATATTCTACTTACTTGCAAATATAGACAGACTGAAAAAACCTCCTGTTAGAAATATTAAGATCCAGGGTTGGGAAGTTGGCTCTGCGGTAGAGAGCTTGCCTTGCATGCATGAGGCCCTGGGTTCAATTCCTCAGTACCACATAAGCAAAAAGAAAATAGCCGGAAGTGGCACTGTGGCTCAAGTGGCAGAACAGTAGCCTTGAGCTGAAAAGCTGAGGGACAGCGCCCATGCCCAGAGTTCAGGCCCTACGACTGGATCCCCCCCCCAAAAAAAAAACAGAAATATTAAGATCCAAAAAAGTCTCAATTCTTAAGAGCTCCTCTTCTTTGTGCATCTTTGTGTTTTATTCCTTTTGGTAACATTTTTATTTTCAATGGATATTACTCTTTCCATATAAGATGCTAATAGGTACTTGGGATAAAACGTTACAGATGAGAAGATGCAAAGCATGAGTCAACCAGAAAAATAAGAATAAAATATGCTGTATATTTAAAATATTTGAACCTAGTATTAGAATATCTACATACAGCATATTTCAGTATTGCTATTTTCAATACTAAATTAGTTTTACCTAAAATGACTTTTATTTCTGTAAGAATCTGTGAATCAATGATTTCAGATTCATTTATAAGAAATCAATGACCAAATAAGGCCATTCTTTAATAAGAATGTATTTTAGAAACATGCATTTTTGTGTACAATAACTATATTGTACTATATATATATATATAAAACTATATATTGTGAATATAACTTCAACAATCTTTTGGACATAATCTTTCATTGCATATTAGTTTTAAAAATTTTATCAATTGGATGCCACACCTTGATTTGGTATTGTCAGACTGTAATATAGTCAAACCCTTTTTAGATAAAAGGGAGTTATAGAATGGTTTTATGTGCCACTACCTTATAGTAGTAGTTAAAAATAATTGCTATTCATTTGAAGGAATAGTTAAACAAACACTCATTACTCTCTCACTATGGGATAGTCTTTGTAGTAGTATTGTAGTAACAGCCTCTAATTTGCTACAGCATTTTATCAAGTTCATCCTTTTCTTGGTTAGTTTATGAAATTTAATGAAACAAGGTATAATTCCAAAAAACAAAAATTTCTATTGCTTCTCCATGGGACTGTATCAGGTTCCATCCTGAATACTATTGCCAAAATAATGAAGAACTGTTTATTTTGACCAGTAGTTATATCTGACCAGATTAAACCAATCAAAATAAGAGTATCTAATGTTGAGGTTCATGGGTTTGAACATTTCTCAGTTCTTGTTAAAGGCTCACATTTAACCACAAAAAATTGTACTTAAGCATGTAATTGGTGTTGAATTTGCAAGCTTTCTATAATTGGCCTTAAGGGGCATGAACTTAATGAACTATAATGTTTGACTTCTGAGATCTTTAATTTTATAAGGATAGCCATAGAGATTGGGTTAGTATTTTGCATCCATCTACCTTTCAACCATAAGTACTTGATTAAGCCTTCAAGGTAATCTATCAGTAAACACAGTGTATAGGTTCTCAACCAAAGTAAGGAAATTATTATTGTATTATTAAAATATAAATTGCTAAGAACAGAAGTGGTAGTGAGTATTTTACATGATTCAGCTTATTCATACTTTGTGATTTTTGCCTTAGGAAATACATAGAAAATTCCAAAGAAAAATCCGTGTACATTTTCATACATACATATATATATATTTATATATATAAATATATCTATTAGATTATTTAAATGTTTTGGGTAGACTTCATCACTTAAGTGACAAAATTAAGATTTAGAGACATCTGAGCTCACTTTTACATAGATGTCTCTAAAAACATTTAAAAGCACATGGTGATTGAGTTTTACGGTTAAATTTTAATATGAAAGATCCTCATGAATTAAATAGTTGATGTAATTTTTGATGTTAATTGACTTAAAAAGCAACAACAAAATTAAGTTTGTAAAACTGACTTTTTTCATTATGTGGGTTTTGAAATCTAGCCTCGACATACAGATTCTTAGGCAGGGAAGGAGATGTAGGATTTTAGGAGGTTGTTTGGGGGAGAGGAGCTGGCTACTTAAATTGAATGATCTTTCAGTAGTAGTTCTGTGAATAAAATTTCAGTATTTAAAAATATGAAGTATTTTGTCCATCTGAGATTCTGCACTTCCTAAAGCTGAAAGCTGATAGTTTCCATGAACTTGACATTGTCAATACTGAGTTGTTCCCAAGGTAGTTCGTCAAGTACATCTCAACACCAGCATTGTATAAAAAGAGACACTGCAGCTGAATGAAAAAGGAATCAAAATCCACTTTGTACATTAGTTAAAGTCCTAATTAGATTTGTACTGTCCTCTCATTTTGTTCTTGGAAGATTAAATGCTACAAGTGTAAGTCTGCCTAAATTGGTAGCTTAAACTTATGTCAAAATGTCTGCAGCAGTTTGTCAATAAACTTTAGTCCTTTTTTAATAAAAAATATAAGATTCAGGTACTATTTGATCTAACATTATTACTTTTTCTGTACCATACCAATTTTCAATGTTCTTATTCAATTCAGTGTTTATTGAAACAGTTTTATGCATGATGAGCCTGTTTTAGTCTAATATTATCTTAAGATTTACATTTGAAGATTGTTTCCTACATACTCTTAACTCACATTTTGCCATTAAATGACTTCTATTATTTTTTCATATGAGCATCCATTCTTTCCCAGCACATCTTATCACCCAATACCAATTCACCAATTTTGACAATCAGTATTTCTATTACTTAAGAATCAAACTTTAATAACTAATGTTTTAAACTAGTTACAAAAATCATTCATGCATTTGAATGTAAAGACAAAACAAACCAAACAGCCTGACAGAGTATGGCCCAATTGTAATCCCAAGGATTTAGGAGATGGAGGCTGAAGGATCCTAAATTAAAGGAGAGTCCTAAATTAGCAATTCTGTATCTTGAAAAACAAAACAAAACAAACCAGGCAGTATGGAGATTTGGCTCAATTAATAGCATAGGAGATTGTAGATTCTATTCTTAGTACCATAAGGAAGAAAAGAAGCAATAAGAAAGGGATTTGACACACACCTTATGATTGTAAAACAATAGTCATATTGTATGACTTGGTATTGAGTTTACTCATTATATCTGTTAATTAGCATTTTTTACTCCTTTTGCAAATAATACTTTTGGACACAGGGTGAAGAGAAATTCATTACAGAGAATGTTAACTCTGCATGTATTTCATGAATGAAGATGTCAGAGAAACAGCTTACAAAGTAATATATTTGTATCAGTGAGAATCATGCAATTCTGAGAAACAAATTAGAAACTCATTAAATAAATATGTTAAAATTTTATATTAATAGGTTATTGTCTCAGTAGCTGACTTTAAAAAAGAATATGTACCTTTTATGTTTAGTTTTGGATGTTAATTTTGTCGCTTTCCCAAGAAGATACATAGAGCATTTTACATTTGGAAATGTAAAAGCTTCTTGAGCCTCAGGCAAATCCATCCTGAAAACAATCTTTAGAATTATTTATTGTCTTGCTTGAATGAAATGAAAACCATCTCTGAAGGGTAGTTAGCATTGTAATTAAAATGAATTAAAATTTAAATTAATTTTCCTCACTACATTAGCAGAAATATTATGGAGGAAAAAACAAATAAATATGAATCAAGTATGTGTTTCCTCAAAGCAATAGTAACATTGATCTACAATGTATTCATCAAAAATAAACAGATTAAAATTGTAAGTCTTCTCAGGGATATTTTTGGAATTTAGAAGAAAAGTTATAAAATGTATGATTACAGTCTGATTTAAGACACTACAACAGATTAAAATTGTTATATGAGCTGGCTGCTAGTGGCTCATATCTGTAACCTTAGATACTCAGGAGGCTAAGATCTAAGGATCACCGTTCAAAGCCAGACTGGGAAGGAAAGCCCATGAGACTTTTATGTCTAATTACCCACTAAGGTGCTGGAAGTGGAGTTGTGTCTCAAACTGAAAGAATGCTGGCCTTGAGCAAAAGATCTCAGGGACAGCACCCAGACCTTGAGTTCAAGCCAGACAACTGACAAAAAATAAAATAAAAATAAAATTGTTATATGAGCAATGATGAAGTTAATTTGTTTTAGGTTTTACTTCATTTAATCTACAATGATTTTGTGTGTTTGTGTGTGTGTGTGTGTGTGTGTGTGTGTGTGTGTGTGTGTAGTGGTGTGTTTGTATGTGTGTAATGGCCTTGGGACTTGAATTCAGGCCCTTGTATTCTGTCTTAGCTTTTTAGCTCAAGGCTGGTACTATACCACTTGAGCCTCACTTCCCATACACCATTTCTATATGTACAAGTCTAAAAGTAATAAATATCCCTAATGAAAATATGTATTTATTAAAACTTCTATTATATTTCTTTTTTATGTATCACAAAAGTTTTCTTTTGCTTATTTGCATTAGCTTTTCTTTTACCATCATGAGATACTGACAGTTATTGTGATCAGAAAACAGACATTTTAGAATAGAGTTTGATTTAACTTATTTATAAAGAAAAAAATACATTGTCTTAAGAACAGAATCCAAGTGCAAAATATTTTGGTTGTCTTTTTATCTCCAGCATACCCCAGCAAAATATTCACAGCTTTTATGTCATTGACAACTCCCAAGTTGCAATTTCCCATGACTTTTGTTCACACATAGTGTGAACACTGATTAGTGTGAACACTGTTTAATTTTAACAAATCTTCTTGAAAGATTAGAAATGAAGTTTCATTGGAACAGGTTGGTTTTGTTCATATAAGCATCTAAAATACAATTTCTTGTTTGTTCTTCCTTTTCAGTCAAGAATGTTGATAATGAGGAAAATCAAATCTGTTATATCCTCAAAATTAAATAGAAATTTAGGAGATTGAAAACTGATAAACCAACATTTTGGAGTATGTAGAAACAAATTGGTCATCCTGGATGACCACAGATACAGAAACTTTTCCTTAACACATCTTATCACATCATTATCACATGCAATCGCATTTTAGCACATTTTGTCATATCACTCTAAACAGAAAATTGTGATTAGTAGAAGAATTTGGTAAAGGTTTATGCTTCCAATTTTGATCCAAGTTCAAATTATTTTGATACTTTTTATCTCCAGCATACCCCAGCAAAATATTCACAGCTTTTATGTCATTGATAACTGTTTTTTTTTTAAAAATGAGGGATTCACAAGTAAGCAACATTGGTACCCAAAACTATCAACTCACAGTGAGTTAGGTAATGTCAGTTCCGCTAACTCCATTTTCATGTTAATTTGTTATAGATGCTTTCAGCAGTGCAATATTTTTCATGCAAAAACAAATAACACAAGTGTTAGAACAATGACCTGAATTCCTATCTCACATCATGGCCTTTACTGCTAGGACTTCTTTCTGTGACTTCTTTCAATGTTTTAGGAACTTTTGGTTCATAGAGTAATCTATGAACCACTGACTTAGCATCAGGGCTGATATTTTCCTTTATTGGTCCATTTTGCCATACTATTTTGTATTGTTTTATACACATTTAATTTATTTTAATCCTCAATTATAAATTTATTTTTTTGGTCTCTGGTGTTCTTCAAATTTTATTCTAGTTTTGGAAGTTCAGAAAATAGAAAGTTCTGTTATTTATGATCATTCTCTACTTAGCAATACATATTCATATATATATATTTAATTTTTGTTTCTTCCAATGCTGAGGTTTAAACTCAGGGTCTTACACATGCTAGGGAAGCATTTTTACCACTTGGCTCTTGTTCTCAGCTTTGCTTTAGTTATTTAAAGACTTTCATCTTTCATTTAATTATTTGTTTAAACTTACAGTAATTAATTTCTAAACCTTCATTATCTCCATTCTATAGTCTCGTATATACCTGTGACTTGGACTCAAGAGGAATTCCTCTGTAATAAACAACTAGATGGCTGTTATGTATGATAGTTGCCACCTATTTCATTTGTCCACTGAGGGATGGGATGACACACCGGTAAACAGTAATGATCCAATTCCTCATGAGCTAAAACGGAGCAAAATGGTTTTAATGTTTTCTGCATAGTTGGAAAGAAAAAAAATGTTCTTCAAAGTTTTAAAGACAACATTCATTGAATTGGTTCATATTCAGTAGAGCTCACTGTTGAAGAGGCTTGCATTTAGGGTATACATAATATTGAAAATAACCAAATAAATCTTACAATACAACTTTCAGATCATCAAGGTTAGCTCTCTCTTTTCATATATCTTTTTAGGCCTGTCAGGAAGTCATTTAAATTATAGACTCTTGTTTAAATTCACCTTTCCTCATTTGCATTTCATTTTACTTTGGCCATTCTATCTTAGTACTTATCATCATAATTACTTTTTAGTGATTTTTTGACACCTAGAGGAAGGAGAGGACAGAAGGTGTTAGGTGTTAACTCAGTCATAAATTCTACTAAAGTTGTTATTTTACATAGATATGACTAAGGCTATTTGAAGCATAAATTTTTTTTTTCAGAATCACCTTAACACACATTTGTTCTTCGGATGAATATCAGAGAAGATGTCCAAATTTCAAAGAATTTTATTTTTGAAAATTTAATCACAGTTTTTCCTCAATTGAATTATTGATATAAGAACAGAAGAAAGCATGGTAACAGGTCTGTGTTTTCTCTCTTTTTTTTTTTTTTTTACTACTATGCTTTTATTATCTTTAAGTAGTTGTATAAGGGAGTTCTCATTCAACAAAGCAGTTTATGAATGCAATGCATCCTGATCAATATCACGCCTTTCAACATTTTCACTCACCCTTCTCAACCCACTCTTTTCCTCACTTTTCTTAATTGGGTTATGTATTGAATTTTTTGCCATTAAAAAAAGTAGTTTATATATCCAAGACATCTGGGTCACTACTGCAATATTGCCACACTCCTTTCACTCAAACCTTCCCTTAGTTTTCTCAGTTCTGTGATTTATACAATGAATTCTCTGCATTCTCCCCCTGCCCACCATTTCCCCACTCCATTCTTCTATCCCCCCCCTGGCCCACACTCCCTCTTGGAAACACACATTTCCTGGTATTTATTTTGTTGAGCTTTGACTTAGTGTTATGGTAGTCACATGAAATAGAGTAGGAATGATGATAAAGAAGTGCTTACCTGATCTGATGCTTCCCATGTTCTTCCTTTGGGAACTTCAAACAACAAGTTCATCATTTTGTTGGACCAGAAATCTATTTTTGCGTTTGGTAGCAATTGTTCCAATTTCTGTTGAGAAATGCACAAAATCAGGAAGGAATCAATTTCATGAAGCTCAAATATTTGCAGAAAACTATCAAAGACTCTTCCTTAATCTCTAAAATAAATTTTCCATTTTCCCTCAGTTAATAAATATTTGACATGAACTCAAAGCATTACCAAATTGTATTTATCCTCTTAAACAAACCTCCAAGCACTCCTGTTATAGTTATACTACCAGTTTACAGAATGGAATATAATCCAGAATTTTATCTAATCCTCCTTACATAAGTTATTCAGTACCTTACAGTATTCTTATACTCACTTTAGTAGATGTTTCCATTCAGGTTCAATACCTATGAAGTAATCTTTCATATGCAGAACACATTCCCAAGTATAGATCCTATTGTTCAAAAATTTTTAATTTTTTTGAAGAAATGGTTGGTATATGGTGTCATCGTGTATGGCAGAGTTTATATATATGTATTATATATGTATATATAGTAAAAATACTGTACAGAGGGATTACAGTTACATGAGTAGGATAAGGAATACATTTCTTATCTAGCTTCGTTACCTCCTCTTTGGATTATCCCCTCTCATCCCTTCCCTCCCCACCTACCCAACTCCTCCCTCTCTCCCCCACTCCCCCTTTACATTGTAAATTTCATTTTCAACATAGTGTCTTGTACATCTCATTGTCACAATGGGTCAACCTGCATCCCATTTAAGCATTCCGTTATATCTCTTCTCCTCCCCAAATTACAAAAATGTATATACAAGATGCAGAACACGGAAATCAAATGGTATGACAGGGTTTTTAAGGTAGATATATTAAAGTGAATTCTAAAGAAAAATATATACTGGCCTTTGAAGCCAAAATATTGTGAAGAGAAGTATCTTTTCAGAGATAGAGTTTAGGAGGAAATTGAGGTAAACTTATCCCCAAATGATGAAACTTCCCTATTTATAGTAGGAATCTACAATCAAGACCATTCTTCAAGTAGATCACATGATTTTCTGCAATTTTCCTGGAATGTTTTAGAGAAAAACATAGCTACCAGAGCCATATGGAATAGGACGAAAGGTTAGACTTAGATTTATGAGTTCTAAAGTCAAATTCTAATATAAATTATTTACTCAAATGCCACTAACGTATGATTAAAATTCTGAGCCTTGCTTCCCGAATGTGTATCCTCCAGTACTGAGATGAGCTTCATTCTTTTTTTTAAATTTTATTGTTAAGATGTTCATCAGAGGGGTTACAGTTACACTAGTAAGGCAGTGAGGACATTACTTGTCGATCATTGTTACCCCTTCCCTTCCTTGTTGTGCCACTGTCCCTTCCCTCCCCACCTCCACACTCCTATTCCTCCTCTCCACACCTTGCCAGCCGAAGTTGTGACGTTCATTTCCAATATATCCTGTGGATATCTTGGTTGCAATAGGTCCTTCTGTGTCCTTGTTTCAGCGTTTTGTTATTCCCCTTCCCCCTACCCCTCACTAGATTAGACATGTGTGTGTGTGTGTGTGTGTGTGTGTGTGTGTGTGTGTGTGTATGAAGATTCAGGGTATTAAAATTGAGGACAGTGACAACAGGGGAAAGAACATAGAAAGGAAACAACAACAACAGCAATAAATAAAATCACATGGTACATTTTAAACAATAACAATAAAGACAGACCTCTTGTGTCCGTATGTGGGGGTTCATTTCACTTATCATCATCTTATATGGTAATTTGTACATGGTTTTTGAGCTTTTCAGCTTATTTGATAAGATTATCTTATATGTATATTAATTATTGCAAATAAGGGAAACCATGGGACCGAAATTTCTTTGGGACAGGGTAACTTGTTCATTCTTGATCCAGTTCCTGAAATTACTTTGATCTGCATAGCTGTCATGACTGAAAAGCCAAATGTAAGTAATTTTTGAACTATATTGAAAGACATAGTTCTTCTAAGATTTTAATAACTAAAATAAAACAAAACAGCAAATTTTGATATCCTATACATTATTGATATTTTGAATAACTTGCTACATTAAAAAAATCCTGATTTCCAATGGAAGTAAATAGAAATTTTACTGTGACCAAGGAGTGGGAGG
The DNA here is from genome assembly GCF_019054845.1 of Dipodomys spectabilis. Lineage (NCBI taxonomy): Eukaryota > Metazoa > Chordata > Mammalia > Rodentia > Heteromyidae > Dipodomys > Dipodomys spectabilis. The sequence continues at coordinate 4,075,029 of NW_024870792.1, forward strand.
ATTTCTCTCTTGGATTTCATTAAATTGGAATATCACATTTAAAAGTCTACATGTCTTCTACATGGTCTAAAGAAATGATAAAGCTGGTAACCAGGTATACATTTTCTGTTTCTTGGCATAAAAGATCATTCGGTTTATGGGAATCTAATTAGTCCTCATCTAAAGCACACTCAAGTGCCCTGACAATTAATGTACTGGAAAATATACATAAGATATTGACACCACCACTATCCTGTGGGAAGTAACATTATATTAATGTCACTAAGATATCTTCTAATAGCTATCTGATAGCATCCTTTCTAGCTGAAAATTTAAACTCAGAATTAATTTCTGGAAAGAAGTCATTATGATTTCAATTTTCTATCACACTTTCTTCTTTGATAGTTTATGTCATAGCTCAAAAATTAAAAAAATGTTTTTAAGAATTCAGCATCATATGAAAAGAATCATAAGTAGACCATTAGAAATTAAAATATTGAATTTACAGATAGTAGCATGTTATCAGTTTCACTTGGGCAGTACAATTATGTTTTCAGCTATGTTTCTATTACCTTGATGAGATTCTGATAACTTCCCTTAGCTAAGAAGGCAGAATAACTAATTGCTTTGCCTTCCCTATCATGGCTGAGGAGTGAAAAGCTAAAGCCCAATTTACTCAGTAATTGCTACATTTGTGAAAAATGGCATCAAAGCTTTGATGTGTTTTTACTCTAGTCTCCTGGGAAGACTCATGTCTAATTTTTATGCTGATATGGCTCATAATATAGTCCTCTGACTCTTCTATTTTGTCTTGCAATTACTGGGTTTCTCATTCTATTGTGAATACTTCACTGAACTAAGATTAGCCTAACTGAGCTTCCTTTGAAAACCTGCCTACCCATCAAATGTGTCAGGCCTAATGCATTCAGTAGCCACTGAAAATCAATGAACAGCACACTTTTCTGCTCTTTGCAATGATCAATAGGATTCACATAATGGTTGGAAAATTTTTAATCATTACAACTCAGAATCATCTTAGCATAAATCTCCTCTGCATTATAACCTACCATTTCCCACTTCTTGAATTTACAGACACTGAGTAATAGCTATCTAGAATATACATTATGAAAAGTAATACAATGAGAACTTCACACTTCAATGATAATGAGTTTAGACCTCAAAGGACTATTTTCTGGGCAATGTGATATCTTCTCTATTTTGTATTTGAAATCTACAAATTGAAGTTTTAGTTAGAATGTGAGAATTATTCAAATGTAATTTTATTCACATATTCAGATTCAAGGGGGAAGAGATTGCTTCTTTGATTCTTTAACTTTAAAGTTATCAAGACGTCTTTGAAGTTTTTAAAATTGAATTTTTAAAATTGAATTTTTGAAGGTTGTTACAAATTTATATACACCAACATGCACACACATATATACATATATATGTATATAATTCCTATATACACATATATGTATATATAATAAAAATGAAAATTCTTTTAGAGTTGTGAAATTTGAGTGAGCTTTTGGGAAAGAAAGAAGAAAAATAACTTTACAAATGATTAAAGGTAAACATTTGTTTAAAATTTAGGTTTTCTTTCCTTTCAGTGTTTTTGTTATTGTTTTGTTGTTTTTTCTTGGTGCTGGGGTTTTTACCTGGCATTTACATGTTCTAAACATGAACTTTACCGCTTGAGTTACAGCTCTAACCCCAGAATTTTATTTTATCATTCTATTATTTGGGTCAATTAATTCATCCTCAAAGAGCAATTTATTTCTGCTTGACACATAGTGGGTGAGGTAGGAGTGTGACATATTGCTGCTTTTGATATTTTTAAATAATTCATCCACATGTAACTATAAAAGTCTGATTTATGTTTTTGTACTCATGCAGGTATACATGTGTGTGTGTCAAACCCATAAAAACAAGCGAAGTGAAACATGGCTTTAAAATATATTTTACACTAAATTGCAAGAGAATTTGAGCCATAATACTGTATTTTGCCCTTGCATATGAGTTGTTTCGTTTCTGAGTAAATCTTTGGACTATATTTCAGCCATTTGTGTAGCCAGCATTTTCTCTGTACATGTGTGTACTGTCTTTTGTTTGGTTGTTCCATTTTCTTTCTGGTTCTTTGGTAAAAATTCCTTTTTTTAATATTTTTAAGTATTTAGACCAAGGGGTTAAAGTTCAATGTGTCAGTTTATAAGATCAATTCATCTTGATTAATGTCACCCCTTCCATCATTCTCCATCATCCCTCCCAACCCTACTCATTCTTCCATTTCCCTAGTGTTATAGTATAGTATGTTTTATAGTATATATGTTGAATATTATGACTGCCCCTTTCCTCTTTTCTCTTCCTCAGGCCCTGACTCTTTATTCTAACGACCCATAAGTATCAGCTTTCTGTTATTTAATTATTTTTAGAATACAACTAAGTTGCACTAATTTGAATTTGAATTCATGTTACATATACCACAGTCTACTCAGTCTACTTATCTTATTTAACTTGGCTGATACTTAACTATTAATTTGTATTTTTTATTTTTGTTTTTGTTTTTGTTTGTTGTTGATCATGGGGCTTGAACTCTGGACCTGAGCACTGTCCCTCAGCTCTTCAGCTCAAGGTTAGAGCTCTACCACTTGAGCCACAGCGCCACTCCCAGTTTTCTCAGTGGTTTATTCAAGATAAAGAGTCTCATGGTCTTTCCTGCCCAGGCTGGCTTTGAACTGTGATCCTCAGATCTCAGCCTCTTGAGTAGCTAGTATTATAGGAGTGAACCTAGCGATTTGTATGTATTTTGTTGGTCATAATGTTTCATCGTATTTTCCTAAGAGAGAAAAATAATCATTTCCAAATAACTAAACTATTTCTGTTTTGATAACTGAAGATATAAGAGCATTTTATAATGATTCTTATATTGTTGAAGTAACTATTTGTACTGTTTTTCCTCCTAAGGTATAGTAGATTTTAAAGTTATCTCTAAACTATTTTTATTATAAAACATCTACTACCCTCATGCATATAAACCAAGTAAACAATACATATTTCATTTTCTGAGGTATTTTAAATGAGATATTTAATCTAACTTTTCTTATGACAATAAAAGAAATATGTGTAGCATACAACTGATTTTGTTGACTACTTTGGTGCTATTTTTGTGTTTCATATATATGTATATCTGGATTACATATATTTATATAGCTTTACATTTTTGTACTTTTTATTGAGACACAAATTTTCAGTATCTTTTCACTGAGAGTAATAATTCATTTTTCTGAAGAGCAGGCACACATAACTAGAGTCTCCATGAATATTCATTTTAATACATTACTTTTGTATAAATTTATCCTTTACCTTCATAACAAATTGTGTTTTCTTTGAAATACAAATACATTTGAATACTCAGTTGTACAATTACTGTGCTATAATTCTATATATGATCTAGTATATGATCTAAGTATATGATCTAGTATATGATCTAAGAAAGAAGGTCTATTTAAAAACATTAATTATATATTTGCTTTTAGTTTTCTCCTTTTTCTCCATCTATTTAAAACAAAAATACTTTTCTGGTAATTGTCAATTTTATCAGGTGAAAGACTGTGCTGACAGTTCTATTTTTTATATTACTGTGAAAACTGTTTAAATACAAATTTCGCAAATACTTAAGCCAGGTGACTATTTTAAAATCAACTCATTTTACTAATAGGAACCTATAGGGAATGATTTTTAAATACTTTATTCTGTCCTCTTAATCAAATGTAGAATGAATCAAAGATATGGGTAGATGAACACATAGCAAATTAAGTAGAGTTTTTTTGTCTTATATACAGAAAGCAGAAATCAAAATAAATCAAAGTGAAAACATGCCCTATTATGGTCCCTTCTGCTGCATGCCACCTTGTTATCTCCTGTCACTCTGAGCAACTTTTTTGGGGGGCGGGTGGGGGGGGGGGGTCCGGTCGTGGGGCTTGAACTCTGGGCCTGGGCGCTGTCCCTCAGCTCTTCAGCTCAAGGCTAGTGCTCTACCACTTGAGCCACAGCGCCACTTCCGGCTTTTTTTCTTTTTGCTTATGTGGTGTTGAGGAATCAAACCCAGGGCCTCATGCATACAAGGCAAGCGCTCTACCACTGAGCCACCTTCCCAGCCCCATCTGAACAACTTTTATAGGGTAGAATTCATCACTACCCATTATCACAAAGAGCATCAACACGATAAGCTATGTCCTGAGGAACATCCTGGCTTTTTGGGCTACAGTTTGAGTTTGACTTCTTTCTTTTTTTTTTTTTTAATTGTGAAAATATTGTACAGAGGGCAGAGGGGTTACAATTACATGGGCAAGGTAATGAGTGCATTTCTTATCAAGCATTGTTGCCACTTTGTTTCCCCTTACCATCCTTTCCCATCACCGCCCCTCCCCCGCCCTCCCTCCCCCCCCCACCCCCCCCCCCTCGCCAAAGTTGTAAAGTTCGTTTTTCGACATAACGACTTGTACATCTCATTGTTGCAATGGGTCCACCTGTATCTCTATTTAAACAATTTGTTTTTTCCCTTCCCCTCCACAAATTATATCAACATCAAATACAGTGAAAACAGGGGTTGTACTGTGGGGAGGGACATACAAAGCAACAAATAAATCTCTTATAAATATGTTAGAAACAATAGCAAGAAAGAAAAATCATTTGAGTCCTTATCTTGGAAAAAATCCTATTAAGTGAAGTAATTCAGGCCCAAAGAAACATAGGTCCCATGGTTTCCCTTATTTGCAATAATAGTATATGTCTGAGACAAGCAGAAATGGTCAGATAAGTTGATATTAATCAAAATGAGTTTGACTTCTGTAGCAACTCCGAGAGTTTAGCAAATCTATTCTTGTTAGCAAGGATTAAAACATGCCTCTTTCTATATGACATAGTCAACGTTTGTCACTCAGATCTCAGATATTTTATACTTTCCATGAGTTATAGAGCCATATCCCTCACTTTGGCCTTTTCTTATAATGCATCTAATTCACTAGTTATTCAATTCTCTTCTCTTTTTATAGCCTTGGTCACCTGTGGGGATAGGAAGAATTGCCAACAAATACAAATGTGAAATACTGAAAGGGCAAAGCTGTAAAAAAAAAATATACGATTCACTTTATAGGAATTTTTAGGTATTAAATTCTGTTACTACTGACTTTTCAAATATTAAAAACAAAAAAGTAGTTAATTCCTGTCCTAACAATTCAAATGGCAAGTAATCAATGCCTAGCTTATTCCTCTAAATCTGCAAATTCTAACTCTGCTTTAAAAAATGCTTTTGAGACATATTTATTCCCAAATCTAATACACTTATATTATTTTATAATTGAATGAAGAAAAATTCTCCCAGTACTTTTGTCCATAATTTTCATTTGAGAAGATAATAATGAATTTTAAAAAATGTTTAACCCTAACGACATTCTTCACTTTCTCAAAATTTGAATGCTTGTGTCTGTCAAATTAGCACATTTAAATAATTAATTCCTCTTCTAGCTCTGGAATATTTAACATAGTCTCAACTGTGACATGATGGATAGATGTTTATGTATATTTATGTGTGGAGTTCTGTTTCATTACCCAAGTTATATATTTCCTCTCAAAACTTCACAAGTCTTGGTCCCCACCTTGTGTCTAGTCATATGGGTTAAACTTCACCGTGACTTGTATAACTGCTGCTTGTTTTCCTTGATCTATTACGCACAAGCAACATACATCTGTAACTTCTCTGATGAATGAATTTCTTGTGCCTCTAATCTGTCAAATTAATCTGAGAATATATTAATGAGTGCATAGTAGGCTTCCTATATTGACTCACAGTATTGATTTCTCATTATTTTGACTTCTTCAATAAAAGTATTTCACTAATATTTCTGAGCTATTTAGAAAAGTCATGATTGAGATCTGAGGATCACAATTCAAAGCCTGGGTAAAAAAGTCTGTGCAATTCTTTTCTCCAGTTAACCAGCAGAAATCTAGAAATGGGATTGTGACAAGTGTTATTAGAGTGCCATCCTTGAATAAAAAAGCTAAAGGTCAGGACCTGGCCCATAAGGTCAAGCCACAGTACAAGGACAAAAAGCAAGCAAACAAACAGAATGTATTTGATATATTTAAGGAATTCTGGGAAATCTGTATATCCTATATTTTATACAAGTCATAGGACAATTCTGAGGGATCATCTTATGAATGAGAAAATTTAGTTTTCAAAATTGTAAGGTCTAGGAGATTTATGTTTCTTTATTTGTCATCAAAACAGATACAAATTTTTGTTCCATGAATTATAGACAATATTTATCAATCACCCCTCTATTCATCTAGCTATATAGCTATCATCTATACATTCATCTTTCTATCTTCTATTTATCTATGTATTAACATTCACCAAAGCAGTTTATGAATACAATGCATCTTGATCACTGTCACCCCTTTCAACATCCTCACTCATTCCCCTCAACCTATCCTTCCTTTACTTATTTTAATTTTAGGATATGTATTGGCGAGCCACTGTCTTTGGCTCAGAACCCCTTCCCCCACCCAAGAAGTTATGCTACCATCTTGATGATTAAAAAAATTAACAAATTTCTAGACACAAATAGAGGAAATGTCAATAAACCTTGTGCTTATGGATGAGAGGAAAACAATGATTCAAATCTACATCCATTTTGGCAAATGTGTGTATGTAATCACTGGAAATTCTGTGAAACAACTTATTCAACCACATTATCGTAGCCACATTATCAGTTTCTTCTAATCCTGATTTGCATGTTCTGCTAAAAAGCAATGTTATTTTCTCTAGCCACAAAATAGAATTGGAAACATATAAGTGCTTATGGCTTAAAAATTAATTGTATATACACATACGTACATAGAGATAGCTAGATAGAAGTATTGGGGAAAAACATGTAGAAAGATACAGAAAAGAATTCACCATTCTATTTATATGTAACAAAGAGAATTATTTCTCATCTGGTGAATGAATCATTACTTCAGATTACAGAAACTTATCTTCCCACATGCATTTCAACACACATAAATAGTTCTATAGTAATGGAGGATGTATATGTTTCAGACTGATCAATTTAGTGGCTGCTAATCCAATGAGAAACACAATTTCCTTGCTTGCAAAATTGTTTCCTGTGTATGTCTCATCTTCTAATGGCTAATTGTCTCTTACAGTTATATTTTCCAACCATGTAAACCTCTACATAAGATTTGTAGTTTTATTCGAGCATAATTTTAAAAGTAATCTAATGCCATCAGTTTAAGTAAAATTTAAATGCTTTGCATGCATACATCACATGATTCTTTTAAATGGGTATTGTTAAAATTGTAGTATATATTTTCCCTCAGGAAATTGATAGTCAAAATGAATATGATGATCGGTGAGAAACTCAGAAAGGATCATACAACAGCACTTAATGAGTGAGCAGCTATGACATATATTATTATTTTCAGGTGCTAGGCAATACAATATTAATATGTTACATCACTGGGAAAATTATAAAACAGAACTCTTTGAAAATGTTTCAAATGCAGCTCTTATATTAATATTGAAATTTGAACAAGGACTGAGAATACAAGTTATTCTCTAATAGAACTGCATGGAATTATTACTGCAAATTGCCAGGACATGATTAGCAATTAACACTATCAAGCATACATTTTGTACCTCGCAACACTTACCTTGTTGATATTCAACATTATATATCAATATATCATTGTATAAAAAGGTAGAATTTTGCTAGTACTAGACAAAGAAGGAAAATAGGGATATCTAATATAAGATAATTTAACCATTCAATATATGTTTTATAATTTGTCCATTGTTAAATCTTTGCCAATTTTTTTTGCTGAGATTTGTCTGTGTGCAAATTTCTTAATACTTTTCTATCCCAATTTTCTAAACCATTGGTAAATTATTGGAATTGGCTTCTTTTACTGTGTGTAGTGGCACATACCTCTAATCCTGTGCCCTCAGGAGGCAGAGATTCTGTGGATTGTGGTTTGAGGGCAGCTCAGATAAAAAGTAAATGAGAACACATCCTAATTAAAAAATAATAATAACAGGCCTACTAGGTTACATCTGTAATATCAGCTGTGTGGGACACATAATTACAAGGATTACAATCCAAAGCAAGAAACACAACAATGTCTCACAAAAAAATAACTAAAGAGAAAGGGCAATGGTTAGACCAAAGTGGCAGAACATAATTTCCTTAGTAAGGACAAGGCACTGAATTAAAACCCTAGAACAAAAAAAAATATGACTCTATCTTTCTCTATCTTCTCAAAAATTATATTTATTGTTCAACCAGTAGACATGAGAGTGTCTGATTTATTGAATTCTTCATACAAAGACTATCAGCCAGCTGGATCCAGCATCTAAGCTTTTCTTACCCTTGTCATCCAGAATAATTAGTTAATCATATTCTTTCTAGATATCTTTGGTAAGTAACATATATTGCCTTTTAAGTGTATTGTGTTCTAAGTTTACCAACCATTCATTTTGTGAAAATTAAGTTTTTATTTATTTTTTAATATGAAAAAAAGAATTTAGTGCATTTTTTCTAAATTAATGTTGAGTTATTTGTGTGGGGATTGGTTATTTGTTCATCCTTGCTTAGGTAATAATGCAGATTAGATTCTGATGTTTACAATGTGGCTTTCAATGGATACTTTCATCATGTCAGCAGACGCTCTAATGCCTAAACCTAGGACCAAGACTAGGTCACAAAAAATTTGTTGATTCAAATGATGACTGGTTGTTCTTGTCTGAAGTGTGTCAGTTATTCTTATCAAGATAGTCACTCTCAAGAATAGCCCTGACCATTAAAAATGTAGGAGCATCTTGGTGCAAATCAGAAAATGATCAGGGGGGTGTAGCTCTGGGAGTTGAACTCAGAACCCTATACTTAGTATATATGTGTACTACAATTGAGCTGCATCCACAATCCGCAGAAACAGTTTTTAATAATGTTGAATATAAGAGAGAACAGTATGATAACAGAGCAACTGGCCTCCCAAACTGAATAGAATGGGCAGAGCCAGCTAGGACAGCCCTGTTCAGTGACCTGGTTTGGGAAGGGAGAGAATCAGAAAAGAATAGGAAAAGAATTGCATTTCTTTTATGGCTAGAGAAGTTGAGCATTTCTTCATGTGTTTATTGGCCATTCTTATTTCCTCTTCAGAGAAGCCATTATCAAGAGAGAGGCCATTATCAAGAAAAGTAATAATAATAAATGCTGGTGGATGTGCCACCAAAAGGGAACACTACTACACTGTTGGTGAGAATGTAAACTTGTTCAACCACTCTGGAAAGAAGTATGGAGGTTCTTCAAAAGACTAAACATAGAGCTTCCCTGTGAACCAGCAATTCCACTCCTGGGCAATATCCAATAGAACACAAACCAGACCACACTAAAGCTACCAGCAAAATCACGTTCACTGTAGCATTATTTACCATAGGTAAGATACAGAATCAACCCAAATGCACCTTAGTGGATGAGTGGATCAAGAAAATATGCTGTACTGGTAGCTTTAGTATGGTCTTGTTTGTGATCATTTGGGTAAATGCCCAAAAGTGGGATTGCTGGGTCATAGGGGAGCTCTATGTGTAGTCTTTTGAGGAACCTCTACACTGTTTTCCAAGGTGATTGAACAAGTTTACCATATTAAAGCTACCAGCACAACTATGTTTATTGCAGCATTATTTACCATAGCTAAGATATGGAATCAACCCAGATGCCCCTCAGTAGATGAATGGATCAAGAAATGAACTCCAAGATAAAGACCAAGTGGTTTTTTCTTTCTTGCTATTGTTCCTAACATATTTATAAGGTGATTTTTTGTTGCGTTGTATGTTCCCCCCCACAGTATAACCTCTGTTTACATGGTATTTGATGTTGGTATAATTTGGAGAGGGGAAGGAAAAAAATAAAATGTTTAAATAGGGATACAGTTTGACCCATTTTAACAATGAGCTGTACAAGAGACTTGAACAACGAACTTGCAACGATGCTTGATAAGAAAGGTACTCATTATCTTGCTCATGTAACTGTAACCCCTCTGTAGAGTAGTTTCACAATAAAAAACATATTTTTAAAAAAGAAAATGTGCTGTATCTATGCAATGGAATTCTATGCTTCCGTCAGAAAGACTGACATTACCCACTCATAAAATGGAAAGAAATGGAAAGACTGGAAAAACTTATATTAAGGCTGCATGTTTTCCTTTATTTGTAATAACTAGATTATGGAAATCTATGTTAATCTAAGGGATAGTTAAAGACAAATATACACTTGGATGTGATTACTTAAACAGCACTCTCAGCTTTTACACATGAGAACAAAAGAGGATATTCTCAGGAGAGGATCACAATGGCTCAATAGTTATGTACATATGACCATATAAAATGTTTCTTATCAAAATGAACTCTAAGAAATAAAAACAATACATTTTTATTTACCTTTTGATGTTATTTCTTTTTTTCTTATTTTCCATTTATTTCCTTTTGACACTGTTTTTTTATTTCGGTACCCTTTGTCTTTTGTATAAGTTTATCTGATTTGGGAGGGGGAAGGGGAATCTCAGAAATGCTGGGACCAACGGTGAACCAATTAAGCAGTGATACTCACTAGACACTTTGTTGGAAATGAACTATACAACTCGGGGAGGAGGGGGGTCAGAAGAGAAAAATGTGGAAGAAACTAAAGGAAGGAGTAACACAGATCAAAAAGAAATTCATCATTACCTAATAATGTAATGGCTATCACTCTGTATATCACCTTTAAAATAAAATTTTAATTTTTTAAAAAAGAATGAGCAATTTTAAAGCCATTTTGTTTTTTTACCAATTTGCACAGAAGCCCAGCAGATGAGAATTTTTGACATATGTGTCAACTATGAGGTTTACCTCCAAATCAGGCAAAAGAAAGAAAAAAGTGGGAAAAGAAGCAATCTAATTTATCTTTGACCTGTGACTTTATTTACAATAGCTTTAATATTAAGCAAAATGTTAGAATAGGATGAAAAGATTTAACTCATTCATTTTAAGAAATGATATATGTGTTTGCGCGCGTGTGCATATTTATTATTTAAATAAAGTATTGGAAGTTGGATTTAAGAAATGATAGCATCACAATGCATGAGATTAGAATGTAGAAAAATAAGTAGTAGCATTGTCTATGTAGAAAGGATTATTGCAAAATAATAAGGATAATTAAAACCATTACTCTGCAAATAACACTACATTTGGAGGAAGGATATATATTAAATTTGTGCATTAATTCTATCATGTCTAAATGACATAATGCAGAGTTCAAACTTTGAAGTAAAAAAAGTTACTTAGTGTTCATAAATACAAAGTATATGTTTCAATCATCTGTCATAAGGATCTCTAATCTATGCAGAATTTAGTAGCTCATCATGAAGAGACTCTGTGTAATTGCTGTATCTTATTTTCATGTACAGGTAGCTTCCAAACTGTCTCTCCTGACAGTCTGCTCGTGAATTCTGAACCAATAAATTCAGTATGTTACTATAATGATCCACAAGCTCATACAATTGGATCCATTTGTCTCTTGTCTCTTCTTATATACTATATTGGATATTAATTATTCCTGTTTTATATATCTTGTATATATTGTTGCAAAAATTATAGGATGTCATTTTATCATATGACATTTGACACTGTTTTATATAACATACATATTTCATATAATATACATACTATTTCTGTACATTTCCTTTTGGCTTCCACCAGAATACTGGAAAATCAAGTGTATATGTTGAAAACCAAAGTAATATTTAACAAATAAAGACCTTGAATAGCCATGCTAAGGTAACATAATATCTAAATCTAAAAATATATACATATCACTTACCAAAATTTTGCTAACTTTATTAATCATTGTTGAAATCAATATCCTGACTTTTTCATTTTGGTTTTTGTAAAATCCATTCATCTGAGGAACACAGACCAGGTACAGCCACCAGTAAATGAAACTGGTTGACAAAAATCCTTCCAACTTCTTCCTGAATTGTTGAGGCACAAAGCTGGTTCCATGATGACTACTGTGCTAACAGTCAAACAGAACAAGACAAGGAAAGCCCCAGAAGAAGAGATTGATAGTGTGCTGAGTTTGCAGCTGGAGCTTATTTTTACAGACGGGCAGGTGTACTGTGCATGTTATAACTCTGGCTCTTTTGTTTTAAAGTGTCACCCTTCCTTTAATCTAAGACAGTTACAAATCTTACTTTTTCGTTTGCTATATGAGTAGAAAAATCAAATATCATTGGTCTGACTAGGAAAGGGTAGGTCAAATATGAACAGACTTAACAATTATTAGCTAGTGGAAGATGTGGATAGAGAAATTTAATACTAATAACTTGTGGTTTACAAGTAATATCAGTGTTCAATGTTTTATGTCAGTTATGGAACACATGCAAAGTCTCCATGAAGGACAGTACAAGTTCAAGTGGAAAAAAATCTTGCAGGTTGACCCTGTCAGAAATCACAGGGGAAATAAGGAACCAGAATGTATCAAATTAATACAGAGTAGTCAGACAAAGAGAGACTTTTAGGCTTTACAAGGCTTTGACACAAAAAGACACTAAGCAAGAAGTACATAATTCAAAATTATAGCAGAGATTTGTAGTGAGATATACCATGGGGAAAAGAACATACATTAAAACCCACAAAAAATCAGCGTACATTAAAAACAACAACCACAAAGAAAAACCTCTTTTGTCCATGCCTTGGAGTTCATTTCACTTAGTATCATCTTATATGGTCATATGTGCATAGCTATTGAGCTATTCTGTTCATCAGATAAGATTATCCTAGAGGTATACTAATTATTGCAAACAAGAGAAGCCATGGGACCTATGTTTCTTTGGGTCTTACTTACTTTACTTAATATGATTTTTTCCAAGTTCTTCCATTTCCTTACAAATGGGATGCAGTCACTTTTTCTGATGGAAGCATATAATTCTATTATATGTGTGTGTGTGTGTGTGTGTGTGTGTGTGTGTGTGTGTATAAAACACACTAAGAGAACATTCCTTTAAATCTGTGAATAAGAAGTCAATATACATTTATTTCAAATTTCCTAGGATTATATTAATTACTTTCATTTTAATCATACAAAAGTTTGATAGAGTTTTCATATATTTGACCATGTATATGATTCTTTTTTTTTTGTCAGTTGCGGTGCCTGGGCGCTGTCCCTCATTGATTCAGCTCAAGGCTAGTGCTCTACCACTTGGGCCACAGCCCCACTTCTTGCCTTTTCTGCTTAATGTGCTGAGGAATTGAGGGCCTCATGCATGCAGACAAGCACTCTACCACCGAGCCACCTTGCTAGTCCCTATAATTCATTTTTTGTGGTGAATTTTAACCTCCTCTGAACATTTACAAGACAAAATATGTATGAAGGATTTGGCAATGCAATGATATTTCTGTCCCATATTCTTCTACCTGATGTTTTGACATTATGTCTCAGAGTAGCATTGTTCTGATCATTGAATACAATCTATAAACCAAGGAAACCTATAATTCCACTTTATTGCATTAAACTACAGAGATCCTGCATGGCAAAGGACATAGTAGGGTCAATAGAAAGCCATGGTTCAGGAAATCTTCACTAGCTATACAATAAACAAGGGCCTCATATCTAAAATGTACTTAAAAATAAAAAAATAAATACCCCCAAAACAAGTCCTCAGAGAAACAAATATTCAATTAATAAGTGGGCTAAAGGCTTAGGGACTTCTCTGAAGACGAAATAGGAATGGCCAATAGACACATGAATAAATGCTCAACTTTTCTAGCCATAAAAAATGCAAATCAAAACAACATTGAGATTCCACCTCACCCCAGTTAGAATGGCTAGAATCAAGAAATCTAATAACAGCAGATACTGGTGGATGTGTCACCAAAAGGGAACCCTACTACATTGTTGGTAGGAATGTAAACCTGTTCAACCACTCTGGAAAGCAGTAAAGGAGCAGGTTCTTCAAAAGACTAAACATAGAGCTTCCCTGTGAACCAGCAATTCCACTCCTGGGAATTTATCCAATAGAACACAAACCAGGCCTCACTGAAGCTACCAGCATAATCATGTTCACTGTAGCATTATTTACCATACGTAAGATACAGAATCAACCAAGATGCCCCTTCGTAGATGAATGGTTCAAAAAAATATGCTGTATTTGTACAATGGATTTCTATACTTCCATCAGAAAGAATGACCCATTTGTTAGGAAATGGAAAGACTTGGAAAAAATCATATTAACTGAAATAATCCAGACCCAAGAAAATACAGGTCCCATGGTTTCCCTCATTTGCAATAATTAGCATCGTTTAGGATTATTTTATCAGATTAGCAAAAAAGCTCAAAATCTATGTACAAAATACCATATGAGATGATGTTAAGTGAAATAAACCCAAGATATGTACAATGGGTCTTTCTTTGTTGTTGTTTTTAATGTACTATGTGATTTTTTTTGTTCCCTTTGTATGTTCTTCCTCCTATGGTATATCTCCTGCTGTCACTGTACTTGATTTTGGTACCCTGCAACTTGTGTATACATGCTGAAACAAGGACACAGGATGACCAATTGCAACAATGATACTCACAAGACACTATGTTGGAAATGAACTTTACAACTGGGAGGAGGGCAGGGATTAGTAACAATAGGCAACAATGCTCAACAAAAAATGTACTCATTACCTTATTCATGTAACTGTAACTTCTCTGTACAGCATCTTAGCAATAAAATATAATTTAAAAAATTGCCTCAAGTTCAATAGTAGTTCTGTTATCAAAAGACAGGTTTTTGTCTCCTCTTCATAACTTACAATTGATTCGTCAAAGGTTTGACCAGTTGCAATTGAACTTGTAGAAATGATGCTACACTTGTTTCTGGAACCAGTAAGAAACTAGAATTTCCTTTTATATCTAGCCATATGGTGTCTCAGTCACCTATGAAATATAAAAATCCCAATTATTTTAAAATAACAGTAGTGTGACCAAAACAAAACTAACTGTCTTACTGTGTGGAAAGATTACTGCTAATCTATCTATGATTGGTGGATATAAGAACTTATAATAGGGAATTATACATCTTTATCTAACATAGTGCTCATGTCTGTTATTCCAACACTATGAAGGTGAATGCATAAGATTTAATAACTTTTTGTAATAAAAATATATCAATAAATTAGGTACAGAAAGATCATGTTTCTAATTAAGAACTGTGTAGAAATACCCATTGCTAATATAATGCTGAATGTGATAAAGTGAAAATTGTTTACTTTAAAGAGCCACAATGTCCACTTCACTATTCTTATTTAATATAGTCTTAGAAATCTTAGCAAGAACAATTCAATGAGGAAAACAAATGAATTTTATCTTATTTGGCACAAAATTGGATGATCAATGCTGTACATTGATAGAGTAATCTAAACATACCATCAAAATATTATTAAAAATACAAGTCCAATGAAATAACTGGATATAAAATCAACAAATCCAATTTACAAAATCACCAAGAAATGGGTGTTTCCAAAGGGGATTGAGGCCACAGGGAAAGACATAGAAAATGACACAGAAAGAAAAGGAGAAACAGTCAAAAAAGTATTGTGTAAGCCACAAAATTGAGAAATATATGGGGAGGGATAAGAATGTTGAAGGGAATGACAAGATCAAGATGCATTATGTTCACATACTCCTTTGCTAAATGACACTTCACTTGTACAAATAAAAATAACTTTAAAATAAAATAAATAAATAAATAGAGGTTTTCAAAACTAAAGAAAGAAACAGTAGCATATTTACACACAATGAATTTGCTGAAAAAGAAACTAAGAAAATAATTTCATTCACAGTAGCTGTAAAATTCAGAAAATTAGGGATACATTTAACCAGGAAAGTGAAAGTTCTCTACAATAAAGCTATCAAACAGTGTTGAAACAAATTATACAGGATACAAGAAAATCAACAGGTAATCCATGTTCATGTCTCAGAAGAATAAATATTGCCAAAACGACTATACTCCCAATCGACTTACAGATTCAATACAATTTTCACCAAAATTTGAATGTCTTTCTACACAGAAATAGGAAAAGCATTCTCCTAAAATTCACTATGAAACTACAATAGATCCAGAATAGATAGATGATTTTCAGCAATCAATAAATTAAACAACAAAACAGCCATGCTGAAGGAATCACAAATACATATGGTATCACATGCCTACGTTCTCAGCCATTCAGGAGATAGAGACAAGAGGGTTGTGAGTTTGAAGACCACATAGGCAAAGTTCAAAGACTATCTATCTCAAAGGTTATCTCAAAGATAAAATAAAATTTAAAAAGTGCTAGTGGTGTGGCTCAAGTGGCAAACATTTTGGTAGTATGTTCAATTTTCTGGTTAAATCACTAGTAATGACCTCCTCCCATATACATATACACACAATTACACACAAAGATACATACCATAGTTACTAAAACAGCATGGATCCTATATAAAAAATACTAAGTATAAGAGAACAGAACAGGAAAACAAAAAGTTATCTATATTCAAAGAGCCAACTGATTTTGAAACCATTTCTAAGTTAATGAAGTGGTGAAAAGACAGTCTGTACAATATGTGGTTCTGGGAAAAGTCAATGAACATCTGCAGGAGGATTAAACCACATCACATTTTCTTACTGTAAATAAACTCAAATGGATCAAAGACAAAAATCTTAAATCTGAAACTTAAACCACTGCAAGTAAACATAGATAAAATCCACCAATATACTGGTATAAGTAACATTTTTTAGCTAGCACCCCAAAAGAATAGTCAAAAATAATAATAATAGTTAACAATATTGTATCAAATTAAGAAACTTCTGTAAAGCAATAAAACTAATAATTAGGAATCAGCCCAATTCAATAGAACAGGAGAAATATTTATAAGAACATAATTGACAAATATTTTCTATCCAGGATAGGTTAGAAACTTGAAAGTGTAAATTCCAAAATAAAATCCTATTTTAGAATAAGCTAAAGAACTAAACAGAGCCTTTTTATGAGAAGAAATACAAATAATAATAAACACAAGAAAGAAACATATTCTCAAGTTCATGAGAGATGTGCAAATCAAAATCTCCATTCATGGTTGTTTATTTCCCCGTTGGAATGACCACCATCCAAAAAAATTCATAATGCTAGATGCTGGTAAGGATATGTAGCAAAGAGAGCTCTTGTAAACTGATAGTAGGGATATAAATTGGATATACGATGGCTATTCCTCAATACATTAAAAATCAAATTTCCTCCAGCCCAGCAATTCCATTGTGTGTTACATATTCAAAGGATAAGAAATATTTTTAATTTCACTCATTATTATTGAAAAGGTGATGTACAGAGGGGTTACAGTCATGTAAACCAGATATAGAGTAAGTTTATTTTTGAGCATTCTCCCATAGGAGATCACAAAGCCTTTCAATAGCATTGTGTATATGATGAATGGGTCAAGGACAGGTAGATGGACAAGAACAAATCATTGTACATGTACATAAAAAATATCATGATGTCACATTAATTAGTATAATTAACATATTTTAATAATTATAATGAAAAGTGGAGAACCAAGAATTTATTTTGTCAAAAGTTTCAAAAAAATTCATAAAAGAAATGGTAATCACCATGAAAATGATAAGTAATGTCTCTAACATTTACAGACATATTGGTTTCTCTGGGATTTGAAGGCTTGTCTATGATATAAAAAAAAGTTTCTATTTTAAGTTTTCTTCATGTCCATGAAGATATGAAAAGCTCTTATCCTCCACTCATCTCTCAGGAGTTTGAGACCAGATAGAGACGGAAGAGCATTTTTCTGGAGTCTGGATCAGCTTGTGACTTTCCACTTCTAGGTTCTTAGACCTCAGTCCAGGTAAGAGCACAACATTAAATAACACTAGGATTATATCAGCTATATTTCAAATATTTTCAATATATAGTTTTTTTAAAGTTATTTAATTCTAAGGTGTTTGTAAGCTTCGTGAGAGTTCACAATTATAGTTAAAAAAAACTTTCATTTTTTTCATCAATCTATAATTCATTGTCAGGTGACAATTTGATCCCATCTGTGGTTTCCAGACAGGGTCATCCCACTGTTCCACTTAGAGGAATTAAAGTCTTTATCTATGTGGGTTGAGAAGTGTTAGTGTTTTAAGAAGATGGCAAGGAGACTATTTTATCACTAGAATAAAATATTATAAATTCTTTCAGATCCTATTTATATAGCTGTCCTATTTCTCAGCAAATCATTCATCTTACCTCACTGTTTTTTCTTTGAAAAGAGAGCCAGGACAACCTGGGGGATGTAGTTTTGTGGTAGAGTGCTTGCTCATCATACAGAAGGACTTTCATTCCTAGCACTACAAATATGGCAGTTAGACCAGGTAAATAAGGAAGATTGTAAAGAGACTCTCTCTCTTTCTCTCTCTCTTTTTCTGCCTCTCTCTCTCTCTCTGTGTGTGTCTGTCTGTGTCTCTCTCTCTCTCTCTCTCACACACACACACACACACACTTTTATATATATATATATACATACATGCACACTCACACATACACAAAACAACATATCTGTGATTTTGTACTGTTTTGTTTCTTTTCTTCCCTAATTATTTTATTATCTATCTTTATCTTTATTTTTATTTATCTTTATGTTGTTTATTTTATTGTAGTTGTGCAAAGGAGTTGCCATTTAGCAAAGCAGTTTATGAAGTCAATGCATCTTGATCAATGTCATTCAACATTAGGTTTTGAGAATTGTGATATAAACATCTTTAGAGAAATTTTTTCAAAGCCTGACTCAGATGTCTCCAGTTCATAGGTACATTTTCTCTCAGGTATCCCACAGACAATACCTGATCAATAATGAATGTAGTATGAATGCCTGGGTATGTTTGTCATTCTTAGGGCAGATTTTAGTGTCCTTTAAGCTTCAGAACTCCTACTGTTGCCTAGACTATTTGTCAGAAGTACATTGCATCTAAAATACTCTCTATGCTCAATCTGACACCCAAGGATCGTCTATAAGTACTTAGCAAAATATTAATAGAAACAAATTTGCTGTATGCTTTTATAGTAACAACTTATTACAAGTATTCTTTAGGTATTCAGGTTTATCAACTTGAAATTGTTGCCTAGCCTATTTATCTTAAATTAGCAGTTTAAAACAAAACATTTCCTAAAATCACAGCAAACAAAATTAAAAAGTTCGCAGATATGGGGTATTTTGTGACTTATTTTGTTATTTTGCAATTTCTGATGTGGAAAGTACACACAAAATTGAAGCATAATCATGCCAATCTTTAAGAAAGCAATCATAATATACACTTGCCTGCATGGACTTTCATTGTGCTGCTTCTGTTTTAGAATGCAACTTCCATGAGTATTAGATATCCTGGGTCCTATAGGGTGGAAAATTATTAAAGAATTGTGTCTTACAATTACAAATTCATAGTAACTATTAACTAAGGTTGTAGCTTGCAAATAGAGTCTACTATGGAAAATTATGATTTTGGAGTTTCTTAAGACAATGCATCTAAAAATACTTATTAGTGAATTCATTCAAAATAATTCTATAGTTCATTCCTGAACCTTAGTATAAACCTAGGCAGTTTTCAAAATGTTTACATACCCTGAAGTGCCTGGTTGATATTTCAATATGACTCATCTTAAACTTAATAAATTGAAGTTTATAAGGATAGAATTATGAAGTAATGCAATATAACATTTTTCAAACTATAGAGGATTTTTTAAATTTCATGATGGATGAACTTTATATAGAAAGATGTTCTGTTGCAATTTCAAGTGTGATATTCTCCTCAATTTATAGGAATAAAAGGCTTTAAATTAGAATACTCTCTTTCTTTAGCCACTGAGATCAGTAAGTACAAGATTTACAGAGTGTACCTTCAAAAGTGCCTTTTCTAGTTGCTATGTAAATGCTATTTAACTTTCCTTTCAGTGAAATACAGGCACAAAATGATGAAATCTGGTGAACTCATGATAAATCACCATTAAATCCTTTCTGAAAAATGTACTGTTGAATTGTTTCAAATGTGTATGCACTGATATGGTTAAAGTACTTAAGAATCACTTATAAGTGATTTAAGTTTGAAGGAATAAATCATATTGGTAATAACAAGCTTAATACAAATAAATGATGGGCTAAGATGGATACTGCCATTATTACTTTGGATTTCTGAGTCACAGGTTTTTGTTAAGAATAGGTTTCTTGGATTTAGATCAGTGTGGATAAACACAACTATTGCTTCAGAAACTCATGGTTGCTTTTTAAGAAGTACAAAATATTGGAAACTCCTAGGGCCAAAAGCATCCATCTCTAAGAAGAAAATATCTGTGATGAGCCATAGTGTTGTCCTCTAAAGCACCCAAGACAAATAGGGTGCATCAATTAAACAATCAGACCTAGGCAAACAGAAGATTTTGAAAAGAAATATTGGACTTTGTAAGCAAAAATATGCCAGCCCACTACATTCAATGACTTCTGGTCACTTCTTTTGAAGTTCTGTAATAATAATAGATGCTGGAAAAACGGATAGCAAGTAGACAATAAGGTTCCCTTCAACAGTATTTTACTATCAGTTGTTAGAGGTGAGCATAAGAGATGGGACTTCCATCAACTTTCATTTATGATTCTTCAATAAAACATGTTTTATGGTCATGTGGGCAGTCTGCTGGGGAGTTAACAAGTGTAAGATTCACACTGGTAGTAATTAATTATAAAGGCTTGGATCAAGACTGCCTGGTCACAAACCGTATCTTAAGTACTGAATAGCTTGGCCAATGTATTTGATTCCCTAATTCCATTATTAGCTCATGTGTTACTGGTAATACATTTATGGACTGAATGTCCACCTCTAACACAGTATGGTTAAGTCTTCTACCCTAATGTGATGATATACTGAGAGTGAAGCATTGAGGAAAAAATGGTCTCATTTAGATAAGGTCATATATTTGAGACATCTTAGCAATAGATTTGTTTCCAAAAGCAACAGGGTTTATTGTGGTCTGTGTTGTTCTGGATGATATATTCAGCTGTTACACTAGCTATTAGTCTAGTGAGAAATCAATGATACTGAGTTTATGAACAATCTTCAGATCTGCTACTAGGTTTCTTAAAATCTCCAGATCTGCTACTAGGTATCTTATATTCCTAAACTGAAAATGCATCCATTGGGGTGGCCAAGAATAAAGACTGTGTCTACCTGTTCTGTGAACTATTTAGTGTTTCTCTAAACTTTTTCCACTCTTGTGAGGATTAACATTCACCATAAAACATTCTCATACTAAATCTCTATGGGTATTGATACATTTCCAAACAATTTCACACTCAATTTTCCTTTCTTGTCTACTCAGGCCCATACACTGGCCATTGTAAGACATGATTGCTATGATTGTTTTATGTCTTTTCCGAGTAAACATTCTTACTCTACACTAAATGAAGACTGTGAGGGACAAAGTTCTTTCCATTGGCTAATAGCTTCTTTTGGTGGTTCTTTGTGTCCATTATTCTTTTGGTTAATATTGTACAAACAATTTTTCTTGAAAGTTGTGAGATGGGATTCCAGAAGGTATATGGAAATATTTCATTGGATTTTTTTCTTTAATTGCTTAAATTCTTCTCCTAAAACATGTTAATGACTTGTATTTTGAGTCATAAGCACTTTTAAAATGACTCATCTACATTTATTTGCTGTCATTTTAGTTACTAATCATCAGAATTTTTTCCTCAATTTTTCTTTTGAATTTATTTTGCTTTGTGCAATTTTATTTTGATACTCTGTGGTAGAGATGTATGTTTTGACTTTAGAAATGTGTGATAGTTTTAATTTCTATTACTTATTTATATTTTTTTTTCTTAATGGTCCTATCTGTAGCTTTTAAACTGTGTGAGGAATATTTATTTCCTTACATCTCTCAGTCTTCTAGTCTTTGGTTTCTGTGCGGTCTCAATGTTGGAGACAGTCCTCAGATCTGTTTCATATTGTTTTGAGTTGTTTTGGTCTGCCTCATTGTCATGTAGTAAGAGGCTCACCAAAACTGATTGAGCTATATATGTGTATATATATATATAGTGGCTTTCATAATAAACAACTTATTTTACATTTTTATTTCATTATTTCATAATGAAAACTTATTTTACATCAAAGATCTCTCTGAATTCTGTTGTGGTAGGATTTATTTTCTCCCCATGAAATAGCTGAGCTGCTTAAGGGAATTGGCTGGTGTATGAAAATGTAGCTGCTGACTTAGCCTAGATAGCATGATGAGAGAAAATTAAAGCACAAAGAAAGTAGGCAAGGGGAGTAGGAGCAGGAGAAATGCAGATCAAAATGAGATTCATTGTACAGAACTGTACAGAACTGGCTAGAAATATTCATTGTCATGGAATGGGTGACAGGTTTTCTTATTTTAGGTATTCTGACATATTTCCGTACTTTACCCCACTTTTTTGAAGTAATTTTAACAATTTTATTAACATTTCTTCTTCCTACTATGCATGGTCATTTTTTGTTTGAGCTTTCTTTCTTTATTTTGCGTAGTAAAGAAAATGTGTCCATAAGTAACTATACAAGCTGGAAAAGAATAAAGGACAACTTGCCCCTTGAGCTTTAAGGAAAAGCACACCATTTAAAGTTAGCCCCATAGACCCAATATTAATTTCAGACCTATAGAACAAATAAATGTTTATTTTCTAAAGTACTGATATGCCTTGGACACATAGAAATCATTTGATAAATGTTTGAAACTCAATTAGAACATGCTATCAGTTTTTTCTTTTAATTTCATTCACAATGAGACAATATTAAAAGTAAAGGCTTGATACTAAGAAAATCACTTGAATCTAGAAATGTCTGCTATTTATACAACATGGGTATATTATTTTACCTATATAATAATCATTTCTCATATCTATAAATAGGGATATTATTATCTAAATTGAGTTATTATGCCATTTAATATGATAATTTATAAAAAGCTTTTACCCAAGAGAACTTGGCCCAATAATAGCTATTGTCTGTTTTCAATTCAGTTTAAATTTAATAGAATGAGTTTTAAATTTCTTTTTAACAAGGACATATTGAGTTACCAACTAGTTTTGTATCCCCTTGTGCCTAGTTCTAATACAGTCTTATAGTAAAGTACTTAGTATGTCTATTGATGTTTTACTATGCTATAACAGGTACACGTTTTGAGATTTTTTTTTAATATACAGAGTTTACTTTCTATTGATTTAAATTGCTGTGAGCCACCACACTTGTGCCTTACTCTTGTCATCCCAACTTAGTGAGCCTGAGATAGGGAAGATCTCAGTTTGAGGGTATCCCAAGCAGAAAATGTCTCCAGGTGCCTTTTCAACTTACATCTGGGTGGAATGGAATATACCTGACATTTTAGGCAGAATAAAAGACTACAGATTATGATTTTAGGTCAACCCAGGCAAAAATGTCTGTTAGACTCCATTTTACTAAAGGAGGGTGGATGTGGCAATGTGGGCCAGAGATTATAGCAATAATGGAAGTCTAAAATTATTTTTAAAAATTATTTTTAAACATCCAAAATGATTAGGAAATATTTTCAAGCTTACACTATTCTAATCTGAGCTGCTAATATTAACATCAACAATTTTCCATGCATTCAACTTTAATATTCATACTGACTCATAACAGTAACAAATGGTTATGTGGTTATGTATGGGAAAAATGGGTATATCTTCATAAGTCCTAATAATTATCTCATGTAATTTTCTTCATCAAGGCCTATCCACAATACATGTTGCTTCCTCTGTTTGTTATACTACCTAGAAACCTCTAAAACATCCCCAGGCACTCTTAGGGATATTTTCCTAGTCTAACCTTGGTCTTAATATATTCACCTAATGCTTAAATACTTAATCTCTTTCTTTCTCTAACTAATTAAAGTTATCTTCAAATTATCTTACATGGCCCACATTCCCAAAAGGCACATGAATGTCATGTATAATTGTTACCATAATCTCTATTTAGTCTCATGATTATGAATAGTTTTGTCACATAAAATCCAATATTATTTTTATTCCTTCAAGCACAAGGAAAATTTAATTTAGCAATAATCTTAGCAAAGGGTACAATATGTGACCTAACCAACTCATAAATAGGATCTGGATAGTTGTGCTCACTACAAAAGGATTTTGTGTGTATCTTAATTTGGGGATACTATTACAATGGTGTGATACTCAAATAGATCCAACAACATCAAAATGATAATGCAGTATTGAAGGCTACTTTTGGTCACTGAGATCTCTGAATGGAGAAATCAAAGCAAGTCAAACTAAGTGAAACCAACTATTTTATGCAAAAGTCAAAAGTAAATGATAATGCTTTTTAATATTTTTGAGCGTTTATTAAAGCTTAGTTCCAATTACTTCTATTGCTTCTTTTTCTGTCCAAGATACTAAGGGGATTGGAAACCTTTCCTGCATGTGTAAGAAACAGCATCTGTGAAATATACTTAAGAAATTATGCTAAATGCGGCATAAATCTACTGTGCAGAAAGTCAATGTCAGGATGGCAAGATGAATATGTGGAGTGTTCTGTCCTACATTGCTGTGGAAATCTTTTTATAGATAGTCTCTAAATTGGTGGAAGTCTAAAACAGACTTTGTTCATAAGTTTTTTTTCCTCTTAAAATTATTTAAAATAATTAGCAACATTTAAAAACTTAGCCAAGTGTTGTACATTTTCTATGAAGATCTTGTCTTTTTATCAAGTAAAAATTGTAAGGTGTGGAAGTCCTTAATTTTACAGAAAGATGTCTTTCAAAGACAATGATGTGTCAATTATCCTTAATTGCTCTTTAGGTGTCCATCTCTCTAAAGCATCTATCACATTTGACAGATTGCATTTCTGAATGGACTCCAACAATGACAAAACTGCATAATTCTCTCCCCTATTAATGATAGATAACACATATGAAACTAATTTACACTAACAAATGGTGTGCATTTCTTCTTGTGTGAATGTGATTCTTTTTGCTGTAAGAACTTCTCCTTACATTTTCTAAATAAAAGTTTATTACTTAAAAGGGTAGGAATTTGTTAGGAGTAAAATTAATAGGAGATGTAAAATCTTGGAAACCTACAGCTTTATAAAATACCTATAGCATGCAATGTAAACTTCAAGATTTCATGTTAGAATAATTGTGGCTATGTTTCAAAATAAAATTCTTTTCATTTGAATTATGTAAAAAGAGAACATCACACACTGTACATTATAAAACATAACTTGACAAATAATACTTATGAATTTTTTATCCAAAACAGTGAAACATAACAAAGATTAATCTTTTCAGTTTATTTTGTTGGAATTTTTCTCTCTATATCAGCCAAACAATATCTATATCTAGCTATCTATCTATATATATATTATTGTGAAAATACTGTACAGAGGGGTTACAATTACATGGGCAAGATAATGAGTACATTTCTATTCAAGCATTGTAGCCTCCTCCTTTGTTTCCCCTTCCCATCCCTTCCAATCCTCTCCCCGTCCCCCCACCCTGTCCTCCTCCTCCCCTACCAAAGTTGTAAAGTTCATTTTCTACATAACGACTTGTACATATCATTGTTACAATGGGTCCACCTGTAACCCTATTTAAACGATTTGTTATTTCCCTTCCCCTCCACAAATTATACCGACATCAAATACAGTGAAAGCAGGGATTATACCGTGGGGGAGGGACATACAAAGCAACAAAGAAATAATCTTATAAATATGTTAGAAAAAATCGAATGAAAGAAAAAAAACATTTGAATACATAACTTAGGGTTCATTTCTCTAATATCAACTTTTCTGACTTTTTCTGCTTGACTCAGATATATACTAGTTATTGCAAATAAGGGAAACAATGGGATCCCTGTTTCTTTGGGGCTGTCAGCCAAACAATATTTCAATTCCCCAATTTAAAATAAATCAGGAGGAAAATTGTACTAAGAAAAAATGTATAAGAGAAAATCAACTCTCCTATATATATGCATGTGGTGTTCATGCGTGCGTGCATGCGTGTGTGTGTGTTTATTCTTGTTGCTACTGGTTTATGAACTCGGGTCTTAGACTTGATAAAGAGGCATTTTAATACTTGAGCAACACTTCCAATCCTTTGTTTTAGATATATTTGTAAAAGGGTTTTATACGTGTACCTGATCTGAGCTAGACCTTGATTCTTCTGCTTACATTTGTGCGTAACTAGGATGACAGGTACCTAAACTATACTCAGATATTTGTTGGTTGAGATGGTGTCTTGTGTGTCTGGCCTTGAAAAATGACCCTCCTTATCTCTACATCCATGTACTTAGCATTGCAGCTGTGAGACACCACATCTGGCCCACACTTGTATTTTTTGATTAGAACAAATGAGATACTACATATTTTGTAGCTCAATGATTGCATATAATAAGACGTTTTCTTTTTGATACACAAATTCCTTTCCCTTAGTATTTCTGTGTGTATGTGTGTTCCCATGTGTGTGTGTGTATATGTGTGTTCCCATGTGTGTGTATGTGTGAGTGTGTGAGATAATATTGGGGCTTGAACTCAAGCCCTCAAGCTCTTGCTTGCCTTTCTTGCTCAATTTCCGTTATCTACCACTTGAGCCAGACCTACAGTTCCAGATGTTTAGTTTGATTGGATTAAAGAGTTTTGCAGATTTGCTTGCCTGGGGTTGGCTTTAAAGGTCAGTTCTTTGATCTCAGCATATTGAGTAGCTAGGATTATAGGCCTTCTCCTTAATCTTGTCTATATACTTTGTTACTTGAATTAGGATTTTGTTACTTTTCCCAGGCTGGTATTTAAGCCCTAGCCTCAAGTGAGCCTCTTGCCTCTATTTCAGAATTGCTGTGACTATCGGCCCATGCCCCCAAGACCAGCTTCTTTGCAGTATGCTTCTATTGTTATTTGCCTTAGCATCTTAATGTCTTTCACAGTTGAATTGTATCTGGTTTTTCTTCAGGGGAAGATATGTGTGAGCTAAAATATAGTTTGCAGATAAACAACCTGTGGCTGGTTTGTTTACATTTTTAAAGCCATTCCTTGTTCTTCAGGCTTATGTGTAAATGTTATTCACTTCAGTGGGAATAAATTGGAATAAATGAAAATTTTAAAGTGTACACTGACAGCCTTTTCAGGCTTTAGAAAAATGTCCACAGCTTTGTGAGCCATTTTCTGCTCTGTAGGGCAAAGTATAATATCTACCACAGGAAGATTCACGAAGGAAAATAATATAGATTTATTCATAACAATGTAATAGCTGCCGTTTATGGAAAGTTTAATTCACACTTCACTAAATATGTAGATTATTTTATATACAGTGACTTCATAAATCTTTAAGAACATCTATGAAATAAAGCTGTTTTCTCCATTTCTTAGATGACTAAATCAAATCTTAAAGATGATAAATAGTTTATCTAATATCATATAGAAAATAAGACTCAAAGCAGAGTTCCGTACCAGGTTTACCTGCCACCAAACTCCATTTATTAAAAATTGAATCCCAACTCCCTATATTATTTATTCTGAACTGCTTAGGAATGAGGAAGCAATTCCTGATTTGCTTAGGAATGCAGAATTAGTTCATCGTAAACCAATTATGTCATTTTGCTTAAGAATTAGTAAATAATTCATCTTAAATTTTGCTCAAATATAAACACTTGAATATGTAAAAGTTAATTTTAACCTCTGATTGTTACATGAATAAATAGAACCATCTAATTGCTTCTTTGCTACACCTGCTCAAGTTGATGTTTGCTTAAATTACATTTACTTCTTTGCCATTTCTTCTCAATTCAGCTCTGTAATATAGAACATGGTCACTAGCTTCAATTTCTCCACAAATTTAAACTACTAAATAGAACAAATTAATTATATGTAGTTACTGTATTAATGGGTGTATAGGTAATGGTAAATTATTTAAATTGATCATGTCCACAATAAATGTTTTAGCTGGTACATTAATACATCCATGTTTGTCTCAACTCTGGATTAAGTTTTAATATATAACATATATATTACTTCAAAACATTTAAATTTGATATTTACTACATATGGAAAATGCTTGTTAGCCTATGAGAGTCTTTTTCAAATATTGTGGTGTGTAAATGGATATTTTTAAAAATCCATTTATCTTTAAATATCCATCCAGAATATTTTTAACAGTTTACTACAATTAAACCGTCTGCAGACATTTTTCTATAATGCTTATAAACTGTAAAAATTTTGAATATAAGGAAATAACCATATATAAAGAAGAAAAATCTATTCCATTTTCCATGGCCTTTAGTATTGAAAGTTATTTTTTCTGTTCAAAGTCAGAACTGAAATTTATAGGAGAATAAATGAGACAGCTTTATTTTACTGACAGACTAAAGTATCATTGAGTGGCTGTCAGTATAATACATTATATTTTCCCAAGATTTTACTTCTTATAACTCCTTTAAGAACCTCTTTAAAAGCAGAGTTGAGGAAATAGCTTAAAGTAAAATAGGGCAAGTTTTATTGTGAGTGACTGCTACGTTTTATTGTGTGAGAAACATTGAATGAAATGATAATAGGGGATGCAGGTTGTGTTTGGAGGTCTGTTTATGTGAACAGGGTACATTTGCATCAAAAGTCATTCCTGGGCAGAGCCACAGAAGTTGCCTGTGTTCTAGACCCGATCAGATACAAAAACTCTCCATTGTGAGCAGTAGTGATGAGTTGCAAGTCCACAGGTAATCACAACAGGAAATAGAAGGGAATCGGGATTTACTGGATGTAAGCAGACTCATAAAACATAACCACAGAAGTAATTTGTATTTTTATAGGATATTGTTTCCACTGGAAGATTTATTTTAGAAGTGAGACACAACAGAACTGGAAGTCAATGCCTTTACTTTGTGGCTTAGATTTGAGGTATGGAAGGCAGATAAGAATAGGAGACTAAAATTTTGCCCAGAAATGATTGACTTATGTTGACAAAAGAATCACCTAGAAATAAGAACAAGATCAAGAATGAATCATCTGTTCCTGGTTTCAGCAGCTGGGCAATAGGCTGATATTAGGAAAGCTTGGAGAAGAAATGGATTTGGACAGGAAATAGTGTTTCTCAACATCGTTGAATGAAGAGAAAGGTGTTTACTCTTAATAAATATTTCTTAAAAATCTCAAAACCAAATGAATGGGATCACATTTAATCCTGGTCACTACTGAAGTGGAGATAGGGAGGCTGTGTCTCAAGTCCAGTCCAGGCAAATAGACCAACAATCCAGGCATGGTGCTTCTTATATCCAACAGCAACTATGTGGGAGTTATGAACAGGAAGATTGGGTCCAAGGTTGGAGAAAACATGAGAGACTATGAGAAAAATAACTGGAACAGAAAAGCGCTGAGGGTGTTCTTGAAGACCAGTGACTATGTCATTAAACTCAATCTCTATGCCACTGTTCACCTAAAAAGACACACAAAAAAAAGTAAAAGAAAAATTCAGTTATATCAAAACTCTAAAAGAATCATATCTCTAAAGGTTGAAGGGTCTTTTTTAATACTTAAAAAAAATCACAGTATTCCATGTGAGGAATAACTAAAGTGTTGGTGCTCAAAATTTACTAATCATTTGTTTAAAATAAAAATTACATTTCTTATTGTCAGTTACTCTGCCTTATCTTCTTAAATATTTCTCTCTAGCAATATAGTTTGAATATAAAATTTCTATGTTTTTAAATAATTTTATTTACTTCCAAGCAAAAGTTAACTTTTTCTTTTTTGTCAGAAGATACTTTCTCAAATAGTTTTTTGTTTCATTAGAGAGTCCCAGATGCTCTCTTCTCAAACAGATTACCCTAGCATAATTCAAGTTAATACAACCTCCAGGGCATAGGGTGCAGAA
This sequence comes from Dipodomys spectabilis, assembly GCF_019054845.1. Classification (NCBI taxonomy): domain Eukaryota; kingdom Metazoa; phylum Chordata; class Mammalia; order Rodentia; family Heteromyidae; genus Dipodomys; species Dipodomys spectabilis. The sequence goes on from NW_024870792.1 coordinate 4,105,027, forward strand.
AAATGGAGAATCAAGGAAAAGGTAAGAAAAGCAAACACTTAAGGTTACATTAGATTAATTAGAATGCACTAAAAGTGTCAGAGCAGCAGACATGAAATTTTTCAACACAAAGCAAAAGAGAGCTGGATCAAGAATGATAGTAGCAATTCCAATAAGAAGTATTTTGGGTGATACCTATTTGTACTTCATTAATTTTCTGTCTGAAGGGATACGAAGGTGCCTGAAGAAAAGTCAAAACCTAACTAATTCTAAGATTAAAGCCAAATAGTCCAAAGAAGCATTTATTTATATTCTTATAAATTTAGACACTGCAGGCTGATGTCTTATCCATCGAACAAAATGGGAATAAAGTCCCCATTACCTCATCAAAATCACTGTATTCCATATGCCAAAGGATTTTGTATAGAGCAGTAAGGAAACTGATGAGATTTGAGAGAAATCTGTATTATCTTTTTAATTTGGTAATTTTGATTATTATAGTGAGATTTTACAATCAACATTAGAAAAGCTGCCTGAAGAACGCAAACAAACTTTCTTATAGGACTTTCATTAACAAGTCTACTTTTGTAATAAGTCTTAAATTATCTCAAAATACATGATTTAAAAATATCCTGGTTGATTGCAGAAATAAAATTTTAAATAAAATAAAATGAGCCCTACAGCTATGTAAAAACTGTTGAAGAATCCTAAGTAAATATTTGGTAAGAAAGAAGGCTGAAAAGCTGTATATTATTCAAAGACAAGTATATGGTATCATGGGAAAATCCAAAGTGAAGATGCTATTGTTGTTTTTTTTTATTGTGAAAATACTGTACAGAGGGGTTACAATTACATGGGCAAGATAATGAATACATTTCTTATCAAGCATTGTAGCCTCCTCCTTTGTTTCCCCTTCCCATCCTTTCCCATCAATATTGGCTCATTAATGATATGTGGGCATTGATAAAGGTATTAATAATAGTAGAAACTGAGGTGGAAATATGATTTAAAAATAGGTTAGAATTTTCTATTTCAATGTAAAACTATTCAGTATTTTGTAATAAAATTATATTCTAAACATACCTGTAACCAAATTTAATGTAGCAATGTTTCAATCTTAGGAAGAAATCATAAGTTTGGTCCTGATGTGATATTTTTCCTGTTAGAGGTCAGCTACTTTAAAAATGAAAAGAAACAGCCATGCCAATATTTATTTTCAGCAATGGTTCTTCATAACTATCCTGAGCATCCATTCTTACTCACTTTGAATGAGATGAGTTATCCCTATATGATGTTTGAATTTCTGCAGGGTGCTGAATGTAATAAAGAACAATATTGATAGACATTTTAATAGGATTAAATAATAGGAAAGTTCTTGGGGCTGGGAAGGTGGCTCAGTGGTAAAGCGCTTGTTTTGCATGCATGAGGCCCTGGGTTCGATTCCTCAGCACCACATAAGCAAAAAGAAAAAAGCTGGAAGTTGCACCACGGCTCAAGTGATAGAGTGCTAGCCTTGAGCTGAAGAGCTGAGGGACAGCGCCCAGGCCCAAAGTTCAGGCCCCATGACCGGACCCCTCCCCTCCCCCCAAAAACAAGAAAGTTCTCATAACTAGTTGTTTACTTCTTTAGTATCTGGTCATGGTAAAATAAAAACATTTTGAAGTATTTCATGCCAGAGGGAATTTTAATAACCATTTTATAATTATATATTTCCATGGTTCCCAAAAAAGGAAATGAAGGGGCTGAGAAGGTGGCTCAGTGGTAGAGCACTTGCCTTGTATGCATGAGGCCCTAAGTTCAATTCCTCAGCATCACATAAGCAAAAAAAGCCAATAGTGGCACTGTGGCTCAAGTGGTAGAGTGCTAGCCTTGAGTTGATAAGCTGAGGGACAGTGCCCTGGCCCAGAGTTCAGGCCCCATGACCAACAACAAAATAAATAAAATAAAGGAAATGAAGCCAGGTCTACAAAAGTCAGTATAAAAAAGTAAATTTTTATGTCTTCTTTTCAAATCTTACTTACAAAGAGAATCATATTATTTTTCAAGTTCAGAAAATTAAGCATAGGTATTGTTTTATGACATTAACTCTTTAGAGAATGACTCCAAGATTAAGAAAATTTAAGTTTTTATTTTGCTGTTGTTGTTTTGTCAGTCATGGTACCTGAACTCCAGGCCTAGGCACTATCCTTCAGCTTTTTTGCTCAAGGCTAGCCCTTTACCACTTTGAACAACATTTCCACTTCTGGTTTTCTGATGGTTTATTGGAGATAAGAGACTCAGGGACTTTCCTGTCCCAGATGGCTTTGAACTTAACAGATCCCAGCCTCCTGAGTGGCTAGATTACAGGTGTGATCAGCACCAGGCTTCTTCTTTTTTTCTTTATAAAATTATTTCAGCACAGTTTGGTCTGCTCGTTGAAGTAAGTAATGAGCAGAACAGCCTTTTTAAAGACAATCAGCCAAGCACACCACCCTTAAAGTGAATAAAACTTCAGCAACCAACCAAAGCAATAAGGATCTAAATATATACTTACCACAATTCATAACAATTTTGTTAGCCTACATGAAAATTAAGACAAAACAGATAACAAAAGAAAAGAATGTATGAGCAGAAATTGAATTTAAAATTTTGAAAACATTAAAGGATACAATAGTGTAGAATGAAATATTGCAGTGACAGATCTGAAAAAAATTCAATAGGGTTTTTTTTAAAGAACTTGTTTATTCAATATATCAATGACCTTGAAATAAGATTTGTGGAAAAAAGCCAGTTGTGTCACTATCTACAACAATAATAACGAATGAACAAAATGATAATGAGAAAATAAGCCCACACTGTAATAATCTCAAGAAAAGAGGAAATAAAAGGTGTAACAAAGATTATTTCAAGAAATACCGAACTTAGTTGTACTGGTAGAGTTACTGTGTCTTTGTTTGTGATCGATTGGATAAATGCTCAGGAGTGGGATTGCTGGGTCATAGAGGAGCTCTATGTTTAGCCTTTTGAGGAACTTCTATACTGCTTTCCAGAGTGATTGAAGCAGTTTACTTTGCCACCAACAGTGAAATAGTATTCTCTTTTGGCCACCTCCCGGCCAGCATGTTATTATTAGTTGTTGTTGTTTTGTTGTTGTTGTTGTTAATGGCTATCCTAACTGGGGTGAAGTGGAATCTCTATGTAGTTTTGATTTGCATTTCTTTTATCGTCAGAGATGTTGAACATTTCTTCCTGTGTCTATTGGCTGTTCTTATTTCATCTTCAGAGAAGCCTCTCTTTAAGTCTTTAGTCCCTTTATTAATGGGGTGTTTGTTTCTTTGAGGATTTGTTTGGCAGGGGGTTAAGTTTTTGAGCTCTAAGTGTATTTTTTAATTTTTATTTATTTTTTATTGTGAAAATACTGTACAGAGGGGTTACAATTAGATGGGCAAGATAATGAGTACATTTCTTATCAAGCATTGTAGCCTCCTCCTTTGTTTCCCCTTCCCATACCTTCCCACCCTCCCCTTGCCCCCCCACCCAATCCTCCCCCCCACACACACACCAAAGTTGTAAAGTTCGTTTTCGCCATGACAACTTGTACTTCTCATTGTTGCAACGGGTCCACCTGTATCCTTATTTAAACGACTTGTTTTTTTCTCTTCCCCTCCACAAATTATACCGACATCAAATACAGTGAAATCAGGGGTTATACTGTGGGGGAGGGACATATGAGACCCTTGTCTGTTGTTTAGCTAGTGAAGATCTTCTCCCAATCTGCAGGCTTTCTACTTATCTCACCAGCTATGTTTATTGTCACATTATTTACCATAGCCAACATACGGAATCAACCCAGTGGATGAATGGATCAAGAAAATGTATGTATACACAATGGAATTCTATGCTTCCATCAGAAAGATTGACATTACCCTATTCATAAGGAAATGGAAAGACTTGGAGAAAAAGCATATTAAGTGATTATAGTAAGCCAGACCCAAAGACACATAGGCTCCATTTGTAATAATTAGTAGATGTCTGGGATAGTTGTAGCAGAGGATCACAATAGCTCAATACCTATGTACATATAATCTTATGAAGTAATGCTAATTAAAATGAACTAAAAGATATGGAAATGAGTTTTATTTTTACTTTTTTTTTTTTTTGCTGTATGTGTTTATGTCTTTTTACTTTCATTTGCCCCTTTTGATTTACTCACTGTTGTCACTGGGTTTTGTTTGTTTGTTTGTTTGTTTTCCAGTACCCTTTGTCTTGTATATAAGTTTGTTTCATTTGGGAATGGGAAGAGGAATCACAGAAATGGTGAGACAAGGGACAAAGCATGAACCAATGCAGCAGTGATACTCACAAGACACTATGTTGAAATCAAATTTACAACATGAGGCTGGGAAAATGGGAGAAAATGAGGGAGGGCAACCATGTTTGACAAGAATTGTACTTGTTTCTTTATTATGTAACTCTAACCCCTCTGTACATCACCTTACAATAAAATAACTAACTAAATAAATAAAATACATTCATGTAAAAAGAGAGAGATTGAGCCAAAAAAGCAGTGGCTTATTTTTGCAATCCCAGCTATTCATGAGAATGAAATCTGGAGGATCATGGCATGTGGTAAACCAGGGAAAAGTTCTCCATAAAGTATTTCCAAAATAATTCAGAAAGTCAATCTGGAGACACATTCAAGGAGTAGAAGGCTAGCATAGTAAATATGAGGCCCTGAGTTCAGACCTGAATACTACCAAAAAAATAGAAAAAAATGAAAAAAGAAGGAAAGGCTAATAGCGCCCTGAATGTTATGAATTATAACCAGTTCAGAATCTCAAAAGTACATAAGGAAGATTAGTCCCCAAAAGATTAGCCTGAGTAACATTATAATCTAATTTTCAAAAATGAACAATAAGCATAGAGTATGTCTATGATTAGCAACTTGTTAGAAATCCTATAGGCCTACAGGGCAGAATGATTGCTTTATAAAGAACCAAAGACTGATAAGAAATGTACTCATTATCTTGCCCATGTAATTGTAACCCCTCTGTACAGTATTTTCATAATAAAATATAAATAAGTAAATAAAAGAACCAAAGAGAACAAACAATACCTTACAAATTATATAACAAGCAAACTGTTTCAGAAATTAAGAAGATAGAAGGGTATTTCAAGGTAAATAAAACTTGAAAAAATCCATGAAGACCCCATTATCAGTATGCATGCCTTCTAGGAAACACTAAATGAAGTTGGCAAGAAACAAAACAAAACAATTTTTAAAAATGGAAGTATACATTCTCTAGAAAAAGTAAAGCTGTATTCAAATTTAATGAGTACTACTATCATAATGGAATATTATAATAATTTTAACTATAGTAAAAACATTACAAATACACTTATCAAAAATATGAAAGCTTCAATATTTTTAATAAATTCACAATATAAAATATGAAAATTGTGGATGGGTATTAGTGGTTTATGCATATAATCCTAGCTACTCAGGAGGCTGAGCTCCGAGGAACATGGTTTGAAGTCAGCTCAGATAAGAAAGTCCCTAAGAATCCTATGTCCAATTAAGCAACAAAAAAGATGTATGTGGAGCTGTGACTCAAGTGAGGAGTGCTAGTGTTGAAAAAACAAAAACAAAAACAACAACAAAAAAAAACTAAAGGATCTTGCCAATGCCCTTAGCTCAAGCCTCTGGACCATATTTACTCACACATAATTAGGTAATTAGGCATGCACACACACAAATACACTTGAAATAATGATATGTTGTTTATGCATGAATAGAGAAATATGTGTTAATTTTGTACATATGTTATTACACTTATTTCTGTAAGTATAGATATATGTGTTACCTGAAAAAGTCTTCTTCAAATAAGCAATTATTTTTTGCCACAAAAATCTACTGACTAGCCAGGAGCTGGTGGCTAACATCTATAATCTTAGCTACTCAGGAGGCTGAGATCTGAGAATCATGGTTCAAAGCCAGCCTGGGCAGGAAAGTCCGTGAGGCTTGTATCTCCAATAAACCACTAGAAAACCAGAATTGGCACTGTGGCTCAAGCAGTAGGGCGCTCTCCTTGAGATGAAGAGTTCTGGGACAGCACCCAAACCCAGAGTTCAATCTCCACAACCGACAGAAAAAAATCAAAAACAAAACAACAACAAAAACTACTGACTATGAAATAATTTATTTCTCAAGCACTGACCTAGATTTTGTATTTCATGTGTATTTTTCTTTGTTTGTGTTTGATTGGCTTAGTCTGAGTTCATGCTTTCTTTTATTTTTATTAAACAATAATGTACTTGCAAATCATGTCTGTAATTCATTAATGAAGGTCCCTCCCATTTCTCTTTGAGGAAAAGTACTAATGAAGCATTCAGCCACTGCTTGAGGTACTTGGAAGATTGACAGTCTGAAGGGTGGCCAGGAGGCATTGTTCTATATACTGTCAGTGTAAAGTGCTTTGCCATTTGTTTTGTTTTGTTTTTTAATATCAAAACAAAAGGCAAATCTTTTATTTGAGAAGTATTTCACTTCCTTTTTCTATATGTACCATGACAGAGCTTTATTATTTGGTAAGAGTCAGTTTCTGATATTATTTTTTAGCAATAAAATACTAGTCTTACCTCTAAAATGACATAGTTTAAGAAGAAAATTTGCAATATGTGAGTTTTTGTTGTTGTTGTTAGTCACGGGGCCTGAAGGCAGAGACTGAACACTGTCCCTCAGCTCTTTTTCTCAAATCTAGAGCTCTACCACTTGAGCCACAGCACCACTTCCGGCTTTTTCTGCTTATGTGGTGCTGAGGAATAGCACCCAGGGCCTCATGCATGCAAGGCAAGCACTATACCACTGACCCATCTTCCCAGCCCTGCAATATGTTTTAATAAAAGCAATTCACCATGGGAACGGCCAACAGTTGTCAAATGTCCCATCACGGGCACCCTAATCAGCGCTCTCAGAAGGGTTTGGACATGCAGTTAAAGAGGTACAAAAGGAATTTGTTGAGAATGTTTCCTAAATTACCTTTGCTTTATATGAAGCTAGGAAATTCAGAATAATTCTCTGATTATATAATGGCTATTTAACACTTCCCAATTTTATATTAAATTGTCCTCAATTTCTCAGGCATAAAAACCAGCAGAAAGTTTAACAGCTTTTATTAAATATTTTAATTGCATCATGGACAGAATCATAGTTCTCGGATTTTATTTAAAAACTTACAATAATTCTAATGTTTGTTATTTATACTTTAAGTGCTGAGTTTGTTGCAGAAAATATTTTATAGAACCTATTGACACCCCTTAGAAAGCTATCTCTTGCTTGTCTTTTTAGAATAGAGAGGAACAAGGAATCCTAACTATATAAGATAGCTTGTTTGCAAGAATTGTAGCCAAATGGCCAGGGTCGAGGTCCAGAAGCAAAATAAGAAAAATAAATGGCAGAATATATAGAGAAATAGAAAAATGAAGTTGTTTAGAGTTTTGGTCAAGACTGATAAGAGAGGAATTTAGTGTTTATGTGCCTTGTGATATTCCTATGACAACTTATAGAAAAGTTGAAAAAAATCCAAGAACTGTGTTCATGTAGACAGCCTTCCTCTCCTGATATGAGGGCTCCTATTGGTCCCCATACTCATTACCAACAAGGAATTATCCTAGAGGAATCCTTATTCCTGCTCCTCCATCCCACCCACTATAATGGATGATACAGAATGTGTTTCCTGGCAGTATTTTATCTTAGGTTTTAATTTCAGAATAGAGGCAAGAATTACAATCCTATTGATCTCATTTATTCTTTTTTGCATGAGACAATGCCTGCAAGTCAGAATCATTCAGAAGTCAGTAACACAGTATATAGCCCTTATTTCCTATATAAAATTTCCCCCTAAGAAAGTAAAAGAAAAAAGACTGATAAACATATATTTCAGAACAAAGCAAAAATGATGAGATGTAATTGGTTGCACAAAGGCCACGTTTCCAAAGGTTAGTTAGTATGCTAATGTGCACAACTAGAGAAATTGAATCTACCCTATTTGATAAACTAAGTTAATAAGGAATCCCTCTAGTTTAGGTTAGTGTTTCAATTTCTCTTATAAATAATGAATTTTCATTGAACAAAATTAAAAAGTCAGGTGTACATATATGATATGCAACTTTAATATTAGTGTAGTTCATGAAGAGTCATAATCCCCAAATCTTTAAAATGCTCCTTGCATGATATAGCTATGTTTTCTCCATCATCTGAAGAAAAATCATGCTCATTATATTGTTCTGTTTTTCAAGAGGTTTGGATGCTAGTGATGCTGGTAGAGTTCTATGTACTGAGCATATTGTTGTAACTGCCAAGAAGGGCAAGATAGCCCAAAGCAATCTCAATACTGCAGTAATAAACAAATAATGACTTGCTTTAATATTTTAATAGTCTATTTTTATATTGTCTTCATCAGCATGTGTATAAAAACCAACTATTAAAAAGCACTGTAAGATCAAAAAATGATGAATAGATCTAATTATAAGTCAAGGAACCATTGGAACTGCTTAAAATGGGTAAATATAGCAACAAAATGGCAATTATAAATACAGGCTTACTATGCTACTTTTTGGTTTATACTTGCCAACAAATAATGTTGGGTAAGCTATATCTAAGTTATTTCAAATATATACTTAGAATAAAAAAGACATAAACACTGTAAAATACTTACATAAAATATATTCACTGGGAAGTTTCAAAGATAGTATAGATAGCATTCTTCTTCCTGACATCAAATTTTTCTATTATCTATATTTCTAGTCACATGGTATGTTTATTTCAACTAAGAGTATTTCATTATTATTAAAGTGCATATTTATATTAACTTTTTCATTTTTTACCTAATTACTGTTTTCTGATTAATACATTTATTCCTATCAGGTTCCATGTTTATTTTGACAGCATAGTGTCCCAGATCATTTAGATCCTAAGAATTTTTAAGATTATTAGTTAAGCATATGGTAAATGTCTTTAAATTTTGGATTATCTGAAGTTTTACCCATGACTAAACAATAATTCCAGGCACTATTCTCATCACATAATTGGAAAGATAAATATTTATCAGCATTATTATTTAATTGATATTGCCATTAAATTTATTATAGATGTGTGTTTTTAAGATTTCTACAAAATTTCATTAGTTTCCCCAATTGATGATATTTCCCCCTGCTCCTCTTATTTTAGGCTTTGGAAGAAAGTTGTACTTTCTCTTTTTGTGCCATCATTATCCACATATTTCACTGTTCTTCTCTTATTTGTTTATAATTATAATATATTTATGTTCATTAAGATTCATGAATATTTGTTTTGTTTTTAGTTTTTTTGTTTTTTGGTCGGTTGTAGGTCTTGAACTCAGGGCCTGAGCGCTGTCCCTCAGCTCTTCAGGCTAGCACTCTACCACTTGAGCCACAGCACCACTTCTAGTTTTCTGGTGGTTAATTGGAGATAAGAGTCTCATGGACTTTTATGCCTGGGCTGGCTTTGAAACAGGATCCTCAGATCTCAGCCTTCTGAATAGCGAGGATTACAGGCATGAGTCACTGGTGCCCAGCTTTCATGAGTGTTTATTTTATATATCAGGTTATAATAGTACATGACTTATTGTTGCTCAGGTTGTTAAAGCTTTTGTCCTGAGTAGGTCTTGTTATTTGCTCTAGTGTGGATTCAACACACCCACGTGTTTCATGAGTACTTCTCTATCCAGCACAGAGGATACTGAAATCTTAATTGTTCATTCATGCATTATCCCTAGAATTATTTATAAGTATATTTTATTGGAAAGTGGTATTAGAAGCCAATATCTAGAACTAAAAATACATTCATTTTTAAATTCTTTTTCAAATGTCTTTTCATACTTTGATATAATGGGTTCAAAAGTGAATTGTTAATCAGAATCCTCATAATTCTATATATCTTCATATGTCATAAGGAGATAAAATGTTCATATGGATAAATAATAATAAAAGAAGTTACAAAGATTATCCAAATGTTCAACAAGTAAAATGCAATATATGTACGTGTGTGTGTGTGTGTGTGTGTGTGTGTGTGTGCTGATACTGGGTCTTTAACTCAAGGTCTAACATTCTCATTGCTTTTTCACCCTCAAAGTTTGTGTTTTACTATTTAGGCCACATCTCTACTTATGACTTTTTTCTATTAATTGGAGATAAGGGTCTCTTCAATTTATCTGCTTGGGATGGTTTAGAACCACTATTTTCAGGTCTTTGCCTTTAATTTAGCTAGAATTACAAGCACAAGTGACTGGCATTTGACTTAAGTAAAGTATAATTTGATATAAATTCAGTATAAGAAAACTCATGAGCTAGTAAGACTTCAGGGCCAGCACATGCCCATCCTTCCTGCACGTTCAGCCTCACCCTTATGAAATTAGACTGCTCAATAATATCATGTCATCCTGTATCTTTTCTAGTTTCCCAGATTTCTACTTTATTCCTTTTTCTTTTATCATTTTATCTCCATGTTATCTCTTCCTTGACTTATTGATTCTCCACATATAGAGGTATCACGTCATCAAGTTGCCTTTTAAAGTTCCACTGGAGCCACTGATTAAATTGGTAATCCTGTGTTTTAAACAAAATAAAACTATAACTCATATTAAATTTTAATATGCTAAAAAAACAATGTTATTTATGAAGTTAGCTAATATAATATACATAAATGCTCTGAATGTGAGCCTTATGACCAGGTGAATGACAGGAAATACTAATTAAAATTTCAGTTGAAATACTAGATGGCACTGTTGGTAAGAATGTAAACTACTACAGCCAATCTGTACAGTGGGCTGGAGGTTCTTCAAAAAACTAAAAATAGATTTTCCCTATGACCGAGCCATACCAAACCTGGGCTAAGTGATGAAAAAGACACCGAAACATCCATGTTCATTGCCACGCCATTCACAATAACCAAGATATGGAAATCACCCAATTGTCCCACAATAGATGAGTGAATCCAAAAACTGTGGTACTAATACACAATAGAATTTTACACAGACATTAGAAAGAATAAAATTATGTCATTCATAGGGAAACAGATGGAACTAGAACAAATCATTTTAAGCAAGGTAAGCCATGCTCAGAGAGACAAACAGCACATGTTTACTCTAGTATGCACAATTTAGATCTAAAATACTCTGGGATTTCATAAATTAATCAGGATTCTAGACAATCACACATACAGTGAGACCAAAAGAGGACATTCTTAGGAGAAAAACACAAAGGCACAATCCCTACATGACTCTTTATATAAGCTATGTATTTATGTGTGTGTATGTGTGTATGTGTGTATATATATATATATATATATATATATATGTATGTAAAGAGAGAGAGAGACAGAGACAGAGACAGAGAGAAATGAACTCCAAGATGATGTGGGAACAAAAGATCTCCCTCTTTAAAAAAATAGTTTTTTAAGATTCTGTCTTCTTTTCTTTGTGTACAGTGTATTCACATGCATATCTTTGGGAGGGAGTGGAAAGGTACAGTGGACAAAAGGGTGAAAAGTACAGTAATGGAGTTCACTGGACATTGATGAATGTGAACTACACAGCTCTTGAGTGGAGATGGGAGGGAGGGACTGGGATAGAGTGAGAGCATAGAAGAAACTACAAAAAGAAATGTACTCTATACACCACCTTCATAGTAAAAATAAATGGAATTTTTAAAAAGTTCCCTCTTTCCCACTTGTTCCCTCCCTCCTATTGCTGCCATTGAGTTGCTTAGTTCATTTTGATCCATGTCCTGCTGTTGTATGTTTTCCCCTGATTCCCTCTAGTTCTGTGTCGTCCTCCTAGTTTCCCTCAGGGTGCATATATATACCATATATGGGATCAGCAGCATGGGGTTATTTAGTAGTGATTTAACCAGATGAATGGAAGTCCTGTTTCTTATGCCTTGTTAGTTTTGTCGAATCACTTTATGTTTTGGATTTAACATCCACTTATCATGGAGACCATGCGCCCTTTGTCTCTTTGCTCTTGGCTTACCTCGCTCAACATGACACTATGCAAAACAAAATAAATGTACATATCACCCAATGTGGAAGAAATAACTGCATTCCAAAGCTCATAGAACTGATAAATGTTATAGACCAAGATAGACAATTTGCCCCGTGAAAGTTAGAATGTGTTTGTGACTGGAACTAAGCACCACTATCCCACAATACTGTGAAATTTGGGAAATTATGTAATCACTTAATCACAATAAAGAATTTGAAAAAATACAAGTATTTGTAGAAAGCAGGAAAATATGGAACATTGCTTTTCTTATTGCTTCAGTTATATCATAATGCTCTCAACAATGTAAGCAAGAAGAAAGCCTAACTCATATTTTATCTAATTCCAGGTAAGCATAACTTGGCTTCTCTCATTATTTTCATAATTCTAATAAGTATAGAAAAAGCTTCCTTGACTACTTCACAGCAAGATACTTATTAGAATTAATTCACTGAAAAAAAATCACTGAAAATGTTAAATATGATTCATTTTACTAAACTCAATCTGCATCTAAGTTAATGAAGACTAATCTGTTTAGTCTAGAGTGGGTGAGTGAACTGTGGAAAATATTTACCAAGACAATTTATGTTTTTTTATTTGAAAAAAAATCTTACTGAACTATTTTACCTCTAAAGGATTTATTACTAAGAATTAGTCAACTTTTATATTTACTATCATTATTCCTTCTTTGGTTTACTTTACTTTTTTTTTTGGGGGGGGGGTCAGTCATGGGCTTTGAACTCTGGGCCTGGGTGCTGTCCCTGAGCTCTTCAGCTCAAGACAAACATTCTACCTCTTGAGCCACAGAACCACTTCCAGTTTTCTGGTGGTTAATTAGAGATTAGAGTCTCACAAATGGTCCTGCCTGGGCTGGCTTTGAACCACGATCCTCAAATCTCTTCTTCCTGAGTAGCTAGGATTACAGAAGAGAGCCATCCGTGCCTGGTAACTTTATCTTTTCTTTAGTTTACTTCATTGTTTCAGAATTCTTTGAAAACATTTTTTCCTTACTTTTTAAAATTTGCTTCTTGAATTTGGTGAACTAAGAAAAATAATTTGTGGAGGGGAAGGGAAAAAAGAAATCGTTTAAATAGGGATACAGGTAGACCCATTGCAACAATGAGATGTACAAGTCGTTATGTCAAAAAATGAACTTTTTACAACTATGGTGGGGAGGCAGAGGGGGCGGGGCGAGGGGGTGGGGGGGGATGGGAAGGGATAGGAAGGGGAAACGAAGGAGGAGGCAACAATGCTTGATAAGAAATGTACTCATTATCTTGCCCATGTAATTGTAACCTCTCTGTATGGTATTTTCACAATAAAAAAAAGAAAAATCTCATAATGACCAGGTTTTTGGTATACAAACATATGTGTGTGTGTTTGTGTATACATATAGAGAGAGAGATTTAAGTAAAAAATTATTAAAATATTACAGGAGTAAATATAGTGAAATAGTTACATTGTGGAAGTAACAAAATATTTTCCTCTTCAAAAAAATAAAATCTAGTTAGACAGCAATTTTTCCTGATTAGAATCTCAAGAAAATAGTTTAGAGATATTCTCTTAATTTGATTATGGTTGTACATATTGACAAAGAAGGCAAGATAACATCAGAAAGAGCAAAGTAGTATTATCTCTATTTCCCACTGATACCATTTTTGTATCCAGAATTCCCTAGCACAATCATTGGCCACCAAAATAGGGCTTATCAGCCAAATTAGGAATATACTTTTTAAAACTGAATTCTTATCTGAAAATTGTTGAAGAATATAAGCTTTGCTGTAACTTTGTTCTTTCTGTGAGAGCAATTGGTTATTAATTCCTACTAAATATTGGTGTTTAAGACCAAATTTTCTTTTGAATGTAAGATAATTTTGAAAAGCCAATATGCGCCAGAAGTTCTTAACCTTCTAAAAGTATTTTATAGATGTTGAACTAGTCACAACATCCAATTTATGGGAACAGGCCAGATGCTCTTCAACTGATAAATGGATTAAAAAAATCACACACACACGCACACACACACACACACACACACACACACACACACACACACACGGATATTTGTAATGGATTCATGTACATAAATCATAGAAGATAATACTATGTCATTTGCAGGGATGAATTTGTATGAATTTTAAAAATAATGCAATGAGTAAAGTGAGGTAGGCTTAAAGATGAAAGGCATAAGCTTTCATGCATAGATTCTAGAACTAAAATATGAAAATGTATGTAAATACATAAAAGTTTACATGAATATATAAATCATCAAACTGACTAAAATCTGGTATTCTCATGAACACTGTTCCATGCTGACAACCCATTGAATAATCTAAAGACAATTTAATTACATGAACATCAGAAAGCTGAAATATGTTTGGCTGGGAAGGTGAGGCTAATGAGAAAGGGGATGAATGAATGAAAAGAGGAATGGTGGATGAGTACAATCCGAAGGTCCAATGTGCATTCATGAAAGTGGAACCAGGGAACTTGATGAGATGTGTAGTGGGGCAACAGGTGGGAGGGATGATGGATAGGGTGATGAGAAGATACATTGTCACATTGACATGCTACACTTAAACACTTTGTAGAACTATTTGAAAATAACTATATATATATATATGGCAGCAAAGTCCAGTGTACAATATATCCACAGCATCCAATCAGTATATCCATGAGCATTCTGCTCATGGAGCATTGATATTGTTTTCTAAAACTGCTTGTGGCCAGAAAGTAATACAGAACTTTGACCAGTCTTCTGGTGCTAATTGCCTGTTCTTTCTGCTGATTCCATATAGAATTGCATTTGTTTTCCTGATTAATTTCATTGAGTCTGTTTTTCACAGGTAAATATAAGCTCTCTGAGGACAGGGACTAAGTTAGATAGGTTAAATTTTTCATTGTTTTATTTCCAATTCTGAGAATGACCTACTGCTGCTTGAATTAGTGAGTAAATTGCCTCATCTATTTTATTTTCTTTATTACTCAAAATGTAATTCTGTGTGCATGTGTCTGTATACACAGGAGGGTTTTGATGATTTAGACAACTTGCAAATGCTTAAAAATTAATGAGGGAATGAAATAGATGCCAGATGTTTCTTCCATTTGGCAACTGTCTGGACCTGAATAAAGTCTTTTAATATTAGCTTTTGTGTTTCCTTACTCCATAGTTATACTTTCTTAACTTCGATTCAATAATTATTCTGAAAAAGAGCATGATCAATCCCAGAAGGATAAAAGAATCTTAAATTGGATTAAAAGTTAATGAAATATTTTACTACTGCATTTTATACAGAATTTGCAAGTGGTATCTGAGTATCCTGATAATTTTAAACCCACACTCGTCTCAATCAGTGAGAAGCTATGAAAAAAGTTTTCATTTTATGATCCAGAAAGTCTCATGCAAAAGAAGAGAAATTAGATTATAAAAAGAAGGTGCTGTATAACTTACCTAATGGCCTGTAATCTGCTAAAAGGTACAGCTGCAGTGGGCTGTTTAACAGGTGCTATGATTATGGAGCATATCAAACATGGTAGGTTTTGTAGTGCATTTAATACCTTATAAACAATTGGGCTAATTTGGACAGGGCTAATGGATTCGTTCAAATGACACTCTTGTAAAAGGTCTATGATTATGGTGTGCAAATTTGACTGAAATTCTAAGCTTAACAATGTGTTCAGTTTTACAATGTTAGAAAATTATTTTAGTTATTCCCACTACAAATACTGTGGTACTTTGGAATGTCACAATAAACACATTAAAACAGTGTCATATTGGTTCTATGTAATAGCCCATCCCTTTCTTGAAAATATATTAAAACATACAAGTTTCTGACAATCTGTTAAACATCTACATATTGTTCAATCATTAGGGCTTTCTGTAATGATTTAATGATATCATTAATAATGAAAAAAAATCTTCTGAAATGACCCAACAAATGTTAACATATTGGAAACAAGTTGGTATATAACATGCTGATGGTCAAAAGAAAAAGAAAAGAAAAAAACAAGAAGGAAGGAAGGTAAAAAGAGAAGCAATGAAGGAAGGTAAAAAGAAAGAACAAAGACAAGTGTGTGTGTGTGTGTGTGTGTGTGTGTGTGTGTGTTACAGGAAGGAGGAAGATAGAAATGAATAAAAACAAGGTAGAGGAGAAAAGAGGAGATAAACTGAGGGAAGGGAAGGGAAGGGGAAGAGACATAAGTAACAAAATATCATATAACAACACAACTATCAAAAGGAAGAATTATTAAACTTACTAAAGGAAAAAAATAAAGAACAAAAGGAGGGGGTAACAATGCTCAATAGGAAATGTACTCATTACTTCACTCATATAACTGTAACCCCTCTGTACAATATCTTTACAATAAAAATATATATTAAAAAATTAAGAACAAAAATGAGTCATGTGGGGAAAACAAAAAAAATGTTGACATGAGTAAACATATAATATAGAGGCAAATGACAATTCCAATTAATGTTAAGGGTCTCAATTCAGAAGACAGCACCTACAAAGATTAAAAATTTGCACACCAGGAAGTGGCGCTGTGGCTTAAGTGGTAGAGTGCTCCCCTTGAGCTGAAGAGCTGAGAGACAGTGCCCAGACCCAGAGTTCAAGCCCCACAACCAATCAAAAAACTTTGCACACCAATGGCACATATTTGAATTATCTGTATGGATAAATTATTACAAATAAATGTTTCACCTGGTCCTGGTGGCTCATACCTGTAATCCTAGCTATTCTGGAATCTGAGATTAAGAGATCACAGTTAGAAGCCACCTTGAGTAACAAATTCTTCTGATTTTTCATCTTAGGGCTTCCTACATCACATATGAATGAGTAGGAATTTATAGCCCCCAGAGGAAAGCCCGATATAGATTAAGGTAGAGGGTTTGAAAACTTACATTATGGTAGCAGCAGCAGCAACACCACCACCACCACCATCACCACCATAATTATCTTCCTGACGTTGCTCTATACTCTTATCATGAGCAAGAGGAAAAATTAACATAAGGGCAAATCCAAATGCATTCTACACAACAACAAAAAATCAATATAGTTATTTTAAGGAGATAAAGTACATCCTAGAAAAAAAAAAGCACAGTACAAAGGATATTCTGCAGGAGGGTGTCAAGTTTTAAAAGAAAGACACCAATATAGAACATTAAATCACATGAGAGAATGACTATAAGCTTAGAGGAAATATTTGCTCTTTTGTGAATATCAGCTGAAAAATGCAAAAAAAGGGATAAAGGTAATTTTTTTGTGGGGAGGATCTGGTTGTGGGGCCTGAACTCTGGGCTTGGACGCTGCCCCTCAGCTCTTCGGCTCAAGGCTAGCGCTCTACCACTTGAGCCACAGCGCCACTTCTGGCTTTTTTCTTTTTGCTTATGTGGTGCTGAGGAATCGAACCCAGGGCCTCAGGCATGCAAGGCAAGCGCTCTACCACTGAGCCACCTTCCCAGCCCCAAAGGTAAATTTTTCTCTTCTTTCAAATGAATGGGAATTGAAATTTAAGATGTTAGTTTTATGTTACTTCAGCTGAATTAAATTTTGATGTCAGGTGTATTACATGAGCACACTCAAGTAACTTAATGTCTTTATTAATTATAGAATAGTTTATTAATTTGTTATACATAGATATTTGGAATAATGTACTTAATAAAGTGTAAGCTTTGAGAAATACATAATAATTTATACAATATAAAGCTCTAAGAAAAAGTTCCTTTTGGCACAGTGACTTATGAGGTAGTAGGTGAGAAGTACCTACAAACAAAAGAAAAGATCATGTATCTATTGGTCCAATGTTTCATCTCTTACATTTTAATTCAATATCATTGTGAATATCTTTTATGATAGTATATCTCAATTAAATCTCTGCATAAATCATAAATCTCAGTCTCTTGTCAGAGTTTTGCAAACACCGAAGTAGATATCTATGATTCACTACTAAGAAGCATTTGGGGGGCTTACAATTATAGTAGAGAGGTAGGGAGAAACAAAATTTAAATATCAGTAGCAACAACTAATTTTATGGAATACTGGACAAAATAGAGAAAGCTTAAAGGCATCTGATAACTTTTTTATAGTAACTTTTAAAAGCTAAAACCCTGATGCTTATTACTAAAAAGCACCTTCGGGGATGGTCAATCTTTTATAATGGAGAATTAATATAAAATATAACATAATAATGGTATATTTATGATTATGGTGTAATGACTTTTCTGAGTGCTCAACTCTGATTGAAGCTCACAATGGCCCTTCATTCACCAGATCAATAATTGATCACCCCCATAATACGTATGTCAAATCAGAACGTAAGGGAATTTCCATCTCTTACTTTTAAATGCCACATTCCCAGTTAGTCACTGAAAAAGCATTTTTGCAGATCATAAGTTTTTCATCATACACATGCCCCCAACGACAAATGCAAAATTTTTTTATTTGGTTGTGAGACTTGAACTCAGTGTCTAGGCACTGTCCTCGAGCTTTGATGCTCAAGGCTGGCACACTACTACTTTGAGCTACAACACCACTTCCAGCTTTCAGGTACTTAATTGGAGACTCTCCTATGCAGCTCATTGACTTTCCAGCCCAGGCTGGATTTGAACCATGATCCTTAGACCTGTCAGCCTTGAGTAGCTTGTACTACAGGCATGAGCCAACAGTGCCCAGAGAGAGCTAATTTTTATATCTCATTATTTTCTTTTCTGAAGTTGACATGTTGCTACCTGGATTATGTCCTTGAAGAATGTCAACAATACCAGTGAAAACCAAATTCCCTCTCTGTGGCTGCAGCTTCCATAGTAAATCCCAAACTGCAGTAACATTTGAACACACTGGATCTCTCCTCAAAAGCGTTTATCAAAGTGCCTTGATGACAAGCCTGGTTTTAACGTTTTTCTGCAATATAAATAATAACTGAGTAGGTCATAAAGAATGTCCTTTGTATTATTTAGTGCATTTCCATAGATAATTAGATTAATTTTTCTGTATGAGCTGAGGAGATTCTAACATTTTATTATTTTTTACCAAAGGTAAATCTGAATGGAGTATTAATCCATTTTTTTTTTAAAACAAATCTGAAACAGGAGTGATATAGCCATGTATAGTCATTGGAGTAACTGAAAAATCTCTGTTCTGTTTGTCTATGTGAATACAGGGAGTCTAATATGCAATTGCCCACCACAAGAAATGTATATCACACACTTTTGTCAGATTCTATCTTTTACATAAAATGTTCAAATTCCTTTACTATCTAATCTTTATTCTTCAAATTTCTGATACCTTGAAGAAGTGGGGGGTCTGGGAAGTATCAATCTGAAGGCAGGAGAGGGATACAGGAGAGGCTTGTAATGAGAATGACACCATTTCCATTCTCATCCATGGGAACACTGTTGAACTTTTTCACCCCCTTTTCTCTGGACTCTCACACAAAGTCAAATACTTTTCAGTATCAATGTAAATTAAGGTGGTAAAAAACTAAAAGGCAATTCAACTGAACAACATCATGACTCCTTAATGTCCATTTAAGAAAATGTTTATAGGGAGTTCCGGGAAGATGGCGGAGGAGAAGCTGGAGGCTAAACATAGAAAGCAGTTGTAGAATTCCAGTGAACAGTCCTGAGCCAGAGAATCACACCAAGTGTGCCATCACAGGACAGAGAGTTAGGCCAGAGAGGGAAAATCCAGGCAAGGAGACAGATCTGAGGTCTTCCCAGCAGCTGCTGCTGCGGTGGCAGCAGTGGCGGAGGCGGCCATACAGCCATACCTGAAACAGAGAGAGTCCAGGACTAAGGAGCCAGACATGGCGGGCGCGGATTCTACTCAACACCAGCAAGAACTGACAAGAAGCAGACATCTTCATCCTGCAGTTCACAGACAACCCAGGAACCAAGACTCAGAGTGAGTAGAAGCATAATGTCCTCACTCCTTCTCAGGGAGCAGAGGAGGGAAGGCCACCTCTCCCCCCCCCAGTACCAGAGATCTCCATCTTGGATACTGATAAAGCTCAGCAGAGCTGCTAGCTCCAACTCAGGCCTTGGAAGAAAACTAGAGTCATTTAGCAGGTCACTAGAACCTAAGCTGACCGGCCAGACTCAGCTCCACCCAGGGAAGTCACCCAGCTCCAGCCGCCAGCCCCAGAAGTGGCTTTCTTCACTAGGTAATCAGAGCCAGAGGCTGCCCCTCCCCTTAGCAGCCTTGACAATCAATTGAAATTCAGTAAACAGAAACCCTGACAGTGGCTCCAGGCTGGACTGTGTGAGTTTCTCACAAACTAGCCCCTGGGAAAAGTTACTGTTTGCTGAAAGGCCTCAACTCTACTCAGAACGTAGCCTCATCACAGCATCTCCAAACTTGAGGAAAAAGCCATCTCCCTCCTTTGTGATACTCAAAGCTGATCTCCCTCCCATTGAACTAACCTGGGAGGAGGATCACAAAATCCTGGGTAAAGCAGAGCATTTTTCTGCCTGTTCAAACTGACTTAAGAAACTAACCAACCCACAGTAAAATCAAACGCCACAAGCAGACCAGAGACTCCAACAAGAGGCTGGTTATGGACACAAGGGAGATACAGGATCTTCCCATCCCTCTCCCAAAAATCAAAGAACTTTTTTTTCTTTTTCTTTTCTAAGTTTTATAAAAAAATTTTTTTCTAAAACTTTATTTTAATTTCTAATTTTTGCCTTTTGTGAAAAAATTGTTTTTTAGTAACTTTTTTTTTCCTCTTATAATTTTTATTTTAGGGGTGTATGTGTGTGGGAGTTTTTCTTTCTTTTTTTTTCTTTTCTTTTAAAAATTTGTTTTGTTTTTTGTTTAGCTCTACTGAACTTCTGATCTTTTTTCTTTCTTTCTTATCCTTTTCACCTTTTCTTCTCTTTCGTTCTTCTTTATATGACTTAATTGATCTGCACATCCTCAGATAAACCCGTAGTTGACTATTAGACCCTATCCCCCATTGTGTACACACTTAATCCACAAATTTATTACTCAATTCAAAACCTCTTAGACTTAATTCCTTAATAACAGTACTACCTCTTTATACCTATATATTTTAAGTGTTTTTATTTTTAAGTTTTTCACATCTCCTTTATATCCCTCCCCTTCTCTCATTATATCCACGTTCTTCTCTGAATATTTTGATTTCGTTTCTGCATAATATTTTTAATTTTTACTTTTCTATTTTTTCTGGTCTCTTTTTTTCCCCTTTCTCTTCTTTTTTTCTCTCTCTCAACTTTTATCCTATCCAACCTATTTCCTGCTTTGAGATTAGGACTTACTTAAGTTAACTCTCTCTGTGCCTTCCCACATTACAGTATTCCTATTTTTTACCCACATCTCTCCCTAAACCTAATAATTTCTGGTTTACCAAATACTTCTTTGTGGTTCGTAGCCCATTAATATATAGTTGTTTGATGTTGAATAGATGTATCTGTTGAACTAGATTGTATCTACAGACTATTGACTGT
This sequence comes from Dipodomys spectabilis, assembly GCF_019054845.1. NCBI lineage: Eukaryota > Metazoa > Chordata > Mammalia > Rodentia > Heteromyidae > Dipodomys > Dipodomys spectabilis. The sequence continues at coordinate 4,126,513 of NW_024870792.1, forward strand.
GCAAATGCAGACTTTGGTTGATGCTTGCCTTAAGATAGTGTTCTAGCACAAAACTGGTGTTATTTTCACCCCAAATGGGCAGAGTAAGCCAGAAAAACACAAGAAAAATGGCAAATCCAGGTATCTCAACTCCTACTCATGATAATCAGGGGACAGAACAGATAATGAATAATCCAGAGGAGAGTTCCCAAATAGCTCTGCAAACACTGCTGGCAACCATGATAAATGAAAAGATTGAAAACATACAAAGGACTCTGTATGAGCGTGATAGGGAGAGAGAGGAGGCAAACAAAAGGTCAATCAAGGCAAATTAAAGGTCAATGCAGGAAAAGATTAAAACCCTACAAAGGACTCTGTATGAGCGTGATAGGGAGAGAGAGGAAGCAATCCAAAGGTTTATACAGGAATATGAGTGTGAGGAAGCTACTCAAAAACTGATACAGGATTTGCATGAGCAGCTTGAGAATACTTAAAGAAAAAGGCAGGAATGGTGTGAGCAGGCTGAGAACACTCAAAGAGAACTACAGGAATGGCATGAACGTGAGGAAGCTAAGCAAAGAGTAGTACAGGAATTGAGAGAGCAGGAAGAGAATGCACAAAGATCACTAATGGCATTCATTGAATCCATTAACAAAGAGCTGAAGGAAGTCAGGAAGACCACAAAGGGAATGCTGAATGGAACCCAACAGAAAGAATGGGAGTCCAAGGAAACCAACTAAGTGATTTGAGAATAAGCACTGAACACCAAATTAAGGAAGTAAAGAAGTTCATACAAGATCTAAAACAAAGCTTCAACAAAGAATTTGAATCCATCAAAGCTGACCAATTAGAAGGAAAAGAAATAAAAAACAAAGTAGAAAGTCTTGATAGCAGGTTAAACCATGCAGAAGATCGAATCTCGGGGATTGAAGACAGCCTAGATATTATAGAGAAAGAACATACAACCATCCAAGACAAGTTCAAGAAATATGATAGATCTATACAACACTTGGAAGACAGCATCAGAAGGCCTAATCTAAGGATAATGGGTGTAGAGGAGCACCTAGACACAGAAGTTAATGGTCTAGGAAATTTGTTTAACAGGATCCTAGCTGAGAACTTCCCAAACATGCAAAAAGATAGGCCTATTCAGATACAAGAAGCTTTTAGAACTCCAAACAGACCAGACCAGAATAGGACATCCCACCTTCACATTATAATCCACACAGGATCAACTCAGACCAAGGAAAAGATCCTTAAAGCTGTCAAGGAGAAAAGATTAATCACCTATAAAGGGAAACCAATTAGAATCACATCAGATTTCTCAGCAGAGACAATCAAGAGCCTGGAATGATGTATGCCATGCCCTAAAAACAAACAACTATCAACCAAGAATACTGTACCCAGCTAAATTCTCCTTCATAACTGAAGGCCAAATAAAAACCTTCCATGGCAAAGAAAAATTGAAACAATGCGTCTCCACCAAACTAGCCCTAAAAAAGATTCTTAAAGATGTCCTACACATAGAAAACCAACAAGACCACAATAAAGGCCAAGAAACAGCACCCAAACTGAGAATCCAAGAACCATAGGAAGAACCCAGTTTTCGCAGCCCCCAAGAAGGTGGATAACATGGCAGGAACTCCCAAATACCTCTCAGTCCTATCTCTCAACATTAACGGACTTAATTCTCCAATTAAGCTACACAGACTGTCTAGTTGGATTAAAAAACAAGACCCTTCTATCTGCTGCCTTCAGAAGTCACATCTTGCCCATAGAAACAAACACATTTTCAATGTTAAAGGCTGGAAGAAAATCTACCAAGCAAACCGCCCCATAAACAGGCGGGAGTTGCAATCCTAATATCAGATAAAATAGACTTCAAATTAAAATTCGTGAGAAGAGATAAAGAAGTTTGCTACATACTAATTAAGAGATCTCTCCTTCAGGAAGATATTACAGTTCTAAATATCTATTCGCCAAACAACGGAGCACCCAAATTTACCCAAGAAACACTACGTTCCCTCAAAGAAAATATTTATATCTTTAGTCCTCAGAACTCCTTATTGGAAATATAATCATGACCTTTCTCAAACTCTTTTTAATGAAAAATAAATTTATTTCAATATATATGATTGGCACACAGAAGCAACACATGTTTCATATATGAAATATAATGAATTATTACATAACACACATCTATGAAATCAGTATGATCAATGTAACAAGCATATCTATTGACCTCAAATGTTTCTCCTGATTTTGTTATTACAGGAACTTTGAAGATTTCCACTTTTAGCAAAGTTTAGGTAAACAAGTATAAGTACTTTACTGTACAGTAAGTAGATCTCTATGATATTCTTCTAGCATAACTGAAACTACATACACTTTGACAAATACTTACCCATTCTCTGTCTTCTAGCCACTGGAAGCCACCAACTCATTCTGTCTCTGCTCTCCACTATTTAGGTCCGTCATGTAAATGGGATCAATCAGCATTTACACTTGAAGGTGTGCCTTGTTTCACTCACCATGAAGTCTTATTAGTGCTGGTGAAGTCTTAAGACTTGCTTTTAAAAGTCTTAAGCAAATCATTGAATTATGTGGGTTTTTTAAATTTCGTTATTTTCTTTACTTAGCAGAAATCAACCCACCATCTACAACCATTTATGAGCTAGTGTAATCATAAACACTTTTTCTAAAATCAGTATCTCCTGACACATCTCTTTACAGGTGACAACTAAAACAATTTTTTAAATTTTTAAATTTTATTTTATTGTAAAGGTGATGTATGGAGGGATTACAGTTACATGAGTAAGGTAATGAGTACATTTCTTTTCTTTTTTTATTTTGAAAATAGTGTACAGAGGGGTTACAATTACATGGGCAAGATAACGAGTAAATTTTTATCAAGCATTGTTGCCTCCTCCTTTGATTCCCCTTCCCATCCTTCCCATATCCCTCCTCTGCCCCCCCCCACCCGATACCCCCTCACCAAAGTTGTAAAGTTCATTTTTCGACATAACGACTTGTACATCTCATTGTTGCAATGGGTCCACCTGTATCCCTATTTAAACGACTTGTTTTTTCCCTTCACCTCCACAAATTATACCAACATCAAATACAGTGAAAGCAGGGGTTATACCATGGGGGAGGGACATACAAAGCAACAAAGAAATAATCTTATAAATATGTTAGAAACAATTGCATGAAAGAAAAAAAAATATTTGAATACTTATCTTGGGCTTCATTTCCCTAACATCAACTTATCTGACCTTTTCTGCTTGACTCAGACATACACTGGATATTGCAAATAAGGGAAACCATGGGACCTATGTTTCTTTGGGCCTGGCTTACTTCACTTAAATTTAATGTGATACCTATCAATATTCCAATCTCATTGTTCAAGGAAATAGAAGAGGCAATCCAAAAATTCATATGGAACAATAAAAAACCCTGAATAGCAAAAATGATCCTTAACAGAAAGAACAGTGCTGGAAGAATATCAATACCAAATTTCAAAATCTACTACAAAGCCATAGTAATGAAAACAGCTTGGTACTGGCACAAGAACAGACCTCAGGACCAACGGAATAGAATTGAAAAACCCAGAAATGAACCTAAAAACCTATAGCCATCTATTCTTCAATAAGGGAGTTAAAAAAATAGAATGGAAGAAAGACAGCCTCTTCAGTAAATGGTGCTGGCAAAATTGGTTTACTACTTGTAGAAAAATAAGCTAGATCCTTATATATCACCCTGCACCAGAATCAACTCCAAATGGATCAAAGACCTCGGAGTCAAAGCAGACACTCTGAAAACATTACAGGATGGAATAGGAGAAACCCTAGGTCTCCTTGGCATAGATCCAAATTTTCTTAATAGAGACCCAGAATCACAACAAATCAAAGAAAGGTTGGACAAATGGGATTGCATGAAATTGCAGAGCTTCTTCATGGCAAAGCACATAGCTAGCAAGATCAATAGAAAGCCCACTGATTGGGAGAAGATCTTCACTAGCCATACAATGGACAATGGTCTCATATCTAAAATATACCCTGGAACTCAAAAATTCAAATGCCCGGTTGGGCGCTGGTGGCTCACACCTGTAATCCTAGCTACTCAGGAGGCTGAGATCTGAGAATCGGGCTTCAAAGCCAGCTCGGGCAGGAGAGACCGTGAGACTCCTATCTCCAATAAACCACCAGAAAACCGGAAGTGGCGCTGTAGCTCAAGTGGTAGAGCGCTCGCCTTGAGCTGAAGAGCTGAGGGACAGCGCCCAGGCCCAGAGTTCAAGCCCCACGACCGACAAAAAAAAAAAAAAATCAAATGCCCCAACAACAAATCCTCAAAGAAACAACTGCCCAATAATTAAGTGGGCTAAAGACTTAAAGAGAAACTTCTCTGAAGAGGAACGAAGGGTGGCCAATAGACACATGAAGAAATGCTCAGCCTCTCTAGCCATAATAGAAATGCAAATCAAAACAACATTGAAATACCACCTCAGCCCAGTTACAAGGGCTATAATCAAGAACTCTAATAACAACAGATGTTCGAGGGGATGTGGTCAGAAGGGAACCTTACTGAATTGTGGGTGGGAGTGTAAACTTGTTCAACAGCTTTGGAAAGCAGTATGGAGTTTCCTCAAAAGACTCCACATAGAGCTTCCCTATGACCCAGCAATCCCACTTTGGGGCATTTACCCAAGTGATCACAAAGAAGACCACACTTAAGCTATCAGTACAACTATATTTATTGCAGCATTATTTACCCTAGCTAAGATACAGAACCAACCCAGATGCCCCTCAATAGATGACTGGATCAAGAAAATGTGATATATATACACAATCAGAAAGAATGAGATTGCCCCATTTGTTAGGAAATGGAAAGACTTGGAAAAAATTATATTAAGTGAAGCAAACTAAAACAATTTGAAGTGAACTTTTTGGTACTATACTCCCTCTTTTATTTCAAACCAAAATTTCCTAGCCTTAAGCCCACTCAGGGTAGACATCAACGTTAACTGGAGTACCCAGAGGCTCTGTTGGCTGTTACTACAGCTGTAGAAAACAGAATCCAAACTTGACATTTTAAGTAAATGAAAAGAAATGTATTTTAAAACAGACCAGCTGAGTGTGGGTGGCTTATGCCTGTAATCTTAGCTACTCAGGACGCTGAGATGTGAGAATCGCTGTTGAAAGCCAGCCTAGGCGGGTAAATCCGTGAGACTCTTATCTCCAATGAACCACCAGAAAACTGGAAGTGGCTCTGTGGCTAAAGTGGTAGAGTGCTCCTTGTCTTGCCCTGAAGAGCTCAGGGACAGTGCCCAGGCCCAGAGTTCAAGCCCCACAATCGATTTCAAACAAACAAACAAACCCAGACCAGAGACTAAGATCAGTAGAAACTACCCAGAAAAATCTTAAGGACATTGCTACGGTCAGTAATCACGGTATAGCCACCTACTAAAAAATACCTGAGAATAAACATAAAATGTCAAGAATATCAAGAAAAGTAAGAGAGAAAGAACATAATTTCCACTCTGGTCTGTTTAATCATGTCTACAAGTTTCATCCACTGAAAGAATCTATTGAATGAATCTCCTGGAAGACTTTAGCTATATGTAGTTGGCAAATAATGTTTGTTTGTTCATTTTAACTTTGGAGCTTCCCAAGTGCATGAAATCTACCTAGAAAGCAATGAAATAAAGACTTTGAGAAGTTAAATGAATATTAAACATGTCCAGCTTTCCCAGATGTGGTTGGAACTTACAATCCTTCTAATGTGACTTAAATGCAAATACCCTGTCTTGTGGAAAACAAAACATTGTGGTGGGGAAGAATATGATTAATGACCTAACATTTCATTTTAACAGATAAAGCACTTCCTACCTCAGATTGCCTCCAGATAGTATTTGGTATTCATCTCCTAACACAGTTGGAACTAAATTATACCAAGTACAAAAACGTACAAATCTAAAATAGTATGAAATATGTATGATCCATTAAAGAGCCCAAGAAAACTCTTGAAAAGATAAACTAATTCGCAATGAATGATGCATTTCATGAACAATTTTACACTGAATTTTATTTAAAATTAATGCTTAAGCAGTGTTCAATGGCCTACAACATAAACTTAAAACCTTCCATTCATTCATCTATCAGTGTGAGACACTTGGTAATGACTTAAGTCAGCACTTTATACATTCGTTGGGAAGTAATATCCTAGCAGGAAATTAATAATGAGCTAATTTTTTTATAAAAATTAGTTTAAAATTTCACATTATTTCTATGACATGGCTATTTCATTTATAATATTTTGTATACACTATTACAACTACTGGAAGGATTTCTATAAAATCAATTCTAATTGTCTGAAAATGATAGAGCCTGGCTCATATAGTCCACTCCTCTATATCTGTGAATTTTCAGGATGCAAATAGGCATGGATTAAAGACATAGCCAAAGATTAATTTCACAACCTTTAGTCTTTCATATTCATTGAGTATATAGAAATGCAAAAATAAATAAGTAAACTTCAGGCATGTCTTTGGGGTAAATTGCTGATATTCTTTGAGTATGTCTCCTTTTTTGGATGCTATAACAGAAGATAATTCTTTCACAAGAAATTTTAAAGAGATAACCAAGACAGCTTGGCCTGTTTGTCTAAACATCTTCAGGAAAAGGAAACAATATGTCTGGTTCCATCCCCATGTCCAGAAAAACATTGAAATCTTGAGATAAACAATCTAGCACTTGATTGACCGAAGAGAGATGGCTAAGTGAGAAAGACTCAATATTCAGAGTTATTCAGGCTAAGGAGGTTGAATTATATTCCTTTTCAACATAGACAACAGGGAAACCTTTCCATACATATATGTGTGTATATACACACATATATGTATATATGCATATATATGTATATATACATACACACATATATATGTGTATATATATGTATATATGCATGTATATGTGTGTATATATACATATATTCATATGTATGTGTGTACATATGAAAATATATATGTGTTCACACATGTACACATACATGTATACATGTATGTATACTATTTATGTATATATTTCAAGAATATTTACAACATAACTAACAAATATAAATCTAGACTTATCTGAAATTTTCAAAAGTACTAATATTGAAATACCAAAATATAAATCTAGTTTTCATAATTTCTTCTTAAACTATATGTTTAGTATAGTTTAGTACTAAACTATATGTTTAGTAGCTGTACAAAGGGTTACCATTCAACAAATCGGTTTATAAGTACAATGCGTCTTAGTCAATAACACCCCTCTTGTTATTCTCTCCAACCTCTTTCCTGTCATCAAGTTTCCTATCATCAAGAAATAGAACAACTGATGCTGGCACAAATGGATGAGGGAGTTGGGAGTGTAAACTTGTTCAGCCACTCTGGAAAGTAGTTTGGGGGGTTCCTCATAAAACTAATCATGGAACTAGGCTATAATCCAGTAATATCACTCCTGGACATTTATACAAAGATTGTAGATCAGAATTCAGTAGAGCCACTTGCATGTCAATGTTCATTGTTACACTATTCACCACAGATCAAGGTATGAAAAGAGTCCAGATGCCCTTCAATGGACAAATGGATAAATTATATGTATATATATGTACACATATATAATTCATTTTTTAGTTATACATTATATGCAGTCACATGCAATACATTATATTATTCTATTATATATAATGGTATTTTGCTTATCCATGATATTGCATAATTTACAAAGAAATGGCTAGGACTGGGGAAAATCATTTTAAGTGAAAAAAGTTAAGTTCAGAGAGAAAAAGGACATAGCTGTTCTCTCAGATGTGGAGGCTAGATCTAATTTATGAATACCCAAGTAAATGCATAAAGGATTATATGTGTGTATGTGTGTGTATGTATTCACAAACATATTTGTGGCATTTGCAGTAGAGAATTCAAATGTGTAATTCCTTAGTAAAAGTAACCCAGAGGCCAATAAAATGAATACTAGTATATGGCACAAAGGTTTGTGAGGAAGTGAGAGGAAGGGATAGCTGAATGAAGACAGGAAAGGGAGAAGAATTCAAGCATATATTTATGCTTTTTGAGAAAAATTCTACCTATGTAGCCCAGACAGGCTTCAAATTCACATAATCTTCCTATCTACACTGACTGTTGTGATTATAAATGTTCACTATCATGACTGGTTTAGGAGGTCTTATTTTGTGAGCTATATTTTTTTTTACTTTATTATCTTTTATTATGTTTTTATTATAAACATACTTTCCAGAGGAATTACAGTTATATGTGTAATGAGTACATTTTTCTTGCACATTGTTAACCCCTGCTTTGTTTTTCCCCTACCATCCCTTCCCTCCTCACTTCCCCAACTCCTCCCTTCCCGCCACCCCTTCCCCACGAAGTTGTAAAATTCATTTTTAACATTGTACATCTCATTGTTACAATGTGTCAGCCTGTATCCTTATTTCAGCATTTTGTTATTTCCCTTCCCCTCCCCAAATTAGAAAACTATATATGCAAGATTCAGGGTACTGGAATCTAATACAGTGAAAACAGGGGTTATTCATAGGGGAAGAACATGCAAAAGAAACAAAAGACATCACATTATAAATACATTAAAAACAACAGCAGCAAAGATAAAAGCACTTATGTCTCTACCTGGGTTTCATTTCGCTTATCACCATCTTATATGGTTATACATACATGGCTTTTAACCTTTTCTACTTGTCTGGTAAGATTATCCTAGACCTATACTAGTTATTGCAAATAAGGGAAACCATGGAATCTATAGTTCTTTGGGTCTGGCATACCTCATTTATTATAATTTTATTGCAAGTCTTTCCATTTCCTAACAAATGGGATGGTGCCATTCTTCCTGGTGGAGCCATAGAATTCCATTGTATGTATGTAGGCATGTATGTATATATATACATATATATATATATATACACACACCCATATATAGATCCAGAAAATGTATTGTATTTATGCATATATATGTATGCATATCCATGTATACACATATGTACATATATATATATATGTGTGTGTGTGCATATATATACATATATATTTTCTGGATCTGTATCTATATACATTTTCTGGATCTATATCTATATATGTATATATATGCATATATACATTTGTATCTACATTTTCTTGATCTATTCATCTAGTGAGGGACATCTGGGTTGCTTCCATTTTAGCTATGGAGAATAATGCTGTTGTAAGAATAGTCGTGTTGGTAGCTTTAGTATGGCCTTGTTTAGGATCTTTGGGGTAAATGCCAAAAGTGGGATTGCTGGGTCATAGGCAAGCTCTATGTGTGGTCTTCTGAGGAACCTCTATACTGCTTTCCAAAGTGGTTCAACAAGTTTACACTCAAATCAACAATGCAGTAGGCTTCCTTTTTGGCCACGTCCCCTCCAGCATCTGTTTTCAGATCTCTTGATTATAGCTATTCTATCTGAGGTGAGAAGTCTCTCTTTAAGTCTCTCTTTAAGTCTTTAGCCCACTTATTAATCAGGTGGTTGTTTCTTTGAGGATTTCTTGTTAGGGGATTTAATTTTTTGAGCTCTAAGTATATTTTAGATATAAGGCCCCTGTCTGTTTTATGGCTAGTGAAGATCTTTGCCCAATCCATGGGCTTTCTGTTGATCTTGCTAGCTATGTCCTTTGCCATGCAGAAGCTCTCCAGTTTCATGCAATCCCATTTGTCTAACATTTCTTTGATTTGTTGTGTTTCTGGGTCTTTATTAAGAAAATTTCATGTTCAACATAGTGTTTTGTATATCTCATTGTTGCAATCCGTCAACTTGTATCTTCTTTAAGTATTTTGATTTTTCCCTTCCCCTCTCTGAATGAGAGAAGTGTATTTACAAGATGCAGGGCACTGACATCAAATAGAGTGAAAACAGGGGTTATACCGTGGGGGAGGAACATACAAAGAAACAAAAAAAAAATCACATGGTCCATTATAAATACGTTAGAAACAATAGCAAGAAATATAAAAGACCTTTGTATACCTATGTTCCGGATCATTTCGCTTAACATTATCTTATATGTTTATATTGGTGGGGGCGGAGGTTGGGGTAGTCGTGGAAGTGGGAGGGAAGGGATGGTGGGGGAAAATAAAGCAGGAGACAATAATGCTCAATAAGAAATGTACTCATTACCTTGCTCATGCAACTGTAACCCCTCTGTACAGAATTTTTACAATTTAAGAAAAGTACAAAAAAAAAGAAAATTTAGGCCGGTGCTAAGGAGCCCTAGAGTTTCTCTTATTCCTTCCTGTAATGTTTTCATGGTGTCTGTTTTGACTTTAAGGTCTTCGATCCATTTGGAGTTGATTCTGGTGTAGGGTGATAGAAAAGGACCTAGCTTTAGTTTTTTTTACAGGTATTTAACCAATTTTGCCAGTACCATTTACGGAAGAGTTTGTCTTTCTTTCTTCCATTCTTTTTTTTTAGCTTCCTTATCGAAGATGAGGTGTCTATAGGTTCATTTCTGGGTTTTCAGTTCTATTCCATTGGTCTTCAAATCTGTTCTTGTGCCAGTACCAAGCTGTTTTGATTACTATGGCTTTGTAGTAGAGCTTGAAATTTGGCATTGATATTCCTCCAGCACTGTTCTTTCTGCTAAGGATTGTTTTTGCTATTCGGGGTCTTTTATTGTTCCATATGAATTTTTGGATTGCTTCTTCTATTTCATTGAAGAATGAGTTTGGGATATTGATGAGTATCGCCTTGAATTTGTATATGGCCTTTGGCAGTATTGCGCCATGTTCATGATATTGATCTTTCCAATCCAGGAGCATGGGAGTTTTTTCTATTTCCTTAGTTCTGCTTTAATTTCCTTTTTCAGGTTTTTAAAGTTTTCATCATAGAAGTCCTTCATTGTTTTAGTTAACTCTTAGGTATTTCATTTGTTGTGGGGCTTTTAGAAAATGAGTTGCTTTCCTGATTACAGCCACTTTCTTTTTTATTTATTTTTATTTCTTTATTATTATTATGAAAATACTGTACAGAGGAGTTACAATTACAGGGGCAAGATAATGAGTACATTTCTTATCAAGCATTGTTGCCTCCTCATTTGTTTCCCCTTCCTATCCCTTCCCATCTCCCCCTCTCCCCCACACATATCTCCCACCTTTCCCCCTACCCCAGCCAAAGTTGTAAAGTTTGTTTTTTGACATAACGACTTGTAAATCTCATTGTTGCAATGGGTCCACCTTTATCCCTATTTAAAAAATTTGTTTTTTCCATTCCCTTCCACAAATTATACCAACATCAAATACAGTGAAAGCAGGGGTTATATCATGGGGGAGGGACATACACAGCAACAAAGAAATCATCTTATAAATATGCTAGAAACACCAACCCAGATGCCCCTCAGTAGATGAATGGATCATGAAAATGTGGTATATATACACAATGGAATTCTATGCTTCCATCAGAAAGAATGACATTGCCCCATTTGTTAGGAAATGGAAAAACTTGGAAAAATTATATTAAGTGAAGTAAGCCAGGCCCAAAGGAACATAGGTCCCGTGGTTTCCCTTATTTGCAATATCTAGTATATGTATGAGTAAAGCGGAAAAGGTCAGATAATGTGATGTTAGGAAAATGAACCCTTAGATATGTATTTTAATGTTTTTTTTTTCATGCATTTGTTTCTAACGCATTTATAAGATTATCTCTTTGTTGCTTTATATGTCCCTCCCCCACAGTATAACCCCTGCTTTCACTATGTTTTATGTCAGTATAACTTGTGGAGGAGATGGGGAAAAACAAGTCGTTTAAGGATACAGGTGGACCTGTTGCAACAATGAGAAGTACAAGTTGTCATGTCGAAAACGAGCTTTACAACGTTGGTGAGTGGGGAGGGAGGATTGGGTGGGGGGGGTGGGAGAGGAGGCTGGAAAGGGATGTGAAGGGTAAACAAAGGAAGAGGCTGCAATGCTTGATAAGAAATGTACGCATTATCCTGCCCATGTAATTGTAACCCCTCTGTACAGTATGTTCACACAAAAAATAAAATAAAATTGGGTGGGAGGGAGGGGGGAGGCTGGGAAGGGTGGTGAAGGGTAAACAAAGGAGGAGGATGCAATGCTTGGTAAGAAATGTATGCATTATCCTGCCCATGTAATTGTAACCCCTCTGTACAGTATGTTCTCAAATAAAATAAAATAAAATTTAAAAAAAAAATAAATAAATAAAATAAAATAAAAAAATTTTAAAAATAAATAAATGTTAGAAACAATCACATGAAAGAAAAAACATTTGAATCCTTATCTTGTGGTTCATTTCACCTAACATCAACTTATCTGACCTTTTCTGCTTAACTCATACATATACTAGTTATTGCAAATAAGAGAAACCATGGGCCTGGCTTTGGGCCTGGCTTACTTCACTTAATATAATTTTTTTCGAGTCTTTCCATTTCCTCACAAATTGGGCAATGCCATTCTTTCTGATGGAGGCATAGAATTCCATTGTGTATATATACCACATTTTCTTGATCCATTCATCTACTGATGAATGGGTTGGTTCCATATCTTAGCTATGGTAAATATTGCTGAAATAAACATAGTTGTACTGGTAACTTTAGTACGGTCTTGTTTGTGGTCATTTGGGTAAATGCCCCAAAGTGGGATTGCTGGGTCATAGGGAAGCTCTATGTGGAGTCTTTTGAGGAAACTCCATACTGCTTTCCAAAGTGGTTGAACAAGTTTACACTCCTACCAACAATTCAGTAAGGTTCCCTTCTGTCCATATCTGCTCCAGCATCTATTGTTATTAGAGTTATTGGGGTGAGGTGGTATCTCAATGTTGTTTTGATTTGCATTTATTTTATGGCTAGAGAGGTTGAACATTTCTTCATGTGTCTATTGGCCATCCTTCTTTCCTCTTCAGAGAAGTTTCTCTTTAAGCCCTCATTTTTATTGGGCAGTTGTTTCTTTGAGGATTTGTTGTTGGGGCATTTAATTTTTTTGAGTTCCAGGTATATTTTAGATATGAGACCCTTATCCGATGTATGGCTAGTGAAGATTTTCTCCCAATCAGTGGGCTTTCTATTGATCTTGCTAGCTATGTCCTTTGCCATGCAAAAGCTCTGCAATTTCATGCAATCCCATTTGTCCAACCTTTCTTTGATTTGTTGTGTTTCTGGGTCTCTATTAAGAAAATTTCAGCCTGTGCCAAGGAGACCTAGGATTTCTCCTATTCTATCCTGTAATGTTTTCAGAGTGTCTACTTTGACTCCGAGGTCTTTGATCCATTTGGAGTTGATTCTGGTGCAGGGTGATCTAGCTTTAGTTTTCTACAAGTAATTAACCAATTTTGCCAGCACCATTTACTGAAGAGTACAGCCACGCTCTTCTCGTTATTGGCATACCAGAAAGCCATTGATTTCTAAGTGTTAATTTTATACCCTGATACTTTGCCAAAGTTTTGGATCAGCTGCAGTAACTTGGGAGTGGAGTCCACGGAGTTCTTTAAATACAAGCTTATGTCATCTGCAAAGGGAGAGTTTTACTTCATCTTTCCCTATTTAGATCCTCTTTATGTTTGCATCTTGTATTATTGCTCTTGCTATGCATTCTAATTCTACATTAAAGAGAAGTGAAGAGAGTGAATAACCTTGTCTCGTTCTTGAATTTAGAGGAAATGGCTTTAGCTTTTCACCATTAAGTATAATGATGACTAGAAATGGCTTTAAATTTTCAACATTAAGTATAATGCTGGCTGTAAGTTTTTCATACTGAGCCTTTATTATATTGAGGAATGTTCTATGGATTCCTAGTTTTCCAGAGCTTTCATCGGGGTTTTGGATCTTGTCAAATGCTTTTTCTTGCATCTGTTGAGATAATCGTGTGGTTCAGGCTCTTGTTGTGATGAATTATATCAATTCATTTGCATACATTGAACCAGCTTTGCCTCCCTGAGATGAATCCTGTTTGATCATAGTGTATGATTTTTTTATGATGTTGTTGAAGTCGATTGGCTACAATTTTATTGAGAAGTTTTGCATCGATTTTCATCAAAGAAATGGGTCTATAGGTCTCTTTCTTTGATAAATCCCTACCTGGTTTGGGATGAAGGTTATGATGACTTCATAGAAAGAGTTCAGTAGTCAACTTCCATTTTGGGAGGTCTTTTAAAAGGACCTTTTTCAAATTCTAGTCAAGTTCGATTTGAAATATAAAAAAATTCTAAATTCTACATGAGTTTTAATACCTTAAGTCAAAAGTTGAGAGAAGAATTTAGACCTTATCTTCATTGCCTGTGAGAAATTCATGCTCACTTATATTAGTTTCAATTACATAAACTATTTTTTTTACTCTTCTGTGTTCTTGTTTCTCTCAATATTTCTCCGGACAAATCAGAAAGTGATGGTAAGTTACTAGGAGTGAGTGGTCATCCAGAGGAAAAGCAACAATGGTGAAGAGAACTTCTCTCCCTGCTTTAAACTTCCATATTAGAAGCAGCCTAGCCTGGAGGAGAAGAGAAATTTTAGTTCTTAATAAGGTTCAAATACATGCCTATTTGCTAGACTCATCAAATTTATAGTTGACATTTTTGCGGCTTCGGCAAGCTGAAAATAAAGATTTCAAAATTGTTTTGGGAAATGTCTTTGATTTTACTCACTTGCAGGAAAGCTAATTCAGACGCGGCAAAGGACATTATATTATTGCATTCTTGGGTAGCCCACAAAAATGTGTCAAAGATCTTTATTTAGAATTATTTTGTTTCTCACTGTCTTACATGTATGCAAATACATACAATTATATTGTCATTTATTTGGCAACTATATGTGAAAAATAAGTAAAGTAGTTAAGTATATGATGGACACTAGATAATAGAAGCTTAAAATTAAATAATCTCTTTTACTACATAGTAGTTTTTATTTGGATATTACGTACAAAGATTTTTTATACCATTTTAGTGAAGATATTTTTGAAAGTTTAGACAAGAAATCTTGTAAATGTCAAAAACATGAAATCATGGTTGTATTTGCTTTCTACTATAAGAGAAAATATAAAGGTTAAAAAGTTCTTGAGATTATGTTGCTGCCTCTTCTAGAATTAACTATGGTGATATTTTTTTATGTAGAAGTACTGATACAGAATACCCTAGGTATAAATTACTAAAAGCTGTTTATTTTATTTTGAGATGTGTAAAATAAAATAACTTAGGAAGTTATTTGTCTTGGCTCCATTTTTTTTTCAGTTCTAGGGCCTTGTCTTTTGTTGTTTTTGTTTTGTTTTGTTTTGTTTCTTGAAGCAGGAGTTATGGGAAGATATCATGCTCAGCTAAATTATGTTTAATACCTCCCCTTCTTATATCTCTGTAAAGTCCATTTTTACATATTATTTGAGAATTGAAAGTTTGTATTCTCACAATTTGAAGCCAACACCATGTGGATACTCTAATCCAATCCTTGTTCTGAACCTGAGCACTAAGTTTGGTTCTTGATAGGGAATTTGTTTCAAAATTCCCAAGTGTGAAAGACTTGATGTCACTTTGTGCTAATTGTAGTCCCTTCTGTTTTCTCTGGTTTCTTTCTCTGCAATTGCAATTAAGAAAAAAATAAAGTTTTGCACTTGTGTTATGATATCCTACCTGTACATTAGTCCAAATGCAGGGAGGAAAAGGGCAATAGAACCCAGCCTATGACCTCCAAATCTATGAATCAAAATAAATTGTTTTCTCCTTATGAATTATCTCAGATACCAGTTTTAGTGACATAAAACTGGATGACATTTATATCTCATTAAATCCATAAAGAAAATGCAAAATCAAAGCATTTGCTAGGTTGATTCACTATTGCACATAGTAAGTAATCATTGAAACATATGTCCACAATTTTCTTCTAAAATGCATCCTTTTCTATATGAACTGAATTCATCCATTTTTATACGCTCTCACAGTGGTGGTTTTGCTTCATTAATTCCTATCAAAATGATGTTTTTCATTAAGATTCTCTGGCCTATTTTTTATTAGTTTTGTAGAGGATTACTTATTAAATTTAGCTTATGTTTCCATTTTGTTCTTCTGTATGCACATTAACTTTGCTTAATGAGAAAGGAGAAGGTGTTTATAATGTGCTAAGATATTCTGTGTCATTGAATTCTTCAGTATTCAAATGCCACCCAGTAATCTATGTTACTCTTTGTTACATTACTCTACGTTACATAGAAAATTGATTTAGATGTAGAAAATGTCCTTTGTGTTGGTCTAGCACCAGTGCAAAAGGTAAGCAATATTTATTTCAAAGTAAAAACAATTACAGTAAAATTTATTTTTTTTCTGGTCCTGGTGCTTGAACTCTGAGACTGGGTACTGTCCCTGAGTTTATTTTGCTCAAGGTTAGTGGTCTACCACTTGAGTCACAGCATCACTTCTGGTTTTTGATAGTTTACTGGAGATAAGATTCTCATGGTCTTTCCTGCTTGGCCTGGCTTCGAACTGTGATCCTCAGATCTCATCCTCCTGAGTAGCTAGGATCACAGGCATGAACAACCAGCACCTGGTTTTCAAGTTTTGTTTTTATTCCAATGTGAATCCTCTCTGATCTCCTTTCTGTTAATACATTACAGACTGAACACTGTGTCCCTCTTAAATTAGTAATCTGATGTCTAAACCCCCAGTGTTACAGTAAATTAAAAGGAAACCTTAAGGGATTATTAGATCATGAATTTAGGGCCTTTATTAAAGTGATTAGTGTCCTTATAAAATGTGAGCCCTTAGTGTGGTCTCTCATCTCTTTTAATTATATGAGGAGATAAGGAAAGGTTGGCATTATAGTAGTCAACAAAAGTCCCTCACCAGAACATGCTAGGACAAGTTTGATATACTCTCAGCTTTCAAATCCTAGAGAAATAAATGTATGTAGTTTGTAAGTCACTCATTTTATGGTACTGTGTGATAGGCACTCAAAAAAAAAAAAGAGAGACCTTAATTTCAGAGCTGTTAAATATTCTCCATGATGCGGACTGGGAATGTGGCCTAATGATAGAATGCTTGCCTAGCATTCATGAGGCCCTGGGGTTGATTCCACATTACCAGACAAACAGAAAAAGCCAGAAGCAGCACTGAGCAAAAGAAGCTTAGGGAAAGGGCCCAGGCTCTGAGTTCAAACCCAGGACTGGCAAAAATAAAAATAAATAAATAAATAAAATAAAATATTCCCCATGATTTGTGCCAGTGAACAAAAGGGAAAAAAAGAGAAAAGTCTTATTCCAAAGTAAAGGCATAAGTGGAATACAAAGGACATTTACAACCTCTTCTTTTGCTAATAACAAAATGGAAAAAAGTGCATCTTTCCCACTTTTACAGCTAATAAACTGGTCATAGAATCAACATCAGTATCACACCAAAGGAATACTTTGAAATCTGACCATCTGTGTCACTGTATTTAGAGATGTGGCTCTAAGAATACATTTAACTTTAAATTAGGCCATATGATTAGAACCCTGATCCCATAAAGCAAATGTTACAAAAATAAGACAGCTTATTCCTTTTTCTCCACAGAGAATGTAAGAGTACATAAACTTATGGCAAGATGACATTTATGTTTACTGGACATCAACAATGCTTTCACCTGGACCTATAACATTGTCTCAAGAAATTGAAAAAACAGATTGATATCAATTAAATAACCCTTTTTGTGGTGTGTTGGTCCAGTAACTAAAACAACTGATAACTAGACATTTTTTTCAGCCAATCAAACACAATTTATGTTGTCTCTAATAACATATTTATTTTTCCCTTTTATCAAAAATGATTCAACAATTACAATACTCAAATTGTATCTTTTTTGGCACACAGCACATTCTGAACTATGGGACACCCATACTCCAGTCCCTCTATAAGACAAGTGTTAAAATCACAGCATCTCAAGATTAAACTCTAATCCTACACTTAATGTTCTCAAAAAAATCTAGAATTCCTAGCAAGAAATTAAGGCAAAATACAAACACAAAACAAATCCAAATAGGGAGAGAAGAAGTAAAACTATCCCTTTTTGCAGATGACATATTCCTATATTTAAAGAACTGTATAATTTCCTCCCTCAAGTTACTTGAGCTGATCTGAAACTTCGGCAGTGTTGCAAGATATAAAATTAACCCTCAACAATCAGTAGCTTTTCTGACTGCCAACAATTAGAAGATCAAGACTAGAATAATAAGGAAAGAAACATCATTTGTAATAGCCTCAAAAATACCTAGGAATTAACCAAAGATGTATAGAACCTCTATTATGAAAACTTAAAAGTAATTGAAGTAGATATAAAGAAATAGACTAACCTCCCATGCTACTGGATGGGAAGAATTAACATAATGAAAATGGCAATACTGCCCAAAGCAATTTATAAATTTAATTCAATACCCATCAAAATTACAACAACAGTCTTCAATGATATAATGAAAGCAATCCAAAATTTCATATGGAATAATAAAGACTGCAAATAGCAAAATAATCTTAGCAAGAACAATGCTGGAGGAATATCAATGCTAAAATTTTAAACTCTATCACAAAGCCATAGTAATAAAAACAGCTTGGTACTGTCACAAGAATAGGCTTGAGGACCAATGGAACAGAAGATCCAATGAACCCACAGGCACATAGCCATCTAATATTTCATAAGGGAGCTCAAAACAGGGTTCAGAACAGGGTTCAAGGGGCTGGGAAGTTGGCTCAGTGCTAGAGCGCTTGCCTTGCATTCTTGAGGCCCTGGGTTCGATTCCTCAGCACCACATAAGCAAAAAGAAAAAAGCCGAAAGTGGCGCTGTGGCTCAAGTGGTAGAGCACTAGCCTTGAGCTGAAGAGCTGAGGGACAGCGCCCAGGCCCAGAGTTCAGGCCCCACGACCGGACCCCTCCCCCTAAAAAAAGAAAAAGCAGGGTTCTAAAACAGGGGAGAGGTAACAGGGTTCAAAAGGAAATGTACTCATTAGCTAACATGTAATTGAAATCCCTGTGTAGATCACATTTAAAATAGCAAATAAATACATAAACAAATAAATAATTAAAAATTTAAAAATTGTATAAATTGTATTTTTCCCCATTGTTGAATAAATTCTTTTCAGAAAACACTGAATGTAGTAACTTTAGGGAGCAGTAGAAAACAGAGATTCAGGGGTAGGAAAAACTAGTAGTTGGTCCAAATCATTTAATTTTTGTAGTATACTTCTAGGAGTAAAAACCCAAGTTATGATAATAATAATAAACATTAATTTGATTAATGCACATGACATACTTGGCGGGGAGAAAGATGGATATGAGAATTCTCTGTTTACTTTACTGCTGTAATTCTTATCATTCATACATGTGGAAACTCTTTGAAAACCTAATGGTTCTTACTCTTAATAAAGTAATCAAAGTAAATTAAGTACACAAGTGACAGTATTTGTCCATGGAAATAAACATATAGACTAAAGTGAGAATAGAGGGCAAGCACATGTTTTTAAAACCCATGCATTTTCAGTAAGAATGTCCTTATTGTTCTCTCTACATTGAAACATGTCAACTAAACCATAAGCATATTTCTATTAGAGGATGCAAATCCATCTGAAACACCATTTTGGTGAATAAGCAAAAATCTTATGGCTCTAAATAACCGAAGTTCCAACAATTACAAATCTAAAGCAACTGAAAGAAAATTAATAGTCTCCTAAAGAAGAAAAACAAGAGCAACACATGATCTTCCTGTA
This sequence comes from Dipodomys spectabilis, assembly GCF_019054845.1. Classification (NCBI taxonomy): domain Eukaryota; kingdom Metazoa; phylum Chordata; class Mammalia; order Rodentia; family Heteromyidae; genus Dipodomys; species Dipodomys spectabilis. The sequence continues at coordinate 4,146,235 of NW_024870792.1, forward strand.
CTTCCTGTATATCAGCTGGCTACCCATCAACTTTTTTTGTCATAATCAGACCCACCCTGGGACAAAAATTTCAGAATGCTCACTCAATGTATGGGATATCCAGCTTCTTGGAATCTATATTCTTAGATTCTAGATAATATAACTCAACTTTTTCCTTTTCTTCTCCTATTTAAGGGTTGGCCAACATTATTTGAAGCCCATAAAAACATGTATTTTAGACTCTTAAGGTCTACAGACAAAAATCAGTTCTAGAGAGACAAATCTATTTAATATTAGGTGCTTGCAATTATGTAAACTTTGAAAATATAAAAATCATTCTTAATGCTTTTTCAAAATGTTCTTGGTGGACTAGAATTCTCTTGCAGGCTATAGCTTGCAGAATTTTTCCCAGCTCCTCAGGACATAGGTATTTGGCTTCCTATAACTACTATCTATATGTTACCCTACTTGCCTTTTAATTGTTTTCCCTTTTTATGACTAATTCAATATTGATAAACACAACTTTAATTTTATGACTGAGATCAATCACTTGTCCAGGTATACTGACAAAAGAAAAAAGACACAAGAGGGAGGATATATGAAATTCCATGGTTAATCAAAGTAACTGGAAAATGACATTGTGATTTTAATGAAGAAATACTATATAGCACTTACATAAATATATGTTTTACTTTTCCTTTAAACAAAACAAAAAATTAAAATACCATGATTCATTTAGCTAGAAACTAGAGATGATAATATTTACATCAATTATTTCTATTATGAAGAGGGGACAGACTCAAGATGAAAGTTTTGATGTGTGATCCTTGTATTGTTTAAAACAGACTTCTAAGCTAGGAATGAAGGCATCAATAATTGAAACCACACTACATGATTCTCAGACTAGATTAAGTTTAACATAAGGCTAGATTGAATTTGATTTCAAATGAAAAATTAGTACATACATACGCATACACATAAATTACAGTTATTAGTTTCTTTTCATGCTGAGTCTAAAATTTTATGTTAACTGTTTTACATATACATTTCTGTCAATAGAAATACAAAACCTTATCATTAAAGTTAATGTTTTGAATGTAGTAGAAGAAACTTCTTTATAATTTTGCTTCAAAAGATAACCTCTGTCTATTTCCAATATTTCTTGCTTGTGAATCAATATACTGAATATTTAGTATTGGGGTAAAAACTACATTTTCAAGATCAAATATAAGCAAAGCCAGAAGACATTGCTTCAAAATACTAAGTTATTTTGTCAGATTATGAATCAAGTGAAGTGGCACTGCAATATTGATTTAGCATTGAAACACAAGGGAGCTGTCATCACATCAATGTGACTACTTTGGCTAGTTCTGTAAAAGTAAACATGCACAATCTTACAAGCTGTTTGAACATCTGTAGTGTAGTGAAAAGGAATATTTTTTGAGATTATCCATGTAGTTGGCATTGTATCTAGTGAACATAGGTTCTGGACACAATATAATACAGTCAGTAAGTTTAGCTTCACGTAGTCCTCCATACAACCAGACATAATGCTGTAGGGACTTCTATGGTGACAATTAACAACAATGATAGTAGTAGTAGTAATAATAATAGATAAGTTGTTCTAGTAAGAACAAATTCAAATTATATTTGCTATGTTGTAAACAAAGGGATTATACTCACCACTACACTGAATAGGAAATGGCATATTACATCCTGATTGGTAATTCTCACTTGTAATACTAAGCTAGTCAGGAGACAGAAATGTAGAGGAATAGAATTAGAAAGCATCTAAAACACAAAGTTAGAACAGACCTATCTGTACAAATAAACCGAGCATGATGACATATTTCTTGAATTCCAGCAATGTAGGTATGCAGAATGTAGGCATATTGTGGTCTAAGTACGACAGGGTAAAAACTATGATACTTTATCTGAAAAGCAAGTAAAGTAAAAAAATAAAATAAAAAAGGGAGGTATCACAGAATATGAGCAAGAGTACTAGCAGAGTACTAGCCTAGCAAGCATAAAGTCCTAAGATCTAACTCGGTATTAGAAAAATAAGCAATGAGAAAGAAATAAAGGAGAAAGAGAGAAATAAAGAGAGCAAGAAAGAGAGATAGGAAGGAAGGAAGAAAGGAAGGAAGGAAGGTAGGAGAAAAGAAAGAAAGAAGGAAAGATGGAAAGAGAAGGAAAGCAGAAGGAAATGAAAGAAAGAAGAAAATGGAATATTATTTGTATATGTACATTAATTATAGTATATTGACTTTAAGCCTTATGTATAAGAATATAGCTGTTACTGAAAATTAGTTTGAAAGAGATGCTTTCACACAGTACAACACAAAGAACATCTTGAGCATGACATTTATTTATTATCTGAGTACTAAAGTATAGTTGTACAATATTGTGTTGGTAGGTTTGGTTCATTGTGAGGACTGTGAAAGAATTTTTTATTACTAAATTCTTTTTTGGCTGTAAATGGTCATTTTCATGTGCATTACAAGTTTTCCTTTTGGTTTATGTGTGGTCTTGCCCAAATTTTCCTTGTCTAAGCACAAACACAAAGTCATATTGGATTAAGTCCCCTATTTATCCTACTCCAGTATTATTATCTTAAATAAATATATTTGCCATAAATAATTTTCCAGATACACTCAAATTCTGAGGACCATTGTTATAAAGATTGTATATTCTGGAGATATAGTATACAATCTTAAATATGAATGATTCAGATTAAACACAGGAAGCAATGGAGGCAGCACTCTATTACCTGGGATACTACTGAATATTCTTCACATTTCTCTCTTGGTGATAGTGCTATAATACAATTAAGGAATTGATCGAAAGAGATGGATGGACAGGGGAGTATAAGAATCAATTGTGAATAAGAAAGTGAAAACCATGCAGTAGTAGTAGTGCTTTGAATAGGAAGCATACTATCACAAGTTCTATTTACCTAAGCCTACACATGTTTTTTGTTTTTTGTGTTTTGTTTTTTACTTTTTTATTGTAAAAATAGTGTGCAGAGAGGTTACAGTTACATAAGTAAGGTAATGAGTACATTCCTTATTGAGCATTGTTACTTCCTCCTTTGTTTTTCTCCTACCATTCCTTCCCACCCCACCTCCCCAACTTCCCCTCACACAAGTTGTAAAGTTCTTTTTCAACATAGTGTCTTGTACATCTCATTGTTACAATGGGTCAACCTGTATCCTTATTTAAGCATTTAGGTGGCATTGATATACACATTATTTCAGTGTTCCAAGTGATACATCTTTATCAAACATCATCAAATAACTGGAACAAACTAAATAAAGGCATATTAAATAAAAAGCATATTATCAATTATATCCATATGGTACTTTTAAACAGATTCACTACAAGAGATCTTTCAGAAATAGATTTTCTTAGCAGATCCACTGCTTTAAAAGCTTCTAAGCACTTAATGTCTCATAATGAGCAAAAGATATAGAGCCAAGAAATCTGTTTCTTTGACAAATCAATAAAGTTAAAAAAATCAACACCATGACTTATGAAGGTGATTGAAGCAATGCAGGCCACTGCTCTCAAAGCTACATTAACTACTTGCATTTTACAATTGCATATAAATCGTTGCACTTTGACAGCAGATTCTTATTGAAAGTTTATCTGTAAGAATTGTATTACCATCTCTTCTGCTCCAACAATACCCAAGAGAAGTACTTGTATGTTTCCTGGAAAGGATTATACATATACAAATAACACTTTAAAATAAATCATCAAGAAAGCACACCTTAGAGATTTTATTATATATTGATGTACTCTAGTTGAAAAGTGATAAAATACAAAATTAATGCAACAACAAATTAATAACACTACTAGTGTTTCTAAAGATTAGACTGAGTCTTCTAGAAAAAAACAAATATTACCTGACAGGTATAGTACTTGAAAAATGAAGAGAGATTATTATTAAAATGAATAGAGATTTCATTATTTCTTATAGTTATTTGTCAAGGAAAACAATAAATGTGTTTGAAGTTTTAAGGGAATCAAAGAAAATTTTTCTTTTTAATAGAAGCTTTCTGTGGAAAAATACTTATTTTTATAAATATAATAAAATATTGAATATACATCATTGCAAATCAGTTTTCAATGATTATAAACCAAAAGATGGGGATGCTAACCTTTGCAAAGAATAGTTTCCCCAGGCAAATTTGTTACAGTGGAATAACAGGTGGTAAGCAGAGTCCCAATTATTAATAAATGTAAAACAATTAACAAAAGTTATAAATTTCTGTGCACATGTAACAGTATTTTCATCATTATTCAGATGCTCTATTATGCTGAATTTTTAAAATAAAACACGTTAATTAAACAGAAAAGAAATTTTAAAAACTGTACATTGACCTTGATCTATGATCTCACATTGATCTATGAAGACGATCTATAACATACTACCATTTGGTGAAAGATAGTTGCTATTCCCTTTCCCTTCTTTTTAAAATCAAGCAAGCAAACAAACACACAGAAACAAAAGACATTCAGATGGCCAAAAATGAGATGATAGAAAATATCAGCCTTGAATTCTCTGATGAATGATTCAGGCAAGAATCATTGTCTGAGGAAAAACAGAGTATAGAGCAGATGATGATCAATTTTAGAGAGCCAGAATACTGTAGCACAGTCCATTTGCTAGTTGTTGATGAGGAGAGCATAACTCTAGATGAAAATTGTCTAAGTAGTTGGGTGAGTAAAGATCATGTAAGAAGGGATACAATGTGGTATTCTAGACAGTGTAATATAAACTATAAAATGTTCTGTGAAACACCTTGTAATTTTTAAGTAAACTGAAAAAAAAATAATAAAAGATGTATTTGTGAATTTTATATAATTCATATTACTTTTGCTAGATAAAATGGTAGAATTTTTATTCTAAAAAATTAATACTATATTTTTAGAAAATGTGTGGTCAAATTTAGGGTGTATGCCATGGTATCTTCAAGGGAGTTTTCTATGATTCTGTAACAACTAAAAAAGTATATGATAGATACACACCAGAACAGATAAATTAGGTCAATATGGTAAATTGCTAGGATTGTTTGTCTGATGTGTGTGTATGTGTGTGTATCAGCAGATTGCATAATGAAATTTGCATTTCAAACAAAGCTTCTGTTATGAATTTCAATGTAAATATGTGTGCTCATCTTAGAAAACTGTTATGCATCTACATTATTTACAGACATCGTATCATATCCATAAAAAGCAACACTTTATTTTTAAAATACTGTTATTTCAAAGGTGGGTTATAGTTACATAAGTCAGGTAATGAGTACATTTCTTTTTGAACACTGTCACTCCTTCCCTTGCTTTCTCCCTAGTTTTTCCCTGTAGAACCCTCCCCACAGGTGTATAATCCATCTCAAATAGTGTCTAGGGAGTATCACTGCTGCATCTGTTCACCCTATATCCCACCATTTCTATATTCCTTCTTACCCTTCCCCAAATAGATAAACTTACCTATGAGACAAAGGGTACAGAAAAGAAAAGCTGTGACAAAGAAGAAAACAAACACTCATTTCCATTTTATAGTATTCATTACAATAAATATTATTTTATATGATCATAAGCACACAGCTATTGAGTCTTTGTGATCCTCTCATAAATGTATCTTCATTTGGTCTCATTGTGTGAAGATCCAGAGTCCTGTATAATTTATCATGTTCAAGTATATTTTTTTTCTTTTACCATTTGGTATGTTTACTTGTAGGCACATTCTAGTTATAACAAATGAGATAAATAATGAAACCTATGTTTTGGGGGTCTGGCTTACTTTGCTTAATATAATTTTCCCCAAGTGTTTCCATTTCCTTATGAATGGTGCAATATTATTTTTTCTGATGGAAGCATAGAATTCCATTATGTATATATCCCACATTTTCTTGATCCATTCATCTGAGGGGCATCTGGGTTGATTCCATACCTCAGCTATAGTAAACAACGCTGCAAGGAACATGCCTGTGTTTGTGCCTTTAATGTGGCCTTGTTTGTGCTTTATTAGATAAATGCTCAGGAGTGGAAATGTTTGGTCATAGGGAAGCTCTGTTTATTGTTTCGAAGAACTCCATACTGCTTTCCAGGGTTCTTAAAGAAGTTTACATTCCCTTTGGCCAAATCCACATCAATATCTGCATTTTTTTAAGGTTTTTGCATATGTCTGTTGACCATTCTTACTTCTTCTGAGAAGTCTTTTTTAAAGTCTTTTTTAGTTCATCTATTATTGGGTAATTTTGTAAAACTATTTATTCTACTAATTAAACGTTTAGTTATTTAATTGTAATAATTTCAATGAAGAAATACAGAGTGTCTATGTATCATAAATTCAAGGTAGGATTGTTTACAATAGACTTAGAGTGATGTTGTAAAATTAACATTTAAACTTAAGCATAAGATAGCATATAAGTAACCCTGCTGTTTGTGTATGTGCTTGAGAGGGAGGAAAAGAATGAAAAGACAGAATTAGAAGAAAGACAAGAGAAAAGGTGTGAGTTTACATGCACAAAGAAATATGTCACTTATTTATAAAGATAATGAATTTTAAAAAGAAAACAAATAGTTCAACTGAGTAAAATCTATTTAAATGAAATAAAAGTCATTTGTGAGACTATACAGGATTAGGGTAAGTAAGGAAGGCAGAGCATAGATCCTATCCATATTAGAGTGGTGTTAGACTATGTTGCACATCACCTTTATTGTAAGACAAAAATGGATTTAAAAATCAAGAAAATTTGGTTTTCTATTAGATATGTCTTTTTATCCTTCTACTTTGAGATTGTTTCACTTTGCTATCATTGAAGTTACTGCCCCTTCCAGGGTTAGTTAACTCCTAGGGAGGGTAAACAAGTTATCAAAACATCACCTTCTTGAAGCAAACAAACCAATCAAAAGCCCATAATCCCATTTAATTTCTTTATCAGGCTGTCCCAGAGCTTCCAAACTTGGGGCCACTATTTTTCTTCCCCAAATTGTCTTTATCCCTTATTGTCCTGGAACCCATATAATTTAAAGATAACTTAAAGTGCTCATTGTTCAAACTACTCCATCCTAAACCTGATTAGTATGCCTATCCTGCATTGGCCATTCTTTTGCACAAAAATAGAGCGGAGTTCTTCACATTTCTCTTTCATTCTTTTCATTTTCCCAATGTTCCTGGTGCATGTCATGTGTGATGCCTATTATAATTATTCTGAGGAGCTGTGATGAACCGTACCTTTCCAGTAGCACAAATCTTAAGGTCCATTGGTTCACCATATATAAATAACAATGATATCTGCAGTTTGATAGATTCTGGAAGAACAACAAAAGGATACTAGTAACTAACAATAGAAAACAAAATATTTGTTTAGTTATTAGGATAGTACCAATTTTATTATTTTGTTCTGACCATATGCCATTTTTTTCACCATTTAAATGAGAAAATCCTAATGGAAGTGTGTTCAGTATTTCTCTGAAGTTTCCTTGAAACTATTGTCTAAAACTGAAATTATTTCAAAACCTTTTCTATTATTCAAATTGAAAACAATTTACATTATAAAGGTCAGAGTAAAGATGTGTAATATATAATTCACTGTAACTAAAGGAGAGTTACGAATTACGTTGATTTCACTGAGCATGGATTTGATTCAAGAAATATTTATGTGCACCATTATTACTCCTGTCTATAAAGAAGGTTTATTGAATTACTCAATTGCTAAATTACACAGCTATGGTTATGTAATTTATAGTTCAATGGGATCTAAGGAATAGATCTTTGGTGTTTTGACTTATTTCTTCCTCTGGAAATATGTGGAGTAAATTTTCTGCTATATACACACTGGAAACTCAAACAACTTTACTGGATTCTTGTTCTGGGCTAGGAGCTGAAACCATATTCTCCAAACTACTGTTTATCATTAAAGAGGTGAGATATTTCCCTCTGCCTAATTTTTATATTTGTTTCTCACTAGATTTCTAAATTTTCATATAAGACATTATATTAGCTGTTTCATATCCAATTTAAAACAGAAAAATATTGAGAAGAGATTGCCTTAAAGACATTTAAATTGTGCTTTATAGAGTTTCTTAAATTGGGCTTCTTTCCTTCCTTCGTTCCTTCTTTCTTTCCTTCCTTCCTTCCTTCCTTCTTCCTTCCTCCTTCCTTCTTTTCTTCTTTCTGGTAGAACTAAGATTTGAACTCAAATCCTTGTGCCTAGGAAGCAGATGTTCTACCACTTAAGCCACATCTCTAGCCCTAGTAAGTCATTTAAATAAAAGCTCAAACAGTGTCTTATAATGTGTATTCTGTTCTGGCAATATTTGTCGTTATTCAAATTCAGTATGAAAATATCCATTTATTGTCTAACACTCCAGAGTAAAGGAAAAGAAAGGAGTTGTTTTACACTTAGTAAAAACGAACAAGTGTTCTGTTTTTTCACCAGCTACATGTTGACTGAGAGTGAATAGAATTCCTAATACAAAGTTGGAGGGTAGGACTAACACTATGGAAAAAGAATATTGGATACACATTTCACCTTACCATTTTGGAGAATAACTCTCAGTTAGAGAGATAATTACTGATTAATAAAAATGAGTTGTTTAAGGTAGATTCACTTCTAAAGTTGAACATAATTATACTAATAATCTTATCCCACCTTTATATGACCCATATTACTACATATTTGTTGCATATATTTATGGGGAATATAAGCATTTGTCAGGGATAATTTCTTTTATATTAATATAGCGGTGTTGTTCAGAAAGGGTAAGAAGTTTACATATAAAGGAAATTTAGAAAGTAATGCATATTATTCCTTTAGTTCTTGAATTCAAAATGTAAACCAAATCTTCCCTTTACAGAATAAAGGCTTTCAGAAATAGAGCAAGTACTTTCTTATCTGTGCTGGACAGAAACTTGCAGCAGGACTCTGCCAACTCAGACACTGTAGCGTGCAACTCAGCATCTTATTTGATTTTATGATTTATTTCATTTAATCCGATATGCTGCTAAATATTTGTATATTGGGAAGGCAAATACTTACACAAGTAATATTTCTCACATGGGTTACATGTGTACTCACTTCCCTTCCCTCAAGTAGAATTAAATTCTTAAACTGTGTTTTGAAAAAGCAATCTGGATAAGACATAATCATTCAGATTTTTTTCCTAGTGTGCACAAACAGTACTTCAATTTGAAAATAGTTATGTTAGGTTCGAGAGATGGATTTATTGAAGATTCGAAGCAGAAAAATGTATTAGAGAGGAAAGGAGATGAATTGGAATTTCATTCCAAAAGCATTTTCATGTATATCTTCTATAACATTGTTTATCTGTATTGACTTATTGCTATAAGTGCAATTTGACATTTCTTTCCAAATTAAGTTGAAAGATCCTTCTCTAGTCTGACTTTTTCTGTATTCCTTATTTTATAACTTTGTAATAGGTTGAAATCTAATTGTTCTAACCAGAAATATCTAAAATGGCACTTTAATTATTATCTACTGATAAGCTACTTGTCCTTACTTGGTAAACTTGCATCATTTAGATTGTATCATGCACTTTTCTCCAATAAATTTATATCCAGGATTATTTACAATTACTCTATTTGGTTAATCTTTGTCTGCCACACCAAATTATAATCTCAATATATTTTCATAATTATTTTTATCTTCAGTATCATGCCAACTATGTGCTTTTATTTATTTTTTTCTAACAATACTAAGGAATGAACGCAGGGTTTTACAGTTGCTAGGTGAATGCTGTATAGCTGATCCCCACTTTAAGTTACAAACATCTCACTGAACAATTAACTATATAATTATTACTCTTGAAAAGTTATTAAAAATGTGAAGTACAATTTTTGTTGAAAAAAACCATGCATTACAGCCATGGCCCAACACAGAAATTTAGTCAGAATGAAAATTCAGCCTCTCTGTTTGATTGAACCTAGCCAAAAACAAAAAATAATAATAATAGGAAAGAAGGGCAGGCCGAGTGATAGAGGGAATGTGATTCACTGGATGGCAATGGACACGTAAAATTTTACCTGTATAACTAATGTAAGCAAAAAATTTTAAAGCAACTGACCAGCACAATGCTGAGTGTAAAAAAGAGAAAGACACACAAATTAGACTCCATGAGTGGAAGTAAACACTTGTATTATGATTAGTATTTATTATAGGCTTCAAATCTTAGTGTGTATTTTACAATATATAATGTATTTTTCAGAATAAGTTTAGATGATGAAAATTCTAACACTTAGCTGGGCACTGTGACTAATGCCTGTAAACCTAGCTACTTAGGAGGCTGAGAGCTGAGGATCGTGGTTCAAAGCCATCCAGGGCAGGAAAGTATGTGAGATTCTTTTCTCCAATTAACCATCAAAAAACCAGAAGTGGTGCCATGGCTCAAGTGGTAGAGTGCTTGCCTTGAGCTGAAGAGCTCAGGGACAGAGTCTAGGCAGAGACCAACAAGAAACAAACAAATTCTAACACTTATTTAATTGATTGAACTTAATATAATGTTTTAAGTTAGTAATTATACAATGTATATTATAGTAATACAGAAATAATCATGCAATTAATAACATTATAAGTTAGTAATTATATAATTATATTATAATAATACAGAATTATGCAATTCATAACATTATATTATTATATTTATTAGAAACAATTTGATAGAATGTTATTATATAATAGTTGGTTTGGAATTCAAACTCAAGAAAGTTTGATTGCAAAATTTACTCTCCCTAATTCATCATCATTTCTTCCATCTCAGCAGCTTATCTTGCTTTTTTTGTTTGCTTGTTTGCTAAGAAAGACATATTCATGATACAGTCTAGGCTAGTCTCAACTTTTCAATCATCCTACAGTAACCTCCCAAGAGCTCAGATTACAGGTGTGTGCCCTTATGCCCAGTAAAACAGTTGTGCCTCAATCGTTTCTGTTGCAAGTTCTTTAGGTATTTATATTTAATTCTATTATTCTCATCTAAATTCAGTCTGGTCTTCTAGTATTTCCATTTACTTTTCTTTAGAAACAGCATTTAATATACATAAATGCCAAGGTTTCATTATTAATACAGTAAAATGTATCTGTGTACATATATGTACATGTATTTATGCTTGTTGTTCATGTAGTTAAATCATGATGAAATTTTATTCCATATACTTAGAATTTGTTTGGTATATGTACATAAAAATAGAAAACTAAGGTAAGCAGGCAGATCATAATTATTACTTAAATTGTACCTTCTAATGAATAATGCCAAAATTTAATTGGAATAATATATTTAACAAATACCTGTATACAAAAATCTTTCATAGAATATATAAGTCACTTCAATATATGCATTTTTTCCTTCATGTAAGTAAAAATAGTTATTTTTCCTATATGAATCATACTCCTGGCTTGATCTAAAAGTTAATCTGCTTTTTACGCCCTCATATCTGTCAGTTTTCCAGTGGTTGAGGTCGACTTAAAGTCTTCCCACACCAACTGAATTTTTGCTAATGCATTGTGAGTCATTCTAGAATATGTATTGCTCTTGTTCTCCTAATTATAGGCATTGTGATAATTGTGTTCCCTAATAAACTCTTTTGCTCTGAGGAAAAACAAAACAATGACTTTCTCTTTACACAGCTACAAATTAGAGACCAAGAATAACCTTTCACATATTCTAGACACTGCCATCTAATTTGCAAACCAGGGTTCATGAATCATCTAATCAGACAGGCTTCATCAGCAATGACAAGCTCCATGCAGCATTCACAATGCAGAGTCTGCCCATGCAGGTTCACAGGTCAATTGATTTTCCTCTGTTGCTATTGTTAAGTCTGTCAGTGGATTTTTAGATTTCTAAAAGAAAACAAGAGTTGTTTTACCCCTGTAATATTGTTGCTAATCATATATTTTTATCTATACACCAAATTAAAGCCTGCATAGAATTACTTCTATGGAAGTTTCAAGGCCAGGAGGAGGAACCTAAATGCTAACACTCTTCTGATTATTCTTGGAGCTTTACTTCTTTACTTTTAGTGTTTTCTTTTCTTTCCTTCTTTCCTTCCAACCTTCCTTCTTTCTTTCCTTATTTCCTTTTTCTTTCACACCATTTCCTCTTTGATCCTTCTCTCCTCCCTTCCCTCCTCCCTTCCCTCCCCTTTTCTTTCTCCTTCCTTCCTCCTTTCCTTCCTCCCTTCCTCCCTTCCTCCCTTCCTTCCTGCCTTCCTTCCTGCTTGCCTGCATGCTTTCCACCCTCACTTCAAACCTTTCTCTAGCAGTGATTCCTGGCTTAATTTATTCTGATTAATGTTACTTTGGGTCTGTTTTAGCTTCTTAAACTTCCTGCCCTTTTCTGTCTTTCTCTTTTGAAGCTATCTTGGATTCCTGGAGTATTAGGATTGACTGATAAGCATCTTTTTGACAAGGTTCTGAAATTACCCCAAACCAACAATTAATTTCACAGGAGGAGGCACCTTATGATAACATCATCCTTGAATAAATGAAAATAATTACACATGATAATGAAGCTCTAGACAAAAGTAGGTGTTTTTATCTCATAACGTATGCAATCCAACCCATCCTGTTACATTTTTTCCAGTTCATTGAACTTCTGTATTGTCTCATTTGTAATGTATCTTTTATTCTGTCAGGTTGTATTTATTTGATTTATTTTTATTAGTCAGCCATCTTTATTTTTAAGGAAGATTAATATTTTATTCGTGAATAAATTTTTATACTGCAGTTTAACACAAATATAGTATGTATTGTTTAAAAATGCCTCACGTTATGGATAAACAAAATCCATTCACATTAAGTTAATATGGCACAGATGATCTTATGGACATGTTTTCAAAATTTAATGTTATTCATCAAATATCCTCAGAAATATTACTAAAAGTTGTTTCACAAATGTAAATCTATTGTCAAATTTTCTGCTAAGTTGATTAGATTTATATTATTAACAATAATAAAATATTATCAATGTATAATTTTGCCACATGATCAGTTTATTCTGCCACTAGACAGATTATCTTAATTCTTCTGGGAACAGTATTGATATCCCTTAAGAACACAGTGGCAGCATATCAACAGATGCAAGGACATTTGTTTAATTTATATATATATACTTCTCAAAAAGAACACAAATTCTTAACATATTGTAAATGAAATCACAGTTTGATCTTCCATTCTAAGAGTAGTCATAAATACATTGATTTTGAAAACAGTGTGATTAAAACGTCAATCAATAGTGGAGGAAAGCTAGTTCTAAACTATATTTGCTAAGCTATATGTTTTTGTTTCCCTGATTTTGTAATCATCAAAATATAATTTCAGCCAGGCGCTGGTGGCTCATGCCTGTAATCCTAGCTATTCAGGAGGCTGAGATCTGAGGATCATGGTTCAAAGACAGCCCGGGCAGGAGAGACCGTGAGACTCCTATCTCCAATAAACCACCAGAAAACCAGAAGTGGCGCTGTAGCTCAAGTGGTAGAGCGCTCGCCTTGAGCTGAAGAGCTGAGGGACAGCGCCTAGGCCCAGAGTTCAAGCCCCACGACCGACCAAAAAAAAAAAAATATATATATATATATATATAAAATTTCAGTAAGAATCGCAAAAACCTCCTAATTGAATTATTTCCTCAAACTAAAATATACGTAATAGACTGTTTAATTTGTCAACTTAATAAAATATTTCATTAAACACCAGTTTTAGGATATTATCAATATATAAATTTCATTCCTCAAAATGGCAATAGAATGGCATTAAAATAATCACAAAGTTTAAAATCATCAGACAAATCCAAGAAACCCTGAAATATTAGGAGAATATCCCACTGCCCTCATCCAGAATTGAAGTCAAATATTAATCTGTCCTACTTTTCAGCTCCAGATATTTCATTTTACTTAAAAAAAAGTCCTAACCTATACTAGTTACACAGGTTGGATTTTATTATGACATATCTACACACATAGTCCATGTAATCTAATCATACTTAATGTGTCTATCACAATCTTTCACACTTATTAAAAGAAGTTAAAGAGGTTTAAATATTCTACTTTATGCATGTATGTAGTTTCACCATATTTACACTATCATTTTTAGTTTTGGCTCTTCATCTCCCTGGTACCAGCACACTACAGAACCTATTTTAATTATTTAAAATTCTTTTTTTCCAGTTTTAATTAGTAAATGATAAAAAAAATATGTACTACCTTGTGAGTGGATTCTTTTAGCTTAGCAGAAAGATTAAACTTTCTTATTAAGAGTCATGCATAAGCAGGTGTTGGTGGCTCATGCCTGTAATCCCATCTGCTCAGGAGGCTGAGATCTGAGGACTGCGGTTCAAAGCCAACTGGGGCAGGAAACTCCATGAGACTCTTATCTCCAATTAACCACCAGAAAATCAGAAGTTGCACTGTGGCTCAAGTGAGTGCTTGCCTTGTGCTGAAGAGCTGAAAGACAGTGTCCAGGCCCAAAGTTCAAGCCCTACAACTGACTTTAAAAAAAAAAGTCATGCATTGCTTTTTATCAATAAATAAGGTTCTATGCATGGATATATCACCATAACAACAATGGATTACAGCTAGTGTTTTTCACTGTTCGAATTATTATGAATAATTTGCTAGGAACCTTTGTGGACAAATTTTTGGTGGGCACACGTAATTTTCTTGTGGATACACTTCTTCAAATTGTTATATCACATGCTAATTCTGTGTATAATATTTTCAACCACATATTTTTTTCAAATTGACCAACTGTATTATATTGCCAGTGCAAGGTTTGACTTTTTCCATATCTGCATATTCTTGATGATATTTTATTCTCTTTTAGCCATCTATTGGGTATAAGTAAAAATAGTACTATGCTATGGATTTTTCTTTGCTCAATGATCAAATACCTTGAATATTTACAAGTGGTTCTAGTCTACTTATTTATCTCCTTTGTTAAGATTACCTATTCAAATAATTTTTTTTATTTCTAATTTGCATCTCCTTGTTTTATTATTTAATTTTAATTTTTTAACATATTGTATATATAATTTTATTATCAGATACATGCTTTGCAAGTGTTGCTTTCTATTTCATGTATCATTTTTTTCTTTGTATTCTTGTTAATTGAATTTGCAGCAAAAGTGAACCCAATATTACTGTACTCTATTTTCTTATTGATCAATTGTATTTTCCATGTCATTTCTAGGAAATGATTTTTTTTTTATTCAGTCCACTTAGACATTCCTATGATGGTTCTTTTAAGTGTTTTGCATTTTAGCTCTTGCTTCATGCTGTATCATCCAAATTTCACTTCATTTTGCATAAGTTATGTGGTAGAAATGAAATTTACATTTTACTTTCTCTTTTTTGAAATTATTAAATAAGAAAGAACTTCAGACCAGAAGCAGGCATAGAAATAACTACCTTCCTTATCTGTAAATGCAAACAACTATATAACAGAGTCTAGATAGTTCTCTATGAATATTTTGTTTTTCCTCAAATTGTCAAAAATAAAAATATTTATGAAATATAAAAGTATATAAAAATATTTTTAAAAGTTCTGTGTGTTAATATTATTTCATCTTCTTTCCTGGGCACCATGTCATGCTGGAAAATGAGATCTTCCTACATCTACATTATACATACATAGGGTCCATAATTCTAAGTGTTTTGAAAATATGTCAAAAGTCTTTATTTTTTTCTGAATGAAAGAAGAGGTAAAAGTTATGGGAATAACAAATTGTAAATAATTGAGAAAATAAAGGACAAAGACAAGGCAAAAGTAAACATATTATAATTATACTATAGGAAGAAAAGATAATGGAAGAATGCAAGATGGTGGAGGAAAGACTGGGGGCTAAGCAAGCTCTCCCATAAAACCAGTATTAGTATTCCACTGCAGAATCTAAAGCTAGAGACACACACTAAGTGTGTTATCATAGTACAGAGAGTTGGCCAGAGAGGAAAAACTCAGGCAGCTTGGTTAAGGACACAAATTCAAGCAACCCTGGTTTGCAGCAGTAGCAGCGGCAGTGGCTGCTGCTGTTGGGATCCATATAGACAGAAAGATCCTGAACAAAGGCGCTAGAGGCAGTGCATGAGTGTATTCTATTCACCCCCAGCAAGAACTGACAAGGAGCAGAAATCTTCATTCAGCCAATCGACCACAGACAGTCTTAGACCACGGACTTGAACAGCCCCGGAAACCAAACAAAAGCTATGAATATGCCCAAGACATCTTGGTTCCTTCTCTCAGAGCAGAAGTGGGAAGGTAGCCCCTCCCCACCATGGGAGAAAAACTCCATTTTTGATATAGACAAAGACCCAGTTAGAACAGCTAGTATAACTCAGGCCCGGGAAGAAGACAACAGGAACCATTCAAAGGGTCAAAAGGATTTGACTTTCAGCAGGGCTCAGCTCCACTCCTGGGTAGAGTTGCCCCTTCCAAGAACAGACAGCTCTGAGTGGGCGGGGCAGACTCTCCTTAGTGGGTAAACAGAGCCAGAGGCTACCATACCCAACTGCTGCACAGGAAGCAACTCCAGCCCTTGAGCAATTGGAAACTTGTTACACAGAAACCCCGTGATTGGCTCCAGGCTGGGTTGATTGAGTCTGTCAAAACCTAGCACTTCAGGGTAAATGCAGTCCACAACCCTACTACAACCTAGCTCTCCTCACAGCAACTCCAAACTAGAGCAAACAGCCACCTCATTTTTTAAATTATTTCTTCTTATTTTTAATTATTTATTTATTTTCTTTTAATTTGTTCATTATTGTGAAAATACCATACAGAGGAGTTACAATTACATAGGCAAGATAGTGAGTATATTTCTTATCAAGCATTGTCTTCTCCTTTGTTTCCCCATACCATACCTTCCCCTCTCCACCCCTCCACACTCACACCCCCCTACCACCACCACCTCCACAGCTCTACCCCCAACCCCAACAAAGTTGTAAAGTTCGTTTTTCAACATAACATCTTGTACGTCTCATTGTTGTAAGGGGTCCACCTGTAACCCTATTTAAACAATTTATTTTTTCCCTTCCCCCCCGAAAATTATATCAACATCAAATATAGTGAAAGCAGGGCTTATACCATGGGGGAGGTAAATACAAAGCAGCAGAGAAATCATCTTATAAATATGATGGAAACAATTGTAAGAAAGAAAAAAAAAACATTTGAATCCTTATCTTGGGGTTCATTTCGCTTAACATCAACTTATCTGACAGTTTGTGTATGTCTCAGTCATATACTAGTAATTGCAAATAAGGGAAACCATGGGACCTATATTTCTTTGGGCCTGGCTTACTTCACTTAATATAATTTTTTCCAAGTCTTTCCATTTCCTAACAAATGAGGCAATGTCATTCTTTCTGATGGAGGCATAAAATTCCATTGTATATATATACCACATTTTCTTGATCCATTCATCTACTGAGGGGCATCTGGATTGGTTCCATATTTTAGCTATGGTAAATAATGCTGCAATAAACATAGTTGTGCTGGTAGCTTTAGTATCGTCTTGTTTGTGATCATTGGGTAAATGCCCAAAAGTGGGCCATAGAGGATTCTTTAGATACAAAATCATGTCACCTGCAAAGAGGGAGTATTTAACTTCATCTTTCCCTATTTGGATCCCTTTTATGTTTGCATCTTGTCTTATTGCTAGCCACCTCATTCTTATGTGATATTCAAAGTAGACTGCCCTCCTACTAAACAAGACTGGGAAGTGAGAATAAAGTCCCAGGCAAGGCAGAGATTCCTTTAGTCTGCTCAAACAAACTGATTTAAGAAACCAACCAAGCCACAGGACAACCAAGCACCACAGCAAACCAGAGACTCCACCACCGAGATACTGGTTATAGACACAGAGGAAACATAAGATCTGCCCCTCTCCCCAAATATAAACCTTCCAGAGCAAAGAAAAATTGAAATAAAATATATCTCCATCAAACCAACCTTACAAAAGATACTTAAAGATTTACTACACATAGAAAAACAACAATACCACAATAAAGGCCAAGAAACTGCCCCCAATCTGAGACTCCAAGAAGCACAGGAAGAATCCAGTTGGCACAGCCCCCAATAAATTAAATTCCATAATAGCAGTACTACCTCTTTATACTCATATAATATTTTAAGCATTTTTATTTTGAAGTTTTTCACATCTCCTTTATATCATTCCCCTTCTCTCAATATATTCACGTTCTTCTCTAAATAGATTGTTTTGGATTCTGCATAATATTATTAATTTTTACTTTTCTATTTTTTCTAGTCCCTTTCCTTTTCCCTTTCCCTTTCTTCTTTTTTTCTCTCTCTACCCAAACTATTTCCTGCTTTGAGATTAGGACTTAGTTAACTCTCCCTGTGCCTCCCCACATCAATCTATTCCCATTTTTTACCCACATCTCTCCCTCACCTTAATAATTTCTGGTTTTCCATATTCTTCTTTGCAGTTCGTAGTTCATTAACATATAGTGGTTTGATGTTGAATAGACGTATCTGTTGAACTAGATTGTATCTGTAGACTATTGACTGTGCAAATTCAGACTTTGGTTGATGCTTGCCTTGAGATAGTGTTCTAGCAAAAATCTGGTGCTATTTTCATCACAAATGGGCAGAGTAAGCAGGAAAAACACAAGAAAATGGCAAATCCGGGTATCTCAATTCCCAATCTTGATAATCAGGGGACAGAACAGATAATGAATAATCCAGAGGAGAGTTCCCAAATAGCTCTACAAACACTGCTGGCAAACATGATAAATGAAAAGATTGAAAACATACAAAGAACTCTGTATGAGCATGATAGGGAGAGAGAGGAGGCAATCCAAAATTTTATACAGGAATATCATAAGCTTGAGGAAGCTACTCAAAAACTGATACAGGATTTGCGTGAGCAGCTTGAGAATACTCAAAGAGAAAGGCAGGAATGGCATGAGCAGGCTGAGAACACTCAAAGAGAACTACAGGAATGGCATGAACGGGAGGAAGCTAATCAAAGAGTAATACAGGAATTGAGAGAGCAGGAAGAGAATACACAAAGATCACTAAAGACATTCATGGAATCCATTAATAAAGAGCTGAAGGAAGTCAGGGAGACCACAAAGGGAATGTTGAATGGAACCCAACAGGAGGAATGGGAGTCTAGGGAAACCACAACCAATCAACTAAGTGATTTGAGAATAAGCACTGAACACCAAATTAAGGAAGTAAAGAAGTTCATACAAGATCTAAAACAAAACTTCAACAAAGATTTTAAGCCATCAAAGCTGACCAATTAGAAGGAAAAGAAATAAAAAACAAAGTAGGAAGTCTTTACAGCAGGTTAGACCATGCAGAAGATCGAATCTCAGGGATTGAAGACAACCTAGATATAATAGAGAAAGAACATACAATCATGCAAGAAAAGTCCAAGAACTTGGAAGACACCATCAGAAGACCTAATCTAAGGATAATGGGTGTAGAGGAGCACCTAGAAACAGAAGTTAATGGTCTAGGAAATTTATTTAACAGGATCCTAGCAGAGAACTTCCCAAGCATGCAAAAAGATAGGCCTATTCAAATACAAGAAGCTTTTAGAACCCCAAATAGACCAGACCAGAATAGGACATCCCACCGTCACATTATCATCCACACAGGATCAACTCAGACCAAGGAAAAGATCCTTAAAGCTGTCAAGGAGAAAAGATTAATTACCTATAAAGGGAAACCAATTAGATTCACCTCAGATTTCTCAGCAGAGACAATCAAAGCAAGGAGAGCCTGGAATGATGTATGCCATGCCCTAAAAACAAACAACTATCAACCTAGAATACTGTACCCAGCTAAACTCTCCTTCATAACTGAAGGCCAAATAAAAACCTTCCATAGCAAAGAAAAATTGAAACCATACATCTCCACCAAACCAGCCCTACAAAAGATTCTTAAAGATGTTCTACACATAGAAAACCAACAAGACCACAATAAAGGCCAAGAAACTGCACCCAAACTGAGAATCCAAGAACCATAGGAAGAGCCAGTTTTTGCAGCCCCCAAAAAGGTGGATAACATGGCAAGAACTCCCAAATACCTCTCAGTCCTATCTCTTAATGTTAATGGACTTAACTCTCCAATTAAGCAACATAGACTGTCTAGTTGGATTAAAAAACAAGACCCTTCTATCTGCTGCCTTCAGGAGTCACATCTTGCCCATAAAAACAGAAACATTTTCAATGTTAAAGGCTGGAACAAAATCTACCAAGCAAACGGCCCCCATAAACAGGCAGGAGTTGCAATCCTAATATTAGATAAAATAGACTTCCAATTAAAATTCGTGAGAAGAGATAAAGGAGGTCGCTACATACTAATTAAGGGATCACTCCTTCAGGAGGATATTACAATTCTAAATACCTATTCACCAAACAATGGAGCACCCAAATTTGTCCAAGAAACACTACTTTCCCTCAAATCCCATATAGATCCAAAGACATTAATTGTTGGGTATTTTAACACACCACTTTCCCCACTAGATAGATCAACTCGGCAAAAACTCAACAAAGAAACCACAGATCTAAACAGCTGCATAGATCAACTAGATTTAACAAACATCTACCGAACATTTCACCCAGCAGCATCAGAATACACGTTTTTCTCAGCAGCACATCGAGCATTTTCTAAAATAGACCACATTTTAGGCCACAAAGCAAACTTGTCTAAATTCAGAAACATTGAAATTGTACCTTGCATTCTCTCTGACCACAAGGGAATAAAATTAGAACTCAACACCAAAAGCCACTAAAGAACGTCCTGTATCACATCGAGGATGAACAACACACTGCTGGATCATGAGTGGGTCATGGAAGAGATTAGAAAGGAAATTCAAATGTTCATGCTATTCAACAAAAATGAACACACAAATTACCAGCTCCTCTGGGACACAGCAAAGGCAGTACTCAGAGGCAAGTTTATAGCTCTGAGCTCCTACATCAACAAATTAGAGAGATCTGAAACCAACAATTTAATGACACATCTAAACCTCCTTGAAAAAGAGCAGCAAGATAAACCCCAATCCAGTAGACAGAAAGAAATAATTAAAATTAAATCAGAATTAAATGAATTAGAATCCAAAAAAACTATAGAAAGAATCAACAAAACAAAGAGTTGGTTCTTCGAAAAAATTAACAAAATTGACAGACGCTTAGCAAGTCTTATCAGAAAAAGAAGAGAACACACCCAACTAAATAAACTCAGAGATGAGAATGGAAACATCACCACGCAAACAACCAAGATTCAGAATATTTTAAGGGAATACTTCTCAAAACTTTATGCTAATAAGTTTGAGAACTTGACAGAAATGGACCTTTTCCTAGCAAATATTGACATGCCAAAACTAAACCAAGATGAGTTAAACCAGCTTAACAGGCCCATATCAAGCATTGAAATAGAAACAGCAATAAGAGACCTCCCAGCTAAGAAAAGTCCAGGACCAGATAGTTTTACAGCGGAATTCTACAAGGCTTTCAAGGCAGAGCTCACACCAATACTCCTCCAACTCTTCAATGAAATTGAAAGAGAAAGTTCACTACTGAACACATTCTATGAAGCCATCATAACCCTCATCCCAAAACCAGGCAGGGACTCATCAAAGAAAGAGAACTATAGACCCATTTCTTTGATGAACATTGAGGCAAAACTTCTCAACAAAATTTTGGCCTATCGACTTCAACAATTCATCCAAAAAATCATAAACCATGATCAAACAGGATTCATTTCAAGGAAGCAAAGCTGGTTCAATATATGCATATCAATTAATATTATTCATCACATCAACAGGAGCAAGAATAAGAACCACATGGTTATCTCAATAGATGTAGAAAAAGCATTCGACAAGGTCCAACACCCCTTTATGATGAAGGTTTTGGAAAAATTAGGAATCCATGGAACATTCCTCAATACAATAAAGACTGTATATGACCAACCTACAGCCAGCATTATACTTAATGGTGAAAAACTAAAGCCATTTCTTCTTAACTCAGGAACAAGACAAGGATGTCTACTCTCTCCACTTCTCTTCAATCTAGTATTAGAATTCCTAGCTACAGCAATAAGACAAGATGCAGACATAAAGGGGATCCAAATAGGGAAAGAAGAAATAAAACTCTCCCTCTTTGCAGATGACATGATCTTGTATTTAAAGAATCCCATAGACTCCACTCCCAAATTACTCAAGCTGATTCAAAACTTTGGCAAAGTAGCAGGTTATAAAATTAACCCCCAAAAATCAATGGCTTTTCTGTATGCCAACAATGAGAAAAGTGTGGCTGAAATTAGGAAAGCAACTCCATTTGTAATAGCCCCACAAAAAATAAAATACCTAGGAATTAACTTAACCAAAGAAGTGAAGGACCTCTATGATGAAAACTTTAAAATCTTGAAAAAGAAAATTAAAACAGAACTTAGAAATGACAATACCTCCCATGCTCCTGGATTGGAAAGATTAACATCATGAAAATGGGAATACTTCCCAAGGCTATCTACAAATTCAACACGATACCTATCAAAATTCCAACCTCTTCAAGGAAATAGAAGAGGCAATCCAAAAATTCATATGGAAAAATAAACGAACCCGAATAGCAAAAACGCTCCTCAACGGGAAGAACACTGCTGGAGAAATATCAATACCAAATTTCAAACTCTACTATAAAGCCATAGTAATCAAAACATCTTGGTATTGGCATAAGAACAGACTGCAGGACCAAAGGAATAGAATTGAAAACCCAGAAATGAACCTACAGACCTATAGCCATCTAATCTTCAATAAGGGAGCTAAAACAATAGAATGGAAAAAAAAACAGCCTCTTCAGTAAATGGTGCTGGCAAAATTGGTTAACTACTTGTAGAAAACTAAAGCTAGATCCTTATATATCACCCTGCACCAGAATCAACTCCAAATGGATCAAAGACCTCGAAGTCAAAGCGGGCACTCTGAAAACATTACAGGATGGAATAGGAGAAACCCTAGGTCTCCTTGGCTCAGGCCGAAATTTTCTGATTAAAGACCTGGAAACACAACAAATCAAAGAAAGGTTGGACAAATGGGATTGCATGAAGTTGCAGAGCTTCTGCATGGCAAAGGACATAGCTAGCAAGATCAATAGAAAGCCCACGGATTGGGACAAGATCCTCACTAGCCATACAACGGACAAGGGTCTCATATCTGAAATATACTTTGAACTCAAAAAATTAAATCCCCCAACAACAAATCCTCAAAGAAACAACTGCCCAATAAATAATTGGGCTAAAGACTTGCAGAGAAACTTCTCTGAAGAACAAAGAAGGATGGCCAATAGACACATGAAGAAATGGTCAACCTCCCTAGCCATAAAAGAAATGCATATCAAAACAACATTGAGATACCACCTCACTCCAGTTAGAATGGCAAAAATCGAGAACTCTAACAACAACAGATGCTGGAGGGGATGTGGACAGAAGGGAACCTTACTTCATTGTTGGTGGGAATGTAAACTTGTTCAACCACTTTGGAAAGCTGTATGGAGGTTCCTCAAAAGACTTCACATAGAGCTCCCCTATGACCCAGCAATCCCACTTTTGGGCATTTATCCAAATGTTTACAAATAAGACCACACTAAAGCTACCAGCACAACCATGTTTATTGCAGCATTATTTACCATAGCTAAGATCTGGAACCAACCCAGATGCCCTTCAGTAGATGAATGGATCAAGAAAATGTGGTATATATACACAATGGAATTCCATGCCTCCATCAGAAAGAATGATATTGCCATATTTGTTAGGAAATGGAAAAACCTGGAAAAAATTATATTAAGTGAAGTAAGCCAGGCCCAAAGAATCATAGGTCCCATGGTTTCCCTTATTTGCAATATCTAGTATATGTATGAGTCAAGCGGAAAAGGTCAGATAATGTGATGTTAGGAAAATGAACCCTTTGATATGTATTTTAATGTTTTTTTCTTTCATGCATTTGTTTTTAACGCATTTATAAGATTATCTCTTTGTTGCTTTGTATGTCCCTCCCCCACAGTATAACCCTGCTTTCACTATGTTTGATGTCAGTATAACTTGTGGAGGAGATGGGGAAAAACAAGTCATTTAAGGATACAGATGGACCTGTTGCAGCAATGAGAAGTACAAGTTGTCATGTGGAAAAGGAGCTTTACAACGTTGGTGGGGGGGGGGGGGGGGAGATGTTTGGGTGGGGGGATGGGAGGGGAGGCTGGGAAGGGATGTGAAGGGTAAACAAAGGAGGAGGCTGCAATGCTTGATTAGAAATGTACCCATTATCCTGCCCATGTAATTGTAACCCCTCTGTATAGCATGTTCACCAAAAAAAAATAAAATAATAATAAAAAAAGAAGAGGTCAAAAGCTATGTACATATGACCATATAACCTGATCCTAAACAAATATACCCCAAGACAGGGACACAAGAATTTTTGTCTTTGTTGCTGTTCTTTTTAATGTACTTGTGATTTTTCTTTGTTTCTTTGAAAGTTCTTCCCTTAAGGTATTATATTTGTTGTATTTTGTTGGGAGCCGACAGTAAAGCTCCAAGGTCATCTTGACCCTTGTGCTCACTTGAAGGAGGTACAAGGAACTGGCTTTCATGAAAAACACCAGGTGTCCGGGTTTGCCTTGCTATGTCTGTAGAATTTGTTTTACTTTCTATCAGTTGACCTTGTCTTGTTTCTTTCTGCACCCTTGTTTTTATTAAAATTTTCCTTGCTTTCTGCACTATGGTGACCTTAGGTTACCTCTTGACTTCTAATAGTATAAATAAGGAGAGTTAAAAATAAACGGGGCTGCAGTCTTGAACTGCAGACCTCCCAACCCCATCCTTTGTCTTACGTCTTTATTTTTCCGTCCTCGCCCCCTAAATCAGGAGTCCCTTTCGTTGCCGGCTGGTTCTGGCAGTATTTGATTTTGGTGTCCTGCATCTTGTATATACCTATTTTCTCATCTGGGGACGGGAAAGGGAAATAACATATTGCTGAAATAAGTATACAGGATGACCCACTGTAACAATTAGATGTACAAGACAGTATTGAAAATAAACTTTCCAACTTTCTGGTGGTTGTAGGAGAGCAGAGGGAGGAGTTGGGGAGGTGGGGAAGAAAGGGATGGTAGGAGAAAAATAAAGGAGGGTATAACAATGCTCGATAGGAAATGGACTCATTAGCTTACTCATGTAGTTGTAACCCCTCTTTACAATAATATATATATATATATTAAGAAAAGAGAAAAGATAATGGAATAATTTTAAATATTTTCTAGCCAAGATGCTTAGTTTAATTTGAAAAATATGATTGATGACAAGATAGTTGCTTTTAACTTCTTGAAACAAGATACGTTAAATGCAATCTTTGCTCAGATTCACATGAATTAAACTGTAAACCAACAAAACTCCTTGCAATGAAAATCTTGCTTTTACTTCTTATTTTTAATTTTAGCCATCTGTGAAAAAGGATAAAAATTATTTTTTTCTTCAAAGTATTAAGAGAATGTCATGGAATTACAAGCTCTTATTTTTAAATAATGCCACAAAACTTTGTTCTATTCTTTAGGTTATGTATTTTATCCTACGTTGAGGTAGGATAGAATAAGCTAATGATTGGAAAACATTTACAAGTACTGCAAAACTTCTGAAATTAGTAATATAGCAAATATACTGAACTTACTTCAGATCCATTTGAATATATTTCATGGAGTATGAAAGAAAAATTTACAAAATAATAAGATTAATTTCAAGTAAATTTTTATTCCATTTTCTCATACTTAACACCTTGAACAAAAATTTTGGTGGGGTTTCAAATGCCTCTTACATTCAAATGGATTATAAATGATATTTTCATGTGCAAATATAATTTCTGGTCACACACTAAATTAGTCAATAGTTCTCTTTTAATCTTTTAATAGATTTATAAGAATACACTGATAGATAATTGAAGAATTGTATATGTAACATCAATATGTAATATTAACTTTTAACTGTTTTTTATTGTGAAAATACTGTACAGAGGGATTACAATTACATGGGCAAGATAATGAGTACATTTCTTATCAAGCATAGTAGTCTCCTCCTTTGTTTCCCCTTCCCATCCCTTCCCATCCTCCCCCATCCCCTCACCCACTCCTCCTACCCCCCACCAAAGTTGTAAAGTTCGTTTTGACATAACGACTTGTATATCTCATTTTGAAATGGGTCCACCTGTATCCCTATTTAAACGATTTGTTTTTTGCCTTCCCCTCCACAAATTATACCCAGATCAAATACAGTGAAAGCAGGGGTTATACCATGCGGGAGGGACATACAAAACAACAAAGAAATTATCTTATAAATGTGTTAGAAACAATCGTATGAAAGAAAAAAAAACATTTGAATACATATCTTAGGGTTCATTTCCCTAACATCAACTTATCTGACCTTTTCTGCTTGACTCAG
This sequence comes from Dipodomys spectabilis, assembly GCF_019054845.1. NCBI lineage: Eukaryota > Metazoa > Chordata > Mammalia > Rodentia > Heteromyidae > Dipodomys > Dipodomys spectabilis. The sequence goes on from NW_024870792.1 coordinate 4,172,679, forward strand.
GCATATACTAGTTATTGCAAATAAGGAAAACCATGGGACCTATGTTTTTATTAATCAAAAACTTTATAACCTATTTTCAGCTTTCAGTTTGTTCTATGGTGTGCATATTCAATGAACGTTACAGGCACACCATTGCTAATTGGAACATATCTTTTTAAGGAAAAAAAAAACAGTAACATGTTTACACAAAAATGTGCAAATAAACATAAAATATTCTCAAGCACTGTGTTAGAACTCTCAAGCAATTAAAGAAGAGTTGAGAAACATTTGTCACCAAGGTGAATAATGTCTTTTAAACTTTTATTACAAATGTGGTCTTGTGATGTCTTAACAGATAACAAAAAACTATATATATTGAGACAAACTACCTAGTTTTAAATTTTAAATATAGTTTTTATCTAATAGAAACAGTTATATAGCAGATAGTAATTTTGAGAAGTGCATATAGTATAATCTGCAATTATTGGCTTGTTGATACTGACAGTTACTAATTTATACACTTAAAAACATCTAACTGTTATGCAAGAGACTGACATCCAGAACATCATGCCATAAAGCCAGCCTAGGTAGAAAAGTCTGATTGTCCAAGTTTAGAAAAATCAGAGAAACACAAGCTTTGAAACATGGCTCAAGTGGTGTCATGCTAGATGTAAGTGAATATGATGAGAGTGGGTGACTCAGTTCGAGCTCTGCTACTTGCACAAAATAACAGTTTCTATTTGGTAAACACAGAAATCAGGGGAAAACATATCATTTGAATAGGAAATTTCTTTAGAAATCAACTAATCCCTCTTTCTCTTTTCTTCTGTAAATGAAAGCATTACAGTACAGTAAATATAAAGCCACAAAAATCTTATAAACAGAAAGTGCTGCTTTATTAGTTGAATGATAGCTTAGGGAAAAACTGTGAATTATTAAAATCAACACACTAGAAAGTATTTGGTGTATTCTCTTATATCCTCATTCCTTTAAAATATATTTCATTTTCCTTCTAAATTGAAATAGAAGATGTAACATTTGCCTTTTCTTTGAAAGAGATATATTCTTAGTATGGTTTGTTGGCGCCTAACTTTATATCTAAGGTAGAATCTAACATTAGTGGATTTAAAATGGATGAAATTGGAGATGAAGATGTGTTTTGTGATTCTAGTTTAAAAAGTTGACAAAGGCACTGTTTTAAATTTTGTATTGGAAGCTAGAGTTTAATTTAAGAAAATGATAGCACCACCGGAGATTTGTTTTGATTTGTCTTGTTAGAATTTGGTAAACTTTTGCAGTGTTACTTTGAAAATAATACATGTTTGGTAAACGTATTCAGTGTGACTTTGAAAATAACCAGTCATGTTTTGCTGAAGGAAGAAATAATTAATTTTCATATAATTATTTCAATTGATTGTTTTAATTGTAATCTGATCAAAGTCAGTTATATATCTTCAAACTACCAATAATGGAACTTTAAACATTTGTTTTTTAATTATTATAAAATTCAAAATTGACAAATGCTAAATTCTGGTATTATTTGATTCAATGTTCAAATTTATCCAGAGAAAGAATTTACTGCATATGAAACATCTATTTTAGTCTTTGAATTACTTTCTCAAGAGCAAGTATTAGTACTTAGAATATGGTCAATTTAACGTGGAGTTTGAGACAGACTCACTAGGATTCATCAGGTTAAGATAAAATGGTCACATCGCTACATTCCCATTGTGAGTATGGGTGTTTCAGACATTGCCAGAATATCATTCTGTAGCCTTTAGGATTGTACCTTCTTTGTTTCTTCTGAGTTTGGGTCATTAGTCAGCAGTGAGAATTAGATTAAGATAGAGATCTTGGTTGTTCATGTAGGGAACTGTTCTTCAGTTCTTGGAAACCGTGCTCATGTATCTGGTCCTCACCAGATAGGCAGGTCCCAGACCTCTAGGCAGGGCATCTATGAAGGTTCTACAATGCTATGTGAATGGGAGCACTGCTTTGATGTCTCTCCACTACTGCACTTAAAAGCAATCTTGTCTTTTTCACTCTGATTTGCTGGGAATAGCAGATGTACCGCATAAATAATATACATACTGAACACTCCCTATACAAGGATTGTACATATTTAAATGATCAAATTTCCACTGACTTTTCAGCTAGTAAACAGCTGAGAATTAATTCTCATAGCTTAACTTGTGATTTTTCAATCTAAACAAATCAGTTTCTTTCTGCTTTTTCTGAACCTTCTGAAGATGGTATCTGCAATTTTTTAGGAGTAATGCCAGGTCTACTAAGAAATATTTTACATTATATAACAATAGATAACAAATAGAAACTCAATAGGAATGCACTTTTAACAGATTATTTAAAACATAATTGTAAGGAGTATTGTTGATTATACTCATCTCTACTTATGGTTACTTTGTCAGAGCTATATATGCATCATATAACCTTAACAAGCTTATATTTTAAAAGCTTTTAAAGCTTGGTATAGAATTTAACTCTAGGTGTTAAAACTATAGGTATTGAAACCTACTGTCAATACTCTGAATACAGATGTTCTCAATTTCTAAATACCAAATATATATATTCACATTTCCACAAATATCCTATAAAATGCACTTTTATCTATTGATCTTATTCTTAATTTTAAATTTTCTCTTCAATAAAAGTATCATTATCTTTTCTACGATGTATGCTCAAATTTAAACTATGATATGTTTCACAAGATTTCAGCATTGATTTTTGTCATAGTTGTCTACTGTTATGACTCAAGTTAAATCCTATACTTAACTAATAAGAATGACAATAAAAAATTGAAAAAATACTTTGATATGCTGAACAGAATGGATGTAAAATAACATTTAAAATAAAATATGTATAATCACACACATACAGGGAGAGAATGCAATCAAAAATCCAATGTTTGAATATCTATCTATGCCTCTCTGTGGTGACATACATTGGAAATTGATTTGTATCTTTGTTGATTTTTCCATGAGGTTAATTTTCAGCTTGTAACTGGATTTATTGATAGCAGCAGTGAAATATAGCAATTGACATGTCTGAAATTCTCCCAAAACTAAAGCAAAAATATTTCTACATTTCTGAAGAGGTAGAGATTATAGTATGAGGATATACAAATGCATATTGTGTAACAATATACATACAATAGTTTTATAAGATGATGACTTACAATATGTGCCATGAAAGTCATTAATTAGTTGGCATGAACATGAAACTTGCCTTTCAGTGTTATGAAATTTGACTGGATGTTTATCCCTATATTTTTCTATATATACACTTGATATTTAAATTTTATACACAAGAAATCCTATATAGTGATTTGCAACTCGCAAAGGATTAAATTACAACAGTGTTATTGCAATATATGGTCTTTGTTTCTTTGATGAAGTATTTAGTTTACAGTTCCCATTTCTTTCTATATAACACTCAGTTGTGGCTATATTAATGATTTTAACTTGCTGTATTTCAATTACTTGGATTTTCATCAAATTTTCATTATTAGTTCAAGGTGGAATCTAGCAATCTATGCTCATAGTAATATTTGCTTCATTATAAAATTTCAGAAGATCTTCATAGTTATGTTCAACACATTCTGCATTTTCTGGCATTTTTGAATACTCTTTTCCATAAACAAACAGAACTAAATTATTCTCAGTTGTTCTAAAAATACAAAACCAAACGTGACAACAATGAGCTAAATGTCTTTTCCTAATAATGAATCCTCAATTATATAAGAATTCTAATGTACATTAATTGCTTCCTTAATCATTGTTTAGATTTTTTAAAAAATGAAGAAGAATGGGACTGGGTATAGTACGTAGATATGGTTCAAGTAGCACTTGCCCAACATGTATGGTACTCTTGAGTTGAATAAAATAAAACAAAATAAATAAAGAACAGATCTAGGGCTAGATGGTTACCACATGGCACTAATTTTTTGCCTTCTTAGATATTATAAAATATTAATATCATCAATGATTTCTTGTCCATCTCATAATTAAAAACACTTAAATATGATAAAAAAAACTTTGAAGTTTAGAGATGTAATAATAAAGTTTAAAATTAAAGTACATATTAATTTGTGAATGTTTTAAATTTTGTTGTTTAGGAGGAATAGGGAAGAAATAGAAAAAAGGCAAGTGAGTTGAGAGCTTCAAGAAAAAATACGTCAGGGAAAAAAATCTCATTCATAGGGCATTTTCTACAAATGGAAATTAGAGATCAAAACATCTAAAGAGCATTTGTTCATTCCTATGATAATAAATTTTCTTCTATTGTAGAAAGTTTTCAATGGTCACTTAAATTGTTTCTTTTAGTAGGTAAATTCTGGGGACATTAAGATTGATGAATTTTAGGTTTCCTGATGAAAATAGAGTAATGACCAGAGAGAGAAGGTTTGGAATATAAAACCGTCTTTATTGGGCTCTCTACTAACCTAGCTATGAGAGGTCTTGACAGGAGGCTTTTATGAGTGGGCAAATCCTGGTATACTTTAGTGAGATTGAATCTGCTTTTTAAAACACACAAAAGTACAGGGTTTATTCTTGTAAGCATTATTCTTCCCAAAAATGGCCAATAAAAGGCAGCTGAATAAAACCAAGTCATCTTTCCTAGAGTTCGAAAAGAATTCTCTAGAGCTCCATAATACTTTCCTTTCCTAGTTTATCCATTCTTTCTGGCTTTCTGCACAAACTGAGTTATGAATAAGAAAAATTCGAGTGTACTTCTAACTTTAATCATTTTACTTCAGCACTGTGTATGTATAATTCATATGTATGCATTTAGGTATTTATATATGTACAGGTATAAGTTTATTCCTGTATAAAATATTTATACTGCATAACTATTATGCATGTTTACTATATGTGTATACATATGTGCATATGTATGATATAATGTACATATATTATATATTATATGTTATGTGTATATTTATTATGTATATTATACATAAATGTATAATATGCATTATATATATACATATAAAGAGAAATATATGTGTGTATACTTGTCTGTATATACACATATATTCACATATATATATATATATATATATATACACATACACACATGTAAGACTGTATATATTTAAATATATTGCACCCATTTCTTCATACTCTATAACACTAATAAGTAATTTTATTGTCTGGCAATCTGTTTCATACAGCTTATTCCCACACTTAAAATGATTTATTTGATCAATTTTTCTGTTGGTAATCTAAAATTTGAGAAAATAAAAACAGGTTGTTGAACAAAAAGTAAAAACTGTGGCTAGTCAAGGTACATCATGGGAAATAATCATAAATCCATTTCCTTTTCCTGTATTTTACTTCTAATATCTTCTAATTTTGGCAAATATTAAGATATAGGATACTATAGCTTCTAATTTCCAGCTTATCCCTATATAAACATTGTAATCAAAGTTACAACTTGATATAATTTTTACTTCTGTAGTTAGTGATATAATTTAAGAACCTTTTAAAATCCCAGAACTATAGCTTTAGGAGTGAGTTCTCTGGATCTCCCAGCCTGTTACAGCTCCAGTTTTCTCCCATTTGTATCCACTGCAGGAGTCTTCCTGATATTGCATAGGTTTTTAATTTTTTCAATAAATATTTATTGTCATATGTCAATTGATATTATGGATGAAATTCTTAATTCATCTTTTAGGCAAATTTGCAGTGTGACTTATTTTTTAAAAGGAGCATATTTCTCAATTCTTTGCAGCAAATCATTGTTTTTGCACATTATTTTCTTTGTCTAATAGAAAAAGAGCAAAGCAGGATTGAGAAGATATCTGCTTATTTGTAATTTTTTCCCAAAGAAATAACTTGCTGATATTGTGAGAATATAACCAACCAATCACAATGGAGTATGTGAAAGACTCCTGGAAGAAATAAGAACTGCTGGCAGTAAAGTCATCGAGCAGAAAGGCACTACTCTGGGCCATGATAATAGCCTTTGAAGTAAGGCTGATTGAAATTAGCTGGATCTAGCTAAGAGTAGATGAACTATACAAGTAAAGAGTCAATACAGAAAGATAATATATTTTGAGTTGTGTATGGATAAAACATTTTTAATACATGGGCTAGTCTAATTTTTTGGTTGTTACTATTCTTTTGATTTCTGGGTAGCTGGGAATCAAACCCAGGGCCTAAGCATGCTAGGCAGTTACACTATCATTGAGAATCCTTGAAAACCCAACTCCTTTGCACTAAAAAGTAAAGGAGCAAAATGTAAATATTTATTCTAATGGGCTAATTTTAATTCTTAATATCTACGTTTCCTAATTATCTATTGAAAATTCTTCTTAATACTAAATCTGTTCATTTTAAAGACAATATCCACGGAATGTCATATAAACTGGAGTTTACTCTCCTTTACCATGGTAAAAATATTAAATAGTGATATTATTTCTGTAGTTTATTTTAAGGATGCTTTGTTACGTTTAAGTTTCTGTAGTTTAAAATTTTTTTTTACTGATCATTTGTATTTTTTCCTGAGAATTATCTTTTTAATGTGTGTGTCCAGTTCAACTGGGATATGTGTTCCTTTTTGTTTAATATAACTTGAATAGTAAATAATTTTCTTTCTTTTTTTTTTTTTTTTTGCCAGTCATGGGGCCTGAACTCTGGGCCTGGGCGCTGTCCTTCAGCTCTTCAGCTCTTCAGCTCAAGGTTAGTGCTCTACCACTTGAGCCACAGTGCCACTTCTGGCTTTTTCTGCTGATGTGGTGCTGAGGAATCGAACCCAGGGCCTCATACATGCAAGGCAAGCACTCTACCACTGAGCCACCTTCCCAGCCCCGATAATTTTCTTTTTAATAAGTGGCTAGGATCTCATGTCTTGGAGTTATCTCTTGGTTTTCTCACTGTCCTTTTTGTTATATAGAAACTTTAAGATTTTGTATTTGTCAATTTGTACTTATTTTTCAGATACTTAGAGTCCTATTCAGAAACTAATTATATGTGCCCATATCTTCCACATTGCTAAAGGAAATTTTTGTTTTCTAAAGTTTTAGGGCTTAAATAGAGATATTTGACCCATTTGGCATTGACTTTTGTACAGAGTGAACATAAGTGTCTATGGTTAGTTTCTTGCAAGTAGCTAATCCATTTTGTCATAACCTTTTGTTGGGGAGTCTGTTATGTTTTCCTAATGGATATTTCTTTTTGTTCCTTTGGTAAAGTTTAGGAATGAAAACATTATTTATTTATGTATCTATCCATTTATTTATTTATTTTCAGACAGGGCTCTGTCCTTGAGCTTTTTTGCCCAATGCTAGAGCTCTGCCATTTTGAGTTAATTGGAGATAAGTGTCTAATGGACTTTCCTGCCTGGGCTGGCTTTGAATGGTGATCCTCATATCTCAGCCTCTTGAGTAGCTATGATTACAGACATGAGCCTCTGACAACCAGTTTAAAGAATATTTTGATAGGGTTCAGAAATGGCCTTACCATTCTTCTAACTCTCTTAGCTTTTGCTATGTAGTATTCAACGGCAATCCTTTACCCCTGACCCTGGTCCTCATCCCAGCTCCACTTAACAGTTTCAATAAAACCAGCTGCCAATCAAATAACTTCTGGGCTTTTGAGTTTGAGGTTTGTGTGTATATAGAAAGAAAAATAACACAATGAATTTCCAGTACATCTTTGTGCTCTGATATGTACAAAATGTTCTTTTAAAATTAGACTCATCAAATAATCTTTTTTCTTTATAATACGTTTTTATTGTAAAAATACTGTACAGAGGGGTTACAGTTACATGAGCAAGGTAATGTGTACTTTTTTTTCAAGCATTGTTGCCTCCTCTTTTGTTTTTCTCCTACCATCCCTTCTCTCCCACCTCCATAACTACATCCCCCCCCCCAAATTGTAAAGCTCATTTTTCAACATAGTGTCTTGTATATCTCATTGTTACAATGGGACAGCCTGTATCCCTATTTAAGCCTTTTGTTTTTTTATTTCCCCTCCCCAAATCAGAGAAGTATATAAACAAGATGCAGAGCATTGACATCAAATACAGTGAAAACAGGGGCTATACCATGGGGGTAGGGGAAACATCCAAAGAGACAAAAAAAATTACATGGTACATTATAAATACATTAGAAACAATAAAAAGAAAGAAAAAATAGCTGTTTCCTTATCTTGGGGTTCATTTTGCTTAATATCATCTTCACCAAATAATCTTGATACATGCAAGACTACATGATTTATGTCTAGAGAAACATAATCAGTACTCCAAAGCTTGACTTCATCAGCCTATCAGAATACTTAGTTTATTTACTTATGTAACTTTCCTAGAATGAAATAAGAATAAAATGAAAAATATTGGTAGTGGTGTTTTCATTCCAAAAAGCTAACCATCAGATACTCACCACAAAGGCAACCAAATTTACCTAAAATGCCTGTAATATAATAAATTTTAAGTCAATCAGTGATTGTGATGGCAATAATTTAAAATAGATGAAAAGGAAGTTAAACAGCTTTTAGTGATGTTATGAATACGTTTATAGAAACAATTGAGTAGTGATTCAGTCAAGTAAATTCGGTTATCTTTAGTTTTAATTTTCTTACATATTATTAAATCAGATGAGTTATAAAATGAATACAAAAAGACTTGAAGACATTTCGCAAGTGTCCAGTGAATATATAATAAGAAGACCACCACAGAGATAGAAAATGTAGAACAAGAAGTCAAAGTTTTGAGTTTGTATTGAGTTCTGTCCATGTTATCTTGCAAACAAAAAGAAAAATAATTTCACATCTCCTTAATGTCTCATTATATCCATGTGCAAAAGTGAAATATCACCTCCCCACACAGCAACTTTTCTGGCTTTCAACTTCCTTAAAAGAATGACAAGGTGCACCAGAATAGAATATAACCTAATACAATATCATTTCAAGTCTTCAGTATAACTATGGAAGTAAAAGCAACCAAAATTCTTAATTGTATCTGTAAGATTAATGTAAACTTCTTAGCTAATTCTAAAAATAGCATATTTCCAAAATGTACCATGATGCATATGACTTTGTTTATTGATTGTACAAATTATGTAAACTGTGCAGGAGATAGTCACTTAATTTGGTAAAATTTTTACCATGTTATCTAAACAAAAATATTAGTTCAAGGTTACATTTAAATCTGTAAGACACTGAAATCTTATTTCATTGTGCTCCATGTACAGAAATAAAATGATGCCTTTTCCAATAACTCATAAAGATCTATAAAATAAATTCAGAATAATGGCAAGGAACACCATTGTACACATATGAGATAAAGGAATTGTTTGAGAAATAACAGAAGTAGGAAATTCACTTGTTTTGTCTAAAGCTATCATTTTCTGAATTTCTATTCACATTTCAAGTTTTCTAAAACATTCAGGAAATATTTTTTAAAATAAAATGAGCTAAATGATATAATAAGAAAATATCTCTTTTGTTAAAAATTCTATATTTACTTTTGTTTGATTTTTGTTTTGTCCTGTTTGAAACAGCATCTCACCAGTTAGCCCTGTCTGGCTTTAAACTCTCAAAATAGCCCAGGCTATTTTCAAGTCATGATTCTGTTGCCTTGGCCTTCCATATGTATGAATTTTACCTGGCTAACATTTAATCTTAAATACCAGTATTTTTTTATTAAAATGAAATCTAAAGGTATTCCACATAAACCTGGGTATTTCAGACTTAATCTCTAACATCAACAAGTGATCAGTGGGCTTATTCTTCTTCTTTCCATTTCTCTTTTTATTTATTCAGTTTAAATGGACTTCTTTAAAATCTTTAGTCACTACCAGCTGTGAATTCACTTCTTTAATAATCATAGAATGTACTGCTATGGAAATGTGAAATGATATTGTTTTCTTCTCATTCTGCTGCCCTATCAACCACTTACAATTTTGAGGCAACATTAGCACAAGATTGAAAGAAACAGCTGCTTAATTTACCTTAATTGTTAGGCAATATCTCATTTTATCAAAATAGCAAGTTCAGCAGATTCTTGAGAGCATATGTTTATTGTTCTCAGGCTCTCAGAAAATCATGCTTTACTCTTATGAGAAAAATTTTCCAGACAATCATTCTTTGTAACAAACTAACTAAAATCACAGCTATACTCTGTCTCCTTCTTAGTTTCAGTCATTTATCAGATTACATTGTGAAAAATGTCCTGGATACAAGCAACCAGATTTGAGAAACAATTTTAGTTGACCTTGTAACTACTACTGCTTGTAATGTGGGATCAAGATTTAAACAGCAATAGAGAAAGACACCTAACCACATTTGTTTTTCAGAATATATGTTTGTGTCTCTGAGACACTGCCCTTAGTGAGACAGAGAATTTATTAAGCTTTGAAATTCTCCCAAATGATTAAAACACTCTATTGAAAAATGAAGCAAAGGCAATCTCTGGACATATTTCAAAAGTACCTTTATTCTTCCTGCGGCAGGGTATCTTGTGATATAAGAGGTGAATCTGTTGTAGTAGGGTCAAAGGGATATAGTAATGCAAGATTGCTTTTATTATTTTTATAATGTTGCAGTTACATTTAGGTTAGTGATTTCTTGTGTGTTTATAGGTAATTTTGTAGTATATTTTCCTCCTGGTGTTTTTGTCAGTTTGGGATGTTTCATGATTTCTTTTTTTTTTTTTCTTTTTTCGTCGGTCGTGGAGTTTGAACTCTGGGCCTGTGCTCTGTGCCTAAGCTCTTTAGCTCAAGTCTAGTGCTCTACCACTTGAGCCACAGCGCCACTTCTGGTTTTCTGGTAGTTAAGTGGAGATTAAAAAGTCTCACAGACTTCCCTGCCCGGGCTGGCTTTGAACGGCAATCCTCAGATTTCAGCCTCTTTAGTAGTTAGGATTACAGACATGAGCCACTGGTGCCTGGCTTGTAATTTCTTTTCTAAGTATTCATTCACAGTTCCTTAGCTTATTCTATTAAACTGAGCCACTCCAAAAAAAAAAAACAATCACTGCGAAAGAAGTGGTTTACTGAACTGTTTTTGAAGATAGCCAGAAAAATATCAGTCACAGGAAAAGATTCAAAATCACTACCAGCGGGTCTTAATAGTGGCTGTTCACCAGACCTAAAATTCAAGAGCGTTTTTTTCACAATGGAAACAGGGTCGTGAAAGCATTTATTGTGTGTATTGGACTCACCATGTTATCAATAACAAAAAGTTGAAACAAGGACACAGGACGACCCATTGCAACAATGATACCCACAGACAGTATATTGGAAATAAACTTTACAACTTGGGGTGGAGGGGGAGAGGAGTGAGGGAGGTTGGGGAGGGAAGGGGTAATGGGAAAACCACCAGGGAATGGGTAACAATGCACACCAAGAAATGTACTCATTGCCTTACTCATGTAACTGTGACCACTCTGTGCAGCATCTTTACAAAAAAAAGTGGAGAGTAGAGAAGTGGGGAGCTTGGGAATAGGACAGTCCACAAGGGAAATATTCATTTCTATGGACTAGTTGAATAGAGGCAGGTATGATTCCTGCTAGTCAATCTCTTGGGGTACAAGACAGAGTTTCAGCATGAACTCCTAGGTGAGGAATAGTCTTTTTTTTTTTTTTTGTTAAGCTCACAGTAATGAACTAACTAACCTTGTTTTTATGCTGGTAATTAAATTTAGCATGTCAGAATTCTCCTTTGTCAGCAGGGACTTAAGATCAAATTTATGTTCAAATCATATAAGTACTCTTTTGAATACTCTTAAGAAATATTGTTTCAAAGAGTAACAAACAACAATGGGTAATTATGTCACTTATTTTTCTCTGATTATGTTTTGTATTTTTTCTAGCATTTAGTTAAAATGAAAATATTATTAGTTTTGTCTCTGTCTCTGTTCTGTCACCCCCCCACACACACACATTTCTTGATGCAAATGAAGTTTTAAATAGTTAAAAATGATCAATGTTGTTTTGCAGGAAAATGTTGAACTATACTTAATTGGAGCACTTCACAAGAATTGGTTTAAAATCAAAATATTTAAGTAACCATACTCAAAAAAATTAATGTTATTTAGAGTAGTGTTAATGTAAAATAAAATATATAAATTAATTTCAAGTTCCTCTTACTAACAACATATTAGGCTTCCTCAAATAGATTCCACTAGACCATGGATAATGGGAATGGAGTTTTCTGTGTTTATTGTATGTAACCACCTTTTTATTTTTTAATGAATCAGTTTTTTTCTCCCTAATTTATCTGGAAAAGTGAATCAACTTGAGTTCACACAATAAGCATGTCTTCTTTGCTTTAACCCTGTAAGGAAAAATAACATGGCAATGGCCAGTCTGGTTTTGGTCATCTGCTTTTGCCCTTTCTCTTTATAAAGCCAGACACTTTCCTGTTTATAAAGCCAACCTCTTAGCATGGCACTGGTGGCTCACACTTGTAATCCTGGCTACTCCAGAGACTGATAGCTGAGGATCATGGCTCAAAATCAGTCAGGCAGGAAAGTCCATGAGACCCTGATCTTCAATTAACTACCAGAAAAATGGAAGTGTAGCAGTGGCTCAAAGTCATAGAACACTAGGCTTGAAAACGAAAGTTCAGGGATAGTTCCCAAGCCCTGAGTTCAAGCTCCAGGAGTGACAACATTAAATAAATGAATAGATAGATAAATAAATAAATAAAGCCAACATCTTCTACTTCACTCTTTGGACACTCATTCAGTAGTATTCATTGAGAACCTGTTCTGGAATAATAATAATTAGTAAAACAAATTGAATTGATTAAATATTGCCCCATCCTTTACAAACATATGGTAATTCTGGGAAATAAACTTAGTCATTCACAGTACAATATATGCCGATGTGTAAGACAAAGGTGAGACAAACAGGAGGTTCTTATGAAAGACACTATTTATTATGTTACTAAAGATTTTTAAGTCTAATACTCACATGTTAATATGAAATGGTTTTTACTTCAATAACATTTCAATGGACATTTTACAGTGATTATTAGTCATGGTTCTCAAGTTCAATCACATCCCAGGTTGAAATGATTTTGTCAGAACAGTATTTTCACAAAACCATAATAGATGACCTTGGACTGGAAGTACTGCAAAATGCTATGGTTTATCTGTAGCTACCATGAAAAAAATAAACAGAAAGGACAGTGACCAAAAGCAAACTTACAGAAAGGAAAAACAATTCAAAACACATACAATACTATCCAACCCAGATCAGACAGTTTTCCTCAGAAACTTCAATAAGGTAATTATTTTAGTATGTCTAGAATCACAAAAAAAAGTTATTTTGAGAAATAAATGGATCACTTTTAAATTATTTGAATGTATTTTGAACTACTGATTATTTAGCTCTGAAATGAGTTGAAAAAATTTTAATGACAAGTTGTTGAAGCTTTTAAAACATTTCTAAAGACAGTAAATTTCCAAATAGATGACCAAATGCTAGCAATGCTTTTCATTACCTATATTTCATATGCTGAAAATGTACTAGTGAAAGTCAATTTAGGAGATAATGATCATGACTTGGAAGGGAATGAAAGGACCAAGAAAATATACTTTAAAAAGTATGCATCAGCAAGCTCAGACAATTGTTAGGAAAGAGCACATTGACAGAAAGTCTATAGCAAAATTGGAAGCTGCTGGTTTCTAAGATGTAATAATATGGGCAAAGAAATAAACTATACCCATGAAAATAAAATATGAGTTGCCCAGTAAATGTGTGTGAACTTTTCTAAGAGGATTAGGTCAGAAAGATAAGGATGTGAGGGTAGTTCAAGAATCTGTGCACTGCTTTGGAAGAACCGAAGTCAAAATAAATTGCAGCTAGCACAGAATCTTTAAAAGAGGAGAGAAAAGAATGAGAAGTTACCTCTACATGTAGAGCTGGATAATATTCTATATAGTGATAAAGAAGACCAGCAATTATAAAATTAATAGTAAAATGAGTATTTCATTTTTATAGTTTCATCAAGAACAAACATTTATGTTTTATGATATATAGGATCAGAAATATGAAAAGTACCAGTTGAACAGAGGTTAATTAACAATTACTCATCATTTTTTTCTAAAATTAAAGCTCAGATATCTTATATAATTTGCTGTTATACATTTATTCTTATTAGAATATTAGATGCTTGATGAAGACTCATATTTGGGGCTAAGATAAGCTGGGGGCTAGAAAAGGTAAAAATTAAACTGAATGTTAATTAATGATTAACATTTAGAATGACCCATGTTGTGATTATTTAGTGCTAGCTGAAACAAAAATCAATAAATATTATTTCTATTGTATCATAAGTAAAGGCATAGGGAAAACACACAAGGCAAATGTTAATTTGTGATTCACATATATATCTTAGCAATCTACTAAGCTTTATAAATCATAAGAAATACTGATGTGTATGGAGTTCCTGGTAATCAACTAGCAATGAGTTTGGCCACAATATTATTAAAAGCTATATTTACCTAGGTACTAGTAGTTCATGTCTAAAATCCAAGCTACTCATCAAAGCATTTTATATATGCTTTTTTAGTTGTCTTTGCCTCCTTTGTTCTTGAATGTAAAATATCAGAGGTAATTGTGTTTCACGTTTATATTTTAAGAAGAAAGAAATTACATCTTCAGTGAAATGTATAAAACTTACTAGAACATATATGAAGAAAATTAAGATGATAAAAATCATATCAAGTAACCTTGGAGCCCCAAATTGGAAATTTTGTTAAAAGGCTGATTATGTATTTGTGACTGCATAAGTACATGTTTGTGTATATTTATTATTTGATTATTATTTATTATTTGATTATTAAATATGTCAGAGATAAATGACATTTAACTTCAGACAAGTATTAGAATTATTAGAGATTCTTAGTTCCAGTGTAGATTCTTAGGTGCCTGACTTAAAATTATAAGGTATGGGTACCATATACATAATCTTTAAAAATATAAGTAAACATCCATTTTTATTACTTCCACTTGTTTCACTTGTGGATTTAATTTTGGTAAAATATGACTCACGATCCTGTCCATATAGGAAAGCTTTATCAGCATAGTGGAAGTAGTGAATTATATTTTATTTAAATTACTCCACATGTAAATTAACTTATCATTGATGTAATTTGTTTTTAATTCTGTCTTGCATATCCTACAGCAAATGTGAGAATATGAAGACATTTACATCATGATAATAGTTTTGTTTTGATATGGAGCTCTCATAGCTAATCAATGTTTAAATTGGATCTTCAGGGATGACAGGATTTGATAAAGAGAGAAGGAAAGAAAAGGGATAGAGAGGGTAAGAGAGAGAAAGAGTAAGATGAGAAGAGATGGATACATTTTTATTCATTTCAAAGAATATTATCTTTGGGAAGAATATGTATTGTTCCTGGAACAAGAAAGAAATGGGAAGTGGAAAATGGCACAAAGTGAGTATTTAGTATCTGGTGATTTCTAGGAAACACTCAATATGCCTACTGTCAGAAAATATGATCAAGATTTTGTTTAGAAGACTATTTCATACATGTACTTGGTTATTCACATCATACACACACATGTAATATGGAACTAGATCAAATAAAAAAATTGGTGAAAGAACCAATTAATTTTATTAGGGCCTATGTAAATTCAGCTGTGACTATTTTAGAATTTAATGACTTCTGATTCAGAATAAATTCTGCAATAAAAACTAATTAGAAAGGAAATGGATGCCTCAAATATCTCTCACATGCATAAAAGAAAGTGTAAAAATCATTAATTGAAATTAAAATTTAACAGTATACTAATGCAGCGTAACATAAAATTCCATCTGTTCTCCAGCATCAAGGAAACAAAAAGATGCATAGGGAACACTTCATCTTACTGTGCTGTGGCTGGTTAATTGCTGGTTTATAAGACTGTATTCATGTACAAATAATGTTGATAGGAAGAATTCCAGTGAATAAGGTAACAGCATTTCTCATTCTTCCATGCAAAGCCCATTTCCTCTTGATCAAAGAACTCTAGTTAATAAAGTGTGAAAGCAATACTGCTTTGTAAAAGTGAAGAAATAAAATCAATATCAGAATATATCAGTGATTATAGAGGGCACATGTTTGAAAACATGTATCTACATATATATTTATAACATTTATACTTATAAGTATGAATAGTGAAGATTAAAACTATAATCAAATGGTCAGTTGAATACTATTTATTCTCTTTATCTTTGTAGATTGAGTGCTTTCTAACCAATATTTGTATAATTTAAGTTATAGAGTGCCACTTGAACATTACTTTTTACATTTAATATTTGACTCTAAAATGCAACATTTTGATTTGTCTGACTTTTTAGTCTGACAAAGTGTGACTAAGCTACTGACTAAATATTATGTCTACATGTACCTATCAGTGGAAGAACAGAAATTGCAATTAGAATAAATAAGAAAAACCTGCAACTTCTCACATTACCATGGAACACTCATAAGTATTTAAGGAGGAAATATAAAGTTCAGGTTATACTAGAAGTTTACAAGCATCAAATGTTTTCTATGTACATAACTTTAAAACAATCTCTGTAGTTTTTACCTGATTTTACCTTTTCCCTAATGATAAGACTACCTTTGGGCTTCCAGCCTACCAATTCTGAATTTCAAATAAATATTTATTCTTTTTAAATTTCATAAAAAATATGTTCTGAATAAAGTTGATTCTCTAATAAGGTTGATGAAGGCAGTGTATTTGGAAGAGAGATTAACTATTATACGCCTGAATCAAATTGAGGCTGTCAGTCACCATTTTCTACCAACAGCTATCACAAAGTGTGTATATGTGATTAATAGTTCTCTATTAAATGACTTTCAGAGTTTATAATGTTAATTTTTAATTGTGATTTTAAATAAGTAGTAAAATGTTAAACTCCTCTAACCTATAAAAACAATAAAGTCCATGACGTATTTAATGGACCAAAATTAATTTACCAAAAAATGTTTTGGATGTATAATTGTGAACGTATGGTTCTTGCATACTACAAAGGAGGTGACCAATGTTTTGGGCTCAGCTTCATTATTAGAGGTTCATAATACTGGCACTCTTTTATGCATGCTTTTGTGCTTCAACATAAGAGCATTGTCAGACTAGCACAACGGAAAGACCTCAACAACACAGCCAAGAGTTAGCTGACAGGCAATAGATGGGTACTAAAAGCCTAATGCTAGATATTTCAGGAAACCCATCTGAGATCTAAACAACTTAAAGGTTGCAACCTATACTAAATACTTTGTTTTAAGCCACTCATTTTAGAGCAACCTGTCATATATCATTTTGTAATATAGAATAAGTATAGAGTTATTACATTTACCTAATAATATTACATAGAATTTAATATATATGTTTATTGTGACACTACATAAATGATATACAAAGATTGATTGTCCGATTTTATTATCCTTTAATGGTCTCTTATTAGGAGTTGATAATTTACAGCCAAGAGAACCATGAAATTTGTGTGAATGCATGGTAAAATATTATCAAACTAAAGAGGATTAATGAAAATGACATACAATAAATATGCATTCTGGAAGTGAGCGAGTGAGCACTAGAGTAGAACATAGTGTGAGATGAATATTCCTTAGAAACAAGAAGTATGTACTGTCAGGTTAGTATTTACACCCTTATTGAAGCATCAGATGTTTACTCAAACATGACTTCACGTTTGTGCTTCATTTCATTGAACACTGTTAAACTGAAATGCAGGTTCTTTGTCTAAATATCTATTAAACATTCAACTAAAACATAGTTCAAATTTGGATTCCCAAATCATTCAACTCTCTTCTTAATAAATACTATACAAAATAAAGTCTACTTTACTAGGTCTTGCTAGGGTTTTGATTTCTTCAGAATAATATATATCTTTACATTTTTTAACATGCTAGTAACAACTATCTGCCACAATCTTGATGTCCATTTCAGCAGTTTTAATTCTTTTTACATTCCACTGATAGATTTTCCTGAAGATTTTCTAATTTTACCTCTATTATATTTAAAAAAATCTGTGCTCTGTACTTCAATAGTATTTTACTTTTTCTATATTTTCTATATGGAGTCTTAGATGAGCAGTAAAATGAGAATTAGCTACATTGTAACATGCTAACTCATGTTTATTTTCATAGCAAAGGACTAAGGAAAAAAACTAAGTCATTACAAGTAAAGCTATAAGGGCAGTAATTACTACTATTAGTGGCTTAGAGGCAAGAAGTTCATGTTCAAACTATGCCTCAAACCTACCGGTGCCAACCCTCTTGACCTCTCTGAACCTCAGTTTCTCTATCATTATAATGAGAGGTTTGGCCTTAAGGATCACTAAAGTCCCTTCCATTATGATGCAGACATAAGGAGTGGAGATTGTATTTTGAAAGCAGAAGCCTGAATCCTGGCTGTTTCCTTTTAATTGCTATTTAACCTTGTATAATGGTCCTTTTGACAATGAGCCTCAGTTTTGTCATGGGGAGATCAAAAGATTGCCACAGCAATCTTATGAAAAAAAATGAATAATAAAGCAGTAGAAACAGTAGCTATCTACTCAAATATGAATTATTGTCATGTCTATTTTTCAAATGATCTTCAAATTAGAAAAAAAAAACAGTATCACTTCAGAATCTGTTGTGGATATATTTCATGTCTAATAGCAAAAAATGCCAAGATATATTAACTAAATAACAAACTATACATTTTTTTTTAAAAATCACAGTAGAAACAGAAGTAGTAAGTTTATTAAACTAGTATTTTAGAATCTTTGTATTTTGAATTGTTAGAGACTCTGAGAAGATAATTAACCTAGTATCTTCAATATTTTTAATTTTAAAATGATATGTAATTTAGTAAAAGACCTCATTATAGGCATAAATCCTTAGAAAAACAATCACCCAAGTTTTAAGAGATAATGCTGTAGCAATGCAAGTTTTAGACTGATGAGTGAATAGATGAACATATAAAAATGCAACCTATTAAATAGTATCTGATTTTGGAAACTCACTTGTCACTAAAAATAAGCAAACTGGAAAAACAATAGAAAAAGAAACTACACAGTAGCTTAGGAAAACTGGCAAATATACACATTTCACTTAGTATTAGAAGTAACTGAACTTCAAAGAAGTCTTCTACAAAAATGATTTTAAGTGAGCAAAGTCCCTTAGGTTGTTTGCCTTTGCTCTTCAGCGAACTCTTTTTCTGAAAAGCTACACTAAGTAAAATAAAAATATTCTGAAACCAGCTCCATTTCTTTGTTTCTGTAGTCACTAGAAAACAGCAGGTTGTGCCCGGCAACACTAATGTACCTTCTAGTCTCCAGCAGACAAAAACAGTATTTGAAAATCTTTCTCTGTTTTAGCTCTGTGTGGTCGAGAACAGAGGAACTCAAACACATAATGTCATCCTATTTGACTTAAAAGTATTTTTTTTTCATCAGCTCAACTGTTTTAATTGTGATCACATAATTTTAGAATGGCATGGTTGGAGTACGAACAGTGGACATAAAATTGAATTACCAAATGACACCAGTGGTAAAAATAAATATAATCTTTGGACATAGAGTTCAAAGAACCTTTACTATCTTTGGTACATTCAACTCAGAATGTGGTTATAATTAGAATTATTCCTTTGGACAGTAATGAGAAAATAATTTCAATGGGACCTAGGACAATACTGTGCCCATAACTTGAAGATAAAATACCTAATTTTTCAGTGTTCTGTGTATATTGCTTATTTACCTCATAAGAAAAACTACTATAGAGCCCGAATGAATGCAAAGTTCAGTAAGGAGCTGATATGCCAGCCCTATGTACTGAACTTTATTATATCTCAGCTACACAGAGTCTCTAACCTATTTGAGGTCTTCCTATGATATATTAAGTTCTTTGCCAGGTGGTGGGCACTTCCTCATAGATCATCTAAATACACTTCTACACTAAAGTCCTTCCTGAGGTCATTTACTGTCATTATTCATTAGTCAGATATACACAACAGAATAAATTCACTTCTATAATGAGACTTTTGTCTTCATTTTTGTATTTGCAATGATCAGTCATAAAAGTATCACCAGATAATTGGCATAAGTATATCAGCACTCACAAAGTTATTCAAAATTTATTAATATACTTTCTAACCAAGAAATATTAAAATATCAAGAGAAAAAAGATTAGAGATTTTAGAGGAAAACTCATACAACTTTTAAGTCTAGGAAAACATTAAATTCAATAAAAAGAGGAATGATATGTACAAAGGTAGGCAAGAAAGAAAAAAGTTACATTAGTAACTGAAGTAGGATGATCAGTTGTGCTGAAGAGTTCAATATTTTGAGACTATGTCTCAAATCACAGAGGAAAAGAAATATACATATATATGTATCAAACACTACATATACAATAAAATAAATATAAACATATTTAATTTAATATAAAATTGAAATTAGTATGTTGCATGAGTATTAGCATATTTAGCCTTAGAGGTATTTTTTTACATTTAGTGCTAATTGATACTTGGTAGTATTTCATTGTGCACAGAAGTAAAAATACTTCTGATTTAACAGAAAAAAAACTAATAAGTTACAACATAGTTGACTAATTCAATCTCCTTGTCTTGAATGATACAAAATGTCATAAAATGGGCTGATCAAATTTTTACATGATGAGGCACATCTAAAATAACAACATATTTAGCAATATATGTTAAACTAAAAATTTAAATGTGAGTTTGTAACAGTAAAATTCAAGAAAAAAATGAATACCAAGTAGGAATACAATTCAAGATATAAAGAGAAAGGTGGTAAACAATGTACTGTATAACCAGGGGTTTTAAACAAATTGTTCAGGGTTACAATATCATCTCCATTCTGTTAATTGTAAAACTTTAAACAAAATTCTAGGATCATTCTTTCTTTAAAATATTTTTATTATCTTTAAGAAGTTGTACGGGGAGGGGGGAAGATGGGAGGGCAGGGATGGTAAGGGAAACAAAGGAGGAGGAAACAATGCTTGATAAGAAATGTACTCATTACCTTGCTCATGTAATGGTAACCCCTCTGTATTTTCACAATAAAAAAAATATTATTTTTTTAAAAAAGAAAGTAGTATGCAGTTTTCTAAAGAAATGCAAAGTTGAAATATCATATGATTATTTCTCTCTGGGTAACTTCTTAATGTTAATATATCTGTAGTTCATTGTTATTCACATTATTCACAACAACAGCCAAGATAGAAATAGAAGTTGTGTTAAGTGTTCAACTACAGATTAATAAAGCAACTGTTGTGCATGCACAAATAAAAAAAAAAAGAAAGAAAAGAAAGCCAAGTGCCGGTGGCTCACGCCTATAATCCTAGCTACTCAGAAGGCTGAGATCTGAGGATCACAGTTCAAAGCCAGCCCGGGCAGAGAAGTCCATAAAACTCTTATCTCCAATAAACCACCAGAAAACCAGAAGTGACACTGCAGCTCAAGTGGTAGAGTGGTAGCCTTGAGCTGAAGAACTTAGGGACAGTGCTCAGGCCCAGAGTTCAAGCCCCACAACTGAAGTTGTACAATGGAGATGCCTTTCAACAAAGCAGTTTCTGAATACAGTACATCTCAATCAATATCACTCTTCAACATTTTCTCCTATATCTCCCATCCCACTCCCTCCCTCACTTTTCTTATTTTTTATGATATGTAATGAACTTTTGGCACTTAGCAAAGCAGTATATTTACAAAATGAATCTTGATCTGTGCCATCCCTTTTACATTTACCCCTTCCTTTGTTTTTCTTATGTTTTTAAGTGTGTAGTATTTATAATAGGTTTTTTACCACATTCTTGCTCCTTCTCTCTTTCATTTTTCTACTTCTCATCCCCATGGCCCCACCTACACTTTTGCAAGTACCCATTTCCAATTATTTTGTTGGGCTTTGATGTAGACTTTCTAAAGAATTATGTTATTTAAGCTCTCCATAGGGTCTATTATATTTCAGTTAATTCATTTACAACTGCTTGCATACTACCAAGTGTGTATTTACTTACAGGTTTGTAGGCACAAATTAGGGAAATCATGCAAGCTTTGTTTCTCTGGGTCTTGCTTCACTAAATATAATTTTTCCAAGTCTTTCCAATGTTTCATGAATGGTACACTATCATCCTTGCTGATGGATGAGTATAACTCCATTTTGTATACATATTACATTTTCTTGATTCATTTGTCCACTCAGCATCATCTGGGCTGATTCCATATCTTGGCTATGGTAATTAATGCAATAACCATGGTTGTTATGGTGGCTTTAGTGTATTCTTGTTTGTACTCTTTTGGATAAATGCCCAGGAGTAGAATTGCTGGGTCTTAAGGTAGTTATTCTTCAGATAAGGGCCTAATATTCAAAATATACTTAGAGCTAAAAAAATTACAACCTCAAAAACAAACCATCAAAAGACCAACCATTCAGTTAACAAATGAGCTAATGACTTAAAGAGAAGTCTTTCAGAAGAACTGAAAATAGCCAATAGATACATGAAGAATATCCAACATCTCTGGCCCTAAAAAATGCAAATCAAAACAACATTGAGATTCCACCTAACCATAGTTAGAATTTCCATTATCGAGAAAAGCAAATAATTAACAATAACAAATGCTATTGAGGATGTAGCCAAAAGGCAGCTCTGTTGCACTGTTAGTAGAAATGAAGGTTAAAAAGCAGATGGAAGGTCCTCAAAAATCTAAACATAAAACTATTTTAGGATTATTCTTGATATCAGTTCCTCTGTTTCAAGATCTTTATCATGGAGTATTCTGTGAGAATTAGTAAAACCATTAAATCAGTTATTTACTTAGCTGTTAATTTTTATTTAGGTTAATACCTTATTTATCATCCCAACAAAATTTTTGAGTGCCATCTATGGTGTTATAAACTATATTGTAGATGCTCAAGATAAAAGAAATACATATCATACCTATTTTGAAAACAATACTAATGATAAATAGAAATGAATATTATTTTATCTTGATCAAATGTAAAGGAATATCTTACACTGATTAATTTACCCAAATATTATGATACATTTAAATATATTTTTCTAAAAAATTATATTGTACTCATAGGTAATAAATAAGAATATGAATTGCCTTGGATATTGTTTTATTAGTAAATTCAATTTACTAATCTATTAGAATAATTTAATAAATGTGCAAAGAATATTGTTACAATATTGTTAGAAATAATGACCACTTTATTATAATTTTGTAAGCTGAATTATGCATCTATCATCTGCTCTTATTATTGTATATACATGTAATTGTACTTCATTAATTCATTAGCTCATATTAAGTACTAATTTAGTATGAAGAACCACATTAGATATTAAAGAAAATATAGATATTTTACAAGATATTTCCCTCTAACTGTGTATTTTAAATTTTAATTGGGTGTAAGTACTTTTGTACTTGAACTTCAAAATGCATTGAAGCTGAAATTATTTGACTTTTTAACTTCCCTTGCATTTATTTTGACAGTGTATAATTTAGGAGAAGAATGATGTTTTGAGGTGGTTAAAATACTGGCCACTCATATATGATGGCTTCCCCATATTTTCTTCCCAGTCTTCTGGTTGCATGTGTTCTCAGTTTCAGAATATTATCACTGATCTCATAGACTATTTTATTTCATTTTCTCCCTCAAATTTTTAGGTAGAATTCCCAGTCATTCTCTAGCTAAGGGCTTCAAAATCCTTCAAATTCCTGTAAAAGAACTTACTTACCTCTCACTATTTTTTTTTTATTTAGCACAAATTTCTCAGTAGCCTAGAATCATCTTTGGCCGTAGATCTTGCTTGAATAATTGCCATAACTCTATTGGGCCATCCTGTTACCCATCTCTCCCATTTCAAACCATCATACCTAAACTTCAGCTCAGTGGAGATGACCTCTCTTGATAAAAAGCATTTCCTAAGTGAAAGTAAATGATTCTTCATTGATTAGCAAGTTTAAACAAGATTCCAGATCATGTAGGAGGATTCTCTTCATAAGTTCCAACTACAAGAAATACTTTCACTATATTAATAATCAACACAAAGAATAAATTTGAACATTTTGTTTTTATAGTCTCAAACTCTTATCCTTTGATCACAATATGTATTCTTAATCTAAGAAAATCTCATTAAGGCATATATCATTTGAATCTTGTTCTATAAATTTACTCTCTTCTACCCACTTGTGTGTGTATTTTCTCTTGACTTCAATTTACATAAACACTGGTATATTATTGATCTTACTCTAATGTGAAATAATAACATTTTTCTCCTCTCTAAGCACCTATAACCCTCTTCCTTTGTTTTTGAAGCTCTTGTTTTAACTCTGGGTAATTTCCATTTTCTTTCAATCTCTCTTATGCTAACTAAACTGGATTCTCTTTTAATTTTAATTATAAGATTTTATTCAAATAACAGTTTATTTTATATATTAAAATAATAAACTGGCTGGATTAGAAGCTATTTGGACTTCTGGTTCATGTATGTGATTTCAATGAAACAGTCACAGTACTCCTTGACCTAGAAAAGTTTTCATGTGTAGATTTGAATCATCTACTTAAAGAATCACCTCTTGAATAATCTCTACTAATTTGTCTACCTTTACATAGACTTACATCTTTAGACTTAAAAATAATCGAGTCATATTCAACATGAATTCACAGGCACTTTCCAAAAAATACATTGACCACTATTTTAGGAACTATAGAATTATATTCATGGACTGTATCTTAAGAACACCAATATTTTTATATCTGCAGCTTGGCTAACTCTATATAGACTGTCTCTCACAGAGTTAGCTAGATCCTAGAGATTGTCAAATCCAAACTCTAGAGACTAGGGGTTTCTTAAAACAAAAGTTGAGTTAGTACCACCTCTAAACTAACAATATGTAAGGGTCATATCCCAGTGTATGTTCCTGCAACTATCACCTACATAGGTCTAGGTAGTGGGTGGGCTGGACTACAGTACTTTTTCATAAACGTTGGAAAAAGAGGTACTGTAAACTCTACTGACTATAGGTAAGAGAGTTAAGAGACTAGGAGTTAGGAAATCTTTGAAATAGGAAGGCAATCAGTAAGAAGTCCTTTTTCCCCCCTAAATTAGTTGGATAAACAGCCCTAAATATAGGGTTTGTGCTCGTGTTGCTTGGTTGTGATGGGATTTATATCCAAGCTTCAACAAAGAAGTTTTTTTTGCACCTGTTGATTTGTTCACTTCCTTATCTTTTCCTAAATTGTCCCTCTGGCCTTTGCCATTAAATTGCAAACATCTGTAAATTTTTGTTCATCAGGAAACAACTTGCTTATCTGCAAATGTTTCAAATACAAATTAACCTATTCAAAGGGGCTGGGAAGGTGGCTCAGTGGTAGAGCGCTTGCCTTGCATGCCTGAGGCCCTGGGTTCGATTCCTCAGCACCACATAAGCAAAAAGAAAAAAGCCAGAAGTGGCGCTGTGGCTCAAGTGCTAGGGCACTAGCCTTGAGCTGAAGAGCTGAGGGATAGTGCTCAGGCCCAGAGTTCAGGCCCCACAACCGGACCAAAAAACAAACAAACAAACAAATTAACCTATTCAGCATTATTCTCTAAACACTGGCTGGGTCACTATGTACCTGCCCTTGCCAACCCAGGTCCCGGTCCCAAACAATGAAGAACAACTTCTATGCTTCTGAGCCTGCTGAAATGCATAGCCAACGCTAAGTTTCCCTAACCTCTTCTTTTCTTCTTTCCTATAAGAAAACACCACAAAAGTTGTTCTCAAAGTTGTTCCAATTCCTTCTAAATGGTGATTGAACTTAATGTTTTCCTGTGTGATTTTTATCAGTAATGGTACACCTCTTTCTTTCTTTTGGAACTCTTGAGTACAAAAGTGTATTTTGATCTAATGTCTCTACTGTACCTTAGTGGGTTTTTTTTTGATAATTTACTATTTTAAATCAATAAATCTGTAACATTTATACTAATTCTAGTGAATGACTATAATCTCATGGTTATCCCATAAATTGATAGTCATTCTCAAAAGCTTACCCTTCCTCTGGCTTAAAGTTAAGACCTTGAGTGACATTTATTTATCTTTTGCTTTCTGACATTTTCCTTTATACCCTCTGGTATTTTTTCAATTAAAAGGGGTTAACTGGGAGCAAACACTATCCTTGTCTTCTGGGAGCTTATTAGAAAGAGAGACTATCAAGCTAAGGATCAAAAATAACATTTTAACAAGAGGCCAAGATGATTCCTATGCATATTAAATTTAGGATTGTAATACCTTTATACTAATATTTTCAAGTAGGATGACCTGAGGTTCTAAAGCTACACTGAACTTCAAAAGTTGCATGCTTTTCTTCTCCAGTTCTACATGTATCTATTACTATTAGGTGAATCTTCATATCATCTTCTTTTCATTCTTTTGCAGTTTTCATTTGATTGCAAGATTAATCCTTAGATGAACCCTAGGTTCCCCTGACTTACATATATTTCCTTTAGAAGACCCAAGAAATAATTTTTCCTATTCATGTTCTAAATTTTAAGGCTTATTTTTCCTATGATATTTTGTTATTGTACTTTGGAATAATTTATTTAATAAGCATTGTGATGTTTCAAGCATAAAATTTATCAATTTTATTATTTACTGCTGCAAAAAACAAATTTATTCATACATGTAAAATTTTTGTTAATTTGCTATAAAAATTTGTCATTCAGTGAGCAAACGAGTTCAATCAAAATAAAGGTCTGTCTGTTCTCTGGTTAAATTGCAGACTTGTACTGATATCAAAAAAATGTCTTGCATTTTTGCATTCAAATAAGTATAACTAGAAATCCAATCTAAGAGGAGAGGAAGATATTATTTCTGATTTAAAACTGAAGAAAAGTCAGATAAACTCTTAAATGCATTCTCACTAAACACAGAATGCATTTGGGTAAATGTCCTGTTAAAACTAGAGGCTATGAATATATATCCTGAAGTTGAGTGTTCACAGGTACTTTTCCTCTCAAAATGTTACTCAGAGCATAACTTCACAGATTGATGATGGTCATTAATGTGTATCTGCATTTGCCTAACAGGTTGTTGATTACATAGAAATTATAAATGAAAAGGTTTCAGGGAAAGGGATAAAGCTTATTCTGGAAAGCTTTTTTCCACAATTAAAACATCAGAAGCAAAACAAAACATTAAATTACTTCCTGCCTGAGAATTTCTACCTACAAGCTTAAAATATCCCTGATTTTTTTTGGGGGGGGTCTGGTCGTGGGGCCTGAACTCTGGGCTTGAGCGTTGTCCCTCAGCTCTTCAGCTCAAGGCTTGCTCTCTACCACTTGAGCCACAGCGCCACTTCTGGCTTTTTTTTTCTTTTTGCTTATGTGGTGTTGAGGAATCGAATCCAGGGCCTCAGGCATGCAAGGCAAGCGCTCTACCACTGAGCCACTTTCCCAGCCCCAAAGTATCCCTGATTTTTTAAAGCTTTCTTCTTGGTTTAGAAGGAATTATATAAAACTCTATGCCTTACAAACTTATCTCCAATAAGCTTTTACTGATCTGCTGATGAATCCAAAGTTCTACTTGTGTCAATTGCAGTCTAGTTGTGATAGTATAATGGCTTTAGGTATAATAATATGAGAAAAGTTCTTTTTTCAAAGTGTTTTCTACTAATTTCTATTTATCAAAAGTTATCTAAACTTCCTAAATGCCACAGGTTTTGAACAAAAATGGCAGAGTTGAATACTTGCTGCCAAGAACTTTGCTTCAGAAAACAAAAAATACTTTCTGTCCCTTTATAGAAAGCATTAATGAGGCATCCATACCTGAAATTTGAAATAAATATTCACTATGCATGCACAACTTTATTTATTTGCTTGTTTGGTATCATTAGTTTTACAAAGAGAATTTCAATTCAACATGTCACTTTCTATGTACAATGCATCTTGATCAAAAGCACTTCTTTCACCATTCAACACCCTCTCTCCCAACCCTACACATTCTGTCAATTGTTCTAGTTTTATTTTCACATATATGCATTGAATAAGGTGATTGCATTTGCCTATTCCTCTTCTCTTCATTCACTTAGCTGCTCCCCTTCACTCTCCAACCCCAAATATCTAGCTCCACTTTCCTTGTATGTTCCTTCTATGTTTCTTGTAAGTTGTTCAAAAACTTATAGCATTGAAATTCTCCCCTGCATTTATCATACAAGAAAATATGAGCCTCTGTTCAGTCTAGGCCTGACTTACTTCACCTGGTGTAATATGCAGAAATGAATCAAAATATATACACATATTCATATATATGTTTGTATATATAGACACATACATTTACAGTTTTTAATTTAAACTAATTAAAATGGAAGCAAATTAAAATTCACTTTATCAATTATGTGTCTTTCAAGTGATCAAAATCCCCAAGTAGCTGCTTTGGCTAGTGACTGGTTTAAGCCTTTCAATTCTTAATTTCCCCAGGAAACCACATCAGCTACTTGCCAGTATTGTCAGAAGACAAGGAAAGGAAACCAGAGGTCAGTTAAACCCACACAACATCCTTGTCCTGTTAGAAAGAAATTAAAGTGCTTACCTCATCATAGAACTCCGTGGTTGGTTCTATCCAGTAAGAAAACAATCTTGTCAGGGAAGAGGGGATTAAAAGCATCTTCTATTCCTGAGAAATTTTAATATGTATTTTATACTTAATGTACAGAAAACTTCAGTACAACTTTGAAGGTTTAAATTAATTAGATATTTTCTGTTTTAATAAGAGATTAAAAACTCTACAACTGGCACTTCTGCTTGCTCATGAATTTAGATAATAAACTTAAAGTCATTGTGAAATGCATATCCCACTATTTTGCTTTTTAATTGGTTTATTTTTCTGTCAGCAAGAAGTGAAGGAAAGTTTACCTGTTTTAATTAAGTGGTCATGCAAGCAAGTACAGGAATGATGATCATCAGATATGAATGCATTTAAAATAAAACGTGATACCTTGCAAATTGAATTTAAAAATAAAAATAGTGGCAAAATATTCTATCTAACTGATCTACTCAATTTTTGTCTATGTAAGATTAGCCTTAAAAAGATAATCATACAAAATGGATAATGCTTACATTCACTTCTGTATATTCAGAACCTATACTAGGAGAAAAAATAACTGCAAAGGGTAGGACTATATTGTTCTTTGATTTCCTAAACAATTTTATCACTAAACTTACAGCAAAGTTTTCTAATAAAAGAGAAAATAGAATCAAAGTACTACAAACTGTGTGGGTTCAATCAACAAAAATGTATACCCAGTATTGTGGAGTCAAAAAGAATATAGTCGAGCTAGAGTCAGGACTGTGTTCCACATGAGATTCTTTGAGATTCTTTCCTTTTCGTCACTTAGTCTGTTTTGTAGCTATCTAATGATGTCCTTAAGTAGTGATGAGATCTTTTCTACTCTTTCTCGCAAGTTCCTCTACTTAGTGGGTCTGAATTCATTGCACCTCTTTGTAGCGATGGTCATGTGAAGGGGTAATAGCTCATTTGTAAAATACATGATTGGCTTATACAAGCTACAGGAATGAACACATATGACACCCCAAAAGGGAAAACAATATCCAGTGGCTACATTTAGGGCACATATAGACTATCCAGGCCAAGCTCTTCTCAAGAATCTAAGAACATTTTGTGGTTGGTCATAGAAATTAATTTTCACAGGTTTGACTGATAAATATGTGTCTGCCTTACTGGCTAACCTTCAACCTATGACCAGCTACTGATTTTTTTACATTATATTACTATATACTTTCTGAAATCTTTGAGCAAATCTGTATTTTATATTTAGAGTTCTGTCTTCTAACTAACTTTTCACCTCTGTGTCATTTTATTGACTAACTTTTTTTCTCTCCTATGTTCTAACTATTAGAGGTACAGAATTTTCTAAGTAGCATGTAGGATGCTATGGGGTTGAGACTCATTTACTGCTTTCCTACACACATAGTAACTACCTTTGTTCATGTAGATAGCATAAACTGCTTTTAGAAAAGTTTATTTTTTTTCAAGTTTTGTTATTTGTATTATCATTTTGTCATAAGACCTAATTTTTATTTTCTATAGAATGGATTTAGAATGGCTTTAACTTTAGGGCCAATTTAATCTTTTCTTTACATTTCAGATAACTGGGTTTATAATAAATGTCCTAGATTATCTGTCCTCTTGATGGTTAGGTTTAGCTTTTTTTTTTTTTTTTTGGTTGATCGTGGGGCTTCAACTCTGGGCCTAGCTGCTGTCCTTGTGCTCTTCAGCTCAAGGCTAGCGCTCTACCACTTGAGCCACTGCGCCACTTCTGGTTTTCTGAGTGGTTTATTGGAGATAAGAGTCTTATGGAATTTCCTGCCTGGGCTGGCTTTGAACCGTGATCTTCAGATCTCAGCCTTCTGAGTAGCTAGGATTACAGGCATGAGCCACTAGCGCCCGCTTCAGGTTTAGCTTCTGAAAGAAGGCTCTGAGAATTTTTTTTGCATGGCATATAGGTAACTGGACATTGTTTTTCGAGGTATGGTGATCCATCTTGTACTTTTGTAGTCAGCCTATCATTCAGGAAAATTCTAACTAGGTTCTGTCTGGGAATACTTTAAATTTTTTTCTTCTTACATTGCAGTTATGGAAAGGTCTCTGAATTCCATCTCTAGTTTCTCATGAGGACAAACCATTTGTGCACAGTGTGAAGACTTTCACCATGCTAAACTCACCAGTAGTAAGAGAGTGGGAGGAAGTTCATGGCTTTTCTTGTTAGCTTTCTCCCATTTATTATACGTCTACATTCTTTATTATCACGTACCCAAAGTACTTTATATTTCTTGTCTACATTTTTAGTTTCATATAGAAAAATATAGGTAAGTAGATTCTGGTCAAAAACATTATAGATTTGAAAATAATATTGGTTTTATGCCATATATAATTGACCAAAAAAGTTATTCTTTAAAATAAAGTATTAGGTATCAACAAATTAGACTTTTAACAATCACAATTCTTTTTTGTTGTTGTTGTTGTTATTTTTTAATTTTTATTTATTTTTTATTGTGAAAATACTGTACAGAGGGGTTACAATTACATGGGCAAGATAATGAGTATATTTCTTATCAAGCATTTTAGCCTCCTCCTTTGTTTCCCCTTCCTATCCCTTCCCATCCTCTCCCCTGCCACCCCACCAAAGATGTAAAGTTCGTTTTCAGCATAACGACTTGTACTTCTCATTGCTGCAATGGGTCCACCTGTATCCTTATTCAAACGACTTGTTTTTCCCCTTCCCCTCCACAAATTATACCGACATCAAATACAGTGAAAGCAGGGGTTATACTGTGGGGGATGGACATACAAAGCAACAAAGAAATAATCTTATAAATATGTTAGAAACAATCGCATGAAAGAAAAAAAACCTTTGAATACATATCTTAGGGTTCATTTCCCTAACATCACATTATCTGACCTTTTCTGCTTGACTCAGACATATACTAGATATTGCAAATAAGGGAAACCATGGGACCTATGTTTCTTTGGGCCTGGCTTACTTCACTTAATATAATTTTTTCCAAGTTTTTCCATTTCCTAACAAATGGGGCAATGTCATTCTTTCTGATGGAGGCATAGAATTCCATTGTGTATATATACCACATTTTGTTGATCCATTCATCTACTGAGGGGCATCTGGGTTGGTTCCATATCTTAGCTATAGTAAATAATGCTGCAATAAACTTGTTCAATCACTTTGGAAAGTAGTATAGAGGTTTCTCAAAAGACTCCACATAGAGCTCCCCTATGACCCAGCAATCCCACTTTTGGGCATTTACCCAAATGTTTACAAACAAGACCACACTAAAGCTACCAGTACCACTATGTTTAACAATCACAATTCTTTTCATCCCTAAATTCTATTTTAAATTATGTTTTCAAAATGGGATTATAAATGAAATGGGCTGGGAAGGTGGCTCAGTGGTAGAGCACTTGCCTTGCATGCATGAGTCCCTGGGTTCAATTCCTCAGCACTACATAAGCAGAAAAAAAGCCTGAAGTGCCGCTGTGGCTCGAGTGGTAGAGTGCTAGCCTCGAGCTGAAGAGCTGAGGAACAGTGCCCAAGCCCAGAGTTCAGGCCCCACGACCAACAACAACAACAAAAAAAGATGAAAATTAGGAACTTGAAAGAACCTTCTTTCATCTCTTCATTTCTCCCTACCTCCTATTTTTTCCTTCCTTCCTTATTTCCTTCCTTCCTCTGTTCCTCCCTCCCTCCCTTCCTTCTTTTCTTTCTTCCTGGTTTTTTCTTCATTCTAGTACTTCACTAATGCTAAGTAAGTCCTCTGCCACTAACATTGCATCATAGCCCATTGTTAAAGTGGAAGCGTCTAATCCTCATTGCTTGTTTCTTTTATATGGTTGCACTATTGAAGAATCTAATTCTATAGTAAGTATAAGTCTCAGAGGTCCAGGCTACTCTTTGTTAAGTCATTTCGAGTAAAATATGTCCTTCAAACAGGATAATCTCCCACCTAATTCAGTTTGCCTGATTTTTTGAAGATTATGAAATGAACTCCTGCTGAGCTTTGGATGCAAAGCTTTGAAAATGGCAAAATGCAGCCACAAGAACTTTTAAGTTTCTAGATATGCTTTCTGGTCACATTTAGTCTGAATAATATTTCTGGGAGGGAAAAAATGCAATAACAGAAATGAGACAGATATAATGTATTTATTATTGATATGACATTCACAGGGACACAATGAGTTACATAGAAATCAGAAACAGTGTACTACTTTAAATATATTTGGGTAATCTGTCATTGAAGAAATTCAAACTTGTATCAATTTTAAGAAATCCTTAAAACAAATTCAAAGCAGTCCTAATGTAAAGAGTATATGCAAGTGGCTGCCATATTTTCTATGGCTAAATAATATTCCTTAACATGTACGCATACACAGTTTTGCATCTATATGTACAATATATCCATGTAATACATATTCAAATATTAATACAAAAATTATCTATACATGTATGTGAGGAAGTGTAATTTACTTTAGCTCTCTATCTGAGCTACTCAGGAAATAAAGGTCAGGAGGAACACTATTGGAAGTCAGCTCAGAAAAAATGTTAGGGGCACTCCACCTATAGTGTCTCATATCTATATTTGTACTACATGAGAGGTTTACACAGGATTATTTTAGAACAAGGCATAAGAGTGAGACTCTATTAAAAAACATCTGAAGCAAATTGGCTGATGCAAGGCTCATGTGGTAGTATGCTTAGCAATTACAAGACTAACACCCTCCCTACAACTTTAGTTGCCATCTTTAGATATAAGTCCTGTTATATTCTGTTTTCTATTTTATTAATTTTCTGATCATGAACCAATCACAGGCAATGCTCCACCCTTTGAAACATTTTATGCAAGAAATAACTAATAGAAATTTCTCATATTCTTCCTAGTATTGCTATAATACAGTCTTATGCTTCTGAATAAATATAAACACACTTAAATTTTGTTTAAATTTTAACACCATATGTACTCAATTCAATATAATGAAAGCTTCAAATAAAATTCAATTGGGAGCATTCATTCTTTTGGTAGATTAATTATGATCATTGGCATTGATTTAAGTCACAGATTTTGAATTAAACATAGAAATACATATATATAACCATATATATCATATATATATATACCATACCTATATATATATACATATATATTACCAATTTATCGCTAGGCATTACAATTATAGTTAAAACATTAACAACCACATCATTTTTTTCATTTTTATAGCAGCAAATGTAAATATATCCTTTAGATGTGATTAGCCAGTCCAAAACAGAAAACTTTATATATAATACCATGCTTCTATGATTTTTACAATGCAACTATCTATGAAAATGTGGAAGTATTGTCGAGCACTTGCTGAACTGAAGAGCTGAGGGACAGCACACAGGCCCAGAATTCAAGACAGCATAAAAAAAAATAAAGTTTTTTTTTAAAAAATGTAGAAATATTTTGCTTTTGGACATCTTATATTTCTGTATTTTAAAATTATGCATAATTTTATTGTTGTTCTTTATTCATAGAGTCAAAGTAAGGTTTTTTTTGTTAAAGAACATAATAAGTTTGCTCTAGCTTGGATATGAAATATCTGAAGAGACTTAAGCATTAAAGTCATTCCCAAGATTTGTATTATTAAGAGGCGGTAAAAATCATGAGATATGACCTATCCTAGCTACTGGAAATATCATACAGATAGTGGGAGTCTTACTACCCTCCTTTATCTTTCTGGTTACCATGAAAAGTAGCTAGCTCTACTACATTCTCCCAATCATGATATTCAGCCTAAGTCCAGAAAATAACAGAGCTATATTACCAGGGACTGACACCTCGGAACATATTAGTCACAATAACTTTTTAACTGATAATTTATTATCTCAGAAAATTTTCACAATAATAAAATGCTTTCACAATGTGATCATAGTATTCGTGTACTTAGCTTCACATCTGTTCATTTTGCAAATCCTTCCCATGAATGTGAATTTAGGCTCTTTCAACATGGTCAATATATAGCACCACTTATTTATCATTTATGTGCACAACAGGATTGCAGTGTTTACAAATGGCTGAGTAGTTCCATGGGAGAATTGTTGAATTGTTAAGAAAAAGGAGAATTAAAAACAAGCAATGTGGTGAATAATGAAAAGTATGACCTCTATTAGCATTTCTTATTTTGCACTTCAACACTCCCAATTTGCAAATCTAAATATGAATGAAACTGAAATCATTTATCACTTTGACTTGGAGATGACCTCAGATCCTTTTGGGTTAATGCTTGAAGCTTGCCTTTTTGCCATTTTTTTTTAAGATCAATTAATGTAAGCATCAGAACTGTGGTTAGAATATTTTTGAATTATTAAATTGATTTTAGCTTATTCTGCCTGGTGCATTTGTAGCTTATTAGAAAAGCAAAAGGTTGTTATAGGAAAGACTTGCAGATCTATGCACTTTGAAGACTTCCATAATAATTTAGCACTCAATATCAATTAATCTCATTTTGCTGTTGATGTCAAATTTCCTGTTATTTTAAATGTATTTTGAATTGTAGAGGAATCAGTATTGTGTAGAGAAATAAGACTTTCCGGTAAGGGTTATGCCACAGAAGATGTCTTGCATTGACTTAATCACCCTTGTTAATCTAAACATGCCAACATAATAAAGAAAAAACATCTGATAACAGGTGTTTGTTGAGACTTTTGCATAGTAATTATTTACTGCTTAAACTAAAAAATACTTTAATATTTCATTTAGCTTTTATCCCAACCAATAAGAAACTCCTAATATAGAGAGTTGATTGAACCTTAAAACTGAGGAGTTGGTATTTAGTTCTATAAATCTACTTTAATCTGAGTATAAGCCCCTTGAACAACCCCTGACCTCCCAAAATATTAGAGTAAATCCAATTTAAGCAATCATCATGGATTTATTTTATTCTTGGGATTAAGTACATATAAAGAAAAAATCATTCTTTATATTTACTTAGCTAGTCTTCCTCACTTGAGTCATATTTAAAAAATATTTCACACTTCAGATATACAAAAATATGACAAAGATAGAATATGAGTCCTCAAAAGAAAGTTGGGTAACTCACAATAATTTTCTCTCTTTATTCACAGTTCACAAATATGTGTTTCATACACTACACCTAATAATTTGGTAACAGTATTTTAATATTAAGTCATTAGCTTCAATCTGATTTAAAATTTTTTTTTATTGTTAAGATACTGTACAGAGGAATAACCGTTACATGAATAGGGTAATGATATTTTCTAAGAAGCATTGTTACCCCCTCCTTTGCTTTTCCCCTACTATCTCTTCCCTCTCCACTTACCAAAATCCTCCCTCACTTCCCCTAAAGTTGTAAAGTTTGTTTTCAACATAGTGTCTTGTACATCTCATTGTTACAATGGGTCAACCTGTATCTGTGTTTCAGCCTTTTATTATTTCCCTTCCCCTTCACAAATTAGAAAAATGTATATTCAAGATGCAAGGCACCAGAATCAGAATACAGTGCCAACACAGGTTAAACAATAGGTGGAAGAACATACAAAAGAAACAAAAAATCACATGGTACATTAAAAATACAGCAACAAAGAAAAAAACATCTTATGTCTTGGAGTTCATTTCACTTAGCATCATCTTATATGGTCATATGTACATAGCTTTTGACCTTTTCTGTTTGTCTGATAAGATTATCCTAGACATATAATAGTTATTGCAAATAAGGGAAACAATGGGACCAATATTTCTTTTGGTCTGGTACTTCACTTAATATAATTTTTACAAGTCCTTCCATTTCCTTAAAAATGGGACAATGTCATTCATTCTAAGGAAGCATAAAATTCACATACACACACAAACATATGTATAATATATATCTTGGCTATGATGCATAAGGTGTGATACATATAGTTGTGCTGGTAGCTTCAGTATGGCCTTGTTTGTGATCTTTTGGTAAATACCCAAAACTGGGATTGCTGGATCATAGGGGAGCTCTATGTGGAGTCTTTTGAGAAACCTCCTTATTGCTTTGCAAATTTATTGAACAAGTTTACACTCCTACCAACAATGTAGTAGGGTTCCCTTTTGGCCACATCCCCTCCAGCATCTGTTGTTATTAGATTCTTGATTATAGCCATTCTAACTGGGGTAAGGTGGAATCTCAATGTTGTTTTGATTTGCATTTCTTTTATGGCCAGAGAAGTTTCTTCATGTGTCTATTGGGCATTCTTATTTCCTCTTCAGAGAAGTCTGTCTTTACATCTCTAGCCCAGTTACTAATAAAGCAATTGTTTCTTTGAGGATTTGTTGTTGAGGTTTTTATCTTTTTGCCTTCTAAGTATATTTTAGATATGAGGCCCTTGTCTGTTGCATAGTTAGTGAAGATCTTCTCCCAATCTGTGAGCTTTCTATTGATCTTGCTAGCTATGTTCTTTGTCATTCAGAAGCTCTGCAGTTTCATGCAATCCCATTTGTCCAACCTTTCTTTGATTTGTTGTGTTTCTGGATCTTTATTAAGAAAATTTTGACCTGTGCCAAGGAGTCTTAGAGTCTCTTAGTCCTTACTGTAATGTTTTCAGGTTGTCTGCTTTGATTTCATGGTCTTTGATCCATTGGGAATTGATTCTGGTACAGGGTGATAGATAAAGATCTAGCTTTAGTTTTCTATAGGTGTTTAACTAATTTTGCCAGCACCACTTATGGAAGAGGCTGTCTTTCCTCCATTCTAATTTTTTAGCGCCCATATCAAAAAGTAGGTGGGTATAGGTCTGCAGGTTCATTTCTGGGTCTTCAGTTCTATTCCATTGGTCTTCAAGTCTGTTCTTGTGCCAGTACCAAGTTGTTTTGATTACTATGGCTTTGTAGTAGAGTTTGAAATTTGGCATTGATATTCCTCCAGCACTGTTCTTTCTGCTAAGGATTGTTTTTGCTATTCGGGGTCTTTTATTGTTCCATATGAATTTTCAGATTGTTTCTTCTATTTCATTGAAGAATGAGTTTGGGGTATTGATGGGTATTGCATTGAATTTGTAGATAGCCTGTGGCAGTATTGCCATTTTCATGGTGTTATTCTTTCCAATCCATGGGGTTTTTTTCCACTTCTTCAGTTCTGCTTTAATTTCTTTTTTTCAGGTTTTTAAAGTTTTCATCATTTCCCTAGTTAAGTACTAGGTATTTTATTTTTTGTGGGGCTGTTACAAAAGGAGTTGCTTTCCTGATTTCAGGTACACTCTTCTCATTATTGACAAACAGAAAAGAAATTGATTTTTGAGAGTCAATTTTATACCCTACTATTTTGCCAAAGTTTCAGATCAGCTCGAGTAAATTGGGAGTGGAGTCCATGGGGTTCTTTAAGTACAAGATCATGTCATCTGCAAAGAGGGGGAGTTTTACTTCATCTTTTCGTATTTGGATCCCTTTTATGTTTGCATCTTGTCTATTGCTCTAGCTAGGCTTTCTAATACTAAATTGAAGAGGAGTGGAGAAAGCAGACATCCTTGTCTTTTTCTTGAATTTATAGGAAATGGCTTTATCTTTTTACCATTAAGTATAATGCTGGCTGTAGGTTTGTCATACAAAGCCTTTATTATATTGAGGAATGTTCCATGGATTCTTAGTTTCTCCAGAACTTTCATCATAAGGGGGTGATGGATCTTGTCAAATGTTTTTTCCTGCATCTATTGAAATAATCGTGTGGTTCTTATCCTTACTCTTGTAAATGTGTTGAATTATATTACCTTATTGGCTTATATTAAATTTGCTTTACATCCCTGAAATGAATCTTGTTTTACCATAGTGTATGATATTTTGATGAGTTCTTGAAGTCGATTGGCCAAAATTTGGTTGAGAGGTATTGCATGTTTATCAAAGAAATAGGTCTATAGTTCTCTTTCTTTGATGAGGCAGGGGCCTGGTTTTGGGATAAGGGTTATGATGACTTCATAGAAAGACTTCAGTAGTTACCTTTCACTTTCAATTTCATTGAAGAGTTGGAGGAGTATTGATGTGAATTCTGCTTTTGAAGACCTTGTAGAATTCAGCTGTAAAGCCATCTAGTCCTGGGCCTTGTGTGTTAGGACTTTTATTGCTGTTTCTCTTTTGATGCTTGATATAGGTCTGGTTATTTGGTTTAAATCATCTTGATTTAGTGTGGGATATCAATATTTTCTAGAAATTAGTTGATTTCTTCCAGATTCTCAAACTTATTAGCATAAAGTTTTGAGAAGTATTCCCTTATAATGTTCTGAATCTTGGTTGTGTCTGTGCTGTTGTTTCCATTCTAATCTCTGAGTTTATTTATTTGGGTGTGTTCTCTTCTTTTACTGATAAGATTTGCTAAGGTCTGTCAATTTTCTTAATTTTTTGAAGAATCAACTCTTTATTTTGTTGTTGTTGTTTTTTTTTTTTTTTTAGTCTTTCTGTGTTTTTTTTTTTTTTGGACTAATTCATTTAATTGTGATTTTAGTATTAATTATTTCTTTCTATCTACTGGATTGGGGTTTGGCTTGTTGCTCATTTTCAAGGAGGTTCAGATGCCTCATTAAATTGTTGGTTTCAGATCTCCCAAATTTGTTGACATAGGAACTTTGAGCTATAAACTTGCCTCTAAGTACTGCCTTTGCTGTGGCCCAGAGGATCCGGTAATTTGTGTGTTCATTTTTGTTAAATATTATATACATTTGAATTTCCTTTCTAATCTCTTCAGTGACCCATTGGTGGTTCAACAGTGTGTTGTTCAGCCTCCACGTGTTACAAGATTTTCTTTGACTTTTGTTGTTGAATTCTAATTTTATTCCCTTGGGGTCTGAGAGAATGCAAGGCATAATTTCAATGTTTCTGAATTTGGACAAATGTCCTTTGTGACCTAATATATGATATATTTTGGAGAATGTTCTGTGTGCTGCTGAGAAAAATGTGTATTCTGATGCTGCTGGATGAAATTTTCTGTAGATGTATGTAAAGTCTAATTAGTCTATACAGTTGTTTAGATCTGAGGCTTCTCTGTTGAGTTTTTGTCAGGTTGATCTATCCATTGGGGATAGTGATGTATTAAAGTTCCCGATGATTAATGTCTTTGGATTGAAGTGAGATTGTAGGGAAAGTAATGTTTCTTGGATAAATTTGGATGCTCCATTAAATGGTGAATAGACATTTAGAATTGTAATATCCTACTGAAGGAGAGATCCCTTTATTAGTTTTTAATGACCTTCTTAATCTCTTCTAACTAATTTTAATTTGAGGTCTATATTAGCTGAGGTCTATATTAGGATTGCCACTCCCACCTGTTTATGGGGGCCTTATGCTTGGTAGATTTTATTCCAGATCGGTAGATTTTATTCCAGAGTATGTTTGTTTTTGTGTCTCTTGAAGGCAGCAGATAGAAGGATCTTGCTTTTTGATACTAGACAATCTAATTCACTTAATTGGAGAGTTAAGTCTATTAATAATGAGAGTTAGAATTGAGAAATGTTTAGTAGTTCCTGTCATGTTATTCACCTTAGGAGCTGTGACAACTGAGTTCTCCCTATGATTCTCAGATTCTCTATTTGGGTTTGTTTCTTGGTCTTTATCGTGCTATTGTTGTTTTTCTATGTGTAGGACAGCTTTAAGTATCTTTTGCGAAGCTGGTTTGGTGGAGATATAGTGTTTCAATTTTTCTTTGCCATGGAAGGTTTTTATTTGTCCCTCCATTATGAAGGAGAGTTTAGCTGAGTACAGTATTCTTGGTTGATAGTTGTTTGTCTTTAGGGCATGGCATACATCATTCCAGGCTCTTTCTGCTTTCATGGTCTCTGTTGAGAAATCTGTAGCTTTCTGACTGATTTTCTTTGATGAGTAATTGATCTTTTCTCCCTGACAGCTTTAAGGATCTTTCCCTTGGTCTCTAGTGATCCTGTGCAAATTATAATATGAAGGTAAGATGTCCTGCTCTGATCTGATCTATATGCATTCTAAAGGCTTCTTGTGCCTGAATGGGCCTATCTTTTTGCATGTTTGGGAAATTCTCATCTAGGATCATACTAAAAATTTTCCTAGACCTGTAACTTTTGTCTCTAGGTTCTCCTCTATACATTTTAACATTAAATTAGGCCTTTTGATCATGTCTTCTCTCTGTTGAATAGATCTACCATATTTCTTGGATTTGACTTGAATATTTGTCTGTTCTTTCTCTGCAATGTGTAGGCTGTCTTCAACCGAGAGATTCTATCTTCTCCATGGTCTAACCTACTGTCAAGACTTTCTTCTTCTTTTTTTTTATTTCCTTTCCTTTTAATTGGTCAGATTTAATGGCTGTAAATTCTTTGTTGGAGCTTTGTTTTAGATCTTGATTTGGTTTTCAGTGCTCATTTTCATATCCCTTAGTTGATTGATTATAGTTTCTTTGGACTCCCTTTCCTGCTGTTGAACTTCATCCTGCATTCCCTTTGTGGACTTCATGGATTTGTCCAGTTTTCTATTTGTGGATTCCATGAATGACTTTATTAATCTTTGTTTATTCTCATTCATCTCATGCAATTCCTCTATTAATCTTTGATTAGCCTCCTTCTTCTCACAAAATGCCATTATTAATCTTTGGTTAGCCTCATCATGCTTACGCATTTCCCTATCATGCTCACACAGAGCTCTTTACAGGCTTTCAATCTTTTCATTCAGCATGTATACAAGTAGTGTTTGTAGAGAAATTTGGGAACTCTCCTCTGGATTATCCATTATCTGCTCTGTTGCCTGATTATCATGACAGGGAGTTGAGATACCTGGACTTTCCATTTATCTTGTGTTTCTCCAGATTGTTCTGCCTATCAGGGTATGACGCAAAACCAATTCTGCATTAGAACACTATTTCAAGGCAAGCATCAACCCAGAGCCCTGTAGTTGCACAGATTGTTTGATGCAGTCAAAATGAGTAGAGTTAAACAACTAATATCTAGGGATCAATGGACTAAGAAAATCAAAGGAGTCAGGGGACCAGAAAATAATTGGTTTAGGGAGAATTGTGTGGAGAAAATAAGATCAAAGGAATGTGGGGAGGGAAAAGGAGAGAGAAAAGATAACTAAGTCCTAAATGCAGAGAGAGGATAAAGGCAGAAAGAAAGGAGAAGGGAGATAAAGAAAAAGAAAAAAATCAAAATAAAATAAAAAATTTAAAAATGAAACACTTAAAAATTATATAAGTATTAAGAATTAATAACACAATTAAATGAGTTAAGGTTGAGAGCTTGTGAATTGAGTAGTCAATACCTGAATTAAGTATGCACATAATGAAGGATAAGGACTAATAATCAAATATGGGCATGTATTAGGGATGAAGAGAACAGCAATTAAGTAAAGCAAGAAAAGGAAAAGAACCAAAGGGGAAAAGCATAAAAGGGGATTAAAAAATGATTTAAAATTATTTAAAAATAGAAAATATTTTTTAAAAATTAGGTAGAAAAAGAATTCTTCCTTTTTTTTTTTTTTTTTTGGTGGTGGTGGGGGGAATCTTGTGTCTCCCCCGTGTCCGCAATGAGTCTCTTGGTGGAGTCTCTGGTTTACTTGTGGTGTTTGGTTTTCCTGTGGCTTAGTAGATTTCTTGAATCAGTTTGCTTGAGAACTTCATTCTGCCTTATCAGCATGGATTTGACCCTCCTCCCAGGCTAGTTCAGTGTGTGGGGGGGGGCAATCTGCTTTGAGTGTCAAAAAGAGGAACATAGCTGCTTCCATTAGCTTGGAGTTGGTGTGAGGAAACTTGGTTGTGGGTAGGATTGTGGCCTGTCACCAATCAGTATCCTTTCCCTGAATGGTAGCTCCTGAGAAACTTATGCAGCCCAGCTGGGAGCTATTCTTAGGATTTGTGCTACCCACTTTCCAATAGATTTTTTTTAATTAAGTTTTTTATTGTGAAAATACTGTACAAAGTGGTTACAGTTACATGAGCAAGGTAATAGTACATTTCTTATCCAGCATGGTTGCCTCCTCCTTTTTTCCCCTACCATCCCTTCCCTACCACCTCCTCAGCTACATCCCCCTCCTCACCCCCTGAAGCTTTGATTGCTGTCCCCACTGCAGAGGGGTGGGGCATCCTCTGGCTCTGTTTACCCAGAGAAGAAAGTCACCTTGAGGGGAGCTTCCTCTGCTTGGGGAAGAGCAACTTTCTTTGGGGTTCAGACTCCTTTGACCTGTTGAATGGCTCCCATTGTTTTCTTCGAAGGCCTGAGTTAAGTGATAGTTGCTCTGGCCTAGGTCTTAGTATCAAAGATGGAGCAGTTCTTTGGTGGTGGGGAAGGGACTACCTTCGCATCACTGCTCTGTGAGAAGTAGTGGTACTGTCTTGTGGGGTACTCACATCTATCCCTTTGTTTCCAGGCTGCCTGTAGTCTGCAACCGTCTGGGGTCAGCATGATGAAGATTTACGCTCTTTGTCAGTTCTTGTTGGCAGAGAGTAGAATCCACTAGAACACTGTCTCTGTCACCTTTGTCCCAGTCTCTGTCTATTGATATGGTGGCAGCAGCTGCCTGCCATCATGAACACTGGAGATTGCTCAAATCTGTCTCCTCAACTGAGCTGTCTGAATTTTTCCTCTCTGGCCAAACTCTCTGCACTATGATGGCATACTTGGTGTGACTCTCTAGCCTTGGATTTTTCAATGGAACACTAAAACTGGTTTTTACAAAAGAGGTTTTTTAGCCCCCACCATCTTCCTCTGAACTCCTATTGTTTTATTCTACCCCTGAATCACATCCACAATACTAATTGCATTTATTTGTCTTAGAAATTAGATTCCAGTATGCTGTGATGGTTTTTTAGGTTTTTTTATGACCCTGAAATCCTTGAAAATAGGAAAGTTGAATACAAAAATTAGACAGTTTGTTCCAGATCCTCAGAAGGGGAGTAGGGATTGAATAGATGAAACACGCTTGTTTGTATGTGTATCTGTAAATACAAATACTGAATTATAATGTAGTAATAAATGCATGATATTGTGCATCTGATGATATGCAGAGATTTTTCGTTACTGTTAGTTGTGGGGCTTTAACTCAGAGCCTGGACACTGTCCCTGAGCCTCTTTGTGCTTAAGCCTAGCATTCTACCACTTCAGTCACAGCACTACTTCCAGTTTTTGAGTGGTTAATTGGAGCTAAGAGTCTCATGGGGACTTTTCAGGCTCTGAACTGCTGTCCTTAGATCTCAGCCCCCTGAGTAGGTAGGATTACAATCATGAGCCACCAGTGCTCTGCTTGCAGAGATGTTTAAACAAAGAAGATAGTACATCAATATGCTAGGAACAATTAAGAAGTCAGGGAACCTTAGTTATATCAACAGATTAAGTGAAATTCTAAATGTTTTGCATAACTCCATTAGATGAAATATATTCCATCATGGGTTAGAATACACATATTCATCTGTTAAGTTTGTTAACTGAAAAACAGTAGAAGTAGTGTCATCAGTGTGTGTGTGTGTACAAAAAATTGTAAAAAGAATCAGGACTCATTGGAGAAGTTACAATTTTAGCATTAAGATTGGTTGTTTACAAGGTAAGCCAGTCACGCGAAGGCATAAGTAGATGCTCAAAAATCAAGATTGAAAATGCATCCAAGGGAGACATTTGCCATCTGAAAGCGCTCCTAATAACGAAAGGTGAAACCATTTATTCAAGCAAAAAATGTAAACAGAAATACAAACAAAGGAAAAGGTAATGTATTATAATTCCAAAAATTAAATAAATACCAATGAGTCCATGCAGATCAAAAATAACTGAAGGAATACACCAAATACAAATAATACAAACTTCAGATTTCCATATAAGCAGTGTACACTAGGCCCTCATGGTGGACTCCAATCCTCCACTTGTATATATAACATGACCTGATTGTTTATTTCTTTTTCATCACTAAGTAAACTCTGTGTAGGTTTCCCAAAATTCACATATCAACTGATTGTTAATATCAGCTATAGTAAATTGATTGAGTCCACTGTGTGAACATTAGGAATAAATTGGCTATAAAATGTATGTGTATGCATTTTAATTTTTTTTTTACATTTTCAGCTGCTGAGGCATTTTGCCACTTAAGGCAGACTTCCAGCCCAGCTTTTTGGGGATGGAATCTCCTGGAGATTTCCACCTGTTTTGGATTAGAGCCTTGATCTTCCAGATCTCAGCCTTCTGAGTAGCTAAAATGAAAGGTATGAATCATCAGTGATGGACAATAATTTTTCAAATAGGTTTACTTAAATATTTATGACTACAGTACCTAGATTATTATACAAAACTAAGAATAGGACTATAAGAGATTATTTAACTTTACAAAAATTTTCTCTGATATTTTTAATCCTCTGGTTTATCTATTA
This sequence comes from Dipodomys spectabilis, assembly GCF_019054845.1. Taxonomy (NCBI): domain Eukaryota; kingdom Metazoa; phylum Chordata; class Mammalia; order Rodentia; family Heteromyidae; genus Dipodomys; species Dipodomys spectabilis. Next base: position 4,217,554 of record NW_024870792.1, read on the forward strand.
AATCAATTGAACTTTTGATGACAAAAACAATAGATTCACATGTTAACATTACTGTTTTGTAGGAAAAAATGATCAAAGTAGACAAAAAAATACAATATTAAATTAAATATATTTAAATAGCTTTGCCAAACTCTAATTAGATGCAGACCGGAATCAAAAAGTGGTTGACCATTGTGTTATCACCACTATGTTGTAAACAATCATTTTCTTTATCTGTTTCCTAATTATCATAAAAGCTGTTAGCACAAAATGAGAAACATACTACTAAATATCTGAAAATTCTATCATACTCTGCATAATTACTTACACAATCTTATGTCCATATTTCTGGCAATGGAAAGGGTTTTGTAAGAGATATTCCTCTGAAAAGAGCAGAAAGAATATGACTAATTCTTCGCTAGGTTGAAAATTTATATTCATACACAGAGCTTATTTTCTAATATTACTTTTATATGAGAGCAAAAATGAGATAGAGTTCATCTAAATTTGCTCAAGAGATACGCAATTGTGGGCAGATCATTTAAATAATTGTACTCAGTCATATTGTCTTTTCTTTAACATTCTACTTGAGAACACATAGATATATGAAAGATTAATCTAAGTAGCTACATTCCTATTTGTTTACCTGATTAAAAGGAACTTATAGAATGCCACTCTCTATATGATGGTAGTGATAACATTAAAAATCCCATAACAGTTCTCAGTAATGGAATTTCTATATATTAGAAAATATTTATTTTATAATGTATGCCAGGTCCTGTGTTAAGTATTTGGTTTGTGAAAATACTTTCTTTTTGGATCAAAATACATTTATAAGATGAGAAAGGTTCATTCTATCAGAAGTGGAGCTGTGGTTAAAGTGGTAGAACACTAGGCTTGAGCAAAGGAATCTCAGGGACAGTGACCCAGACTCTGAGTTCAAGCCTCAGAATGAGCGTAAATAAAATTAATAGTGATTACCATAATTTGTATGTTAGTAAAGTCTCAGAATAAAACGTTATCATTTTTCTTAAATTATTTTTTAGTAATTCCTAAATTCAGTTGTTCACCTATTTATAAAAATTATGAAATGAGGGGGCTGGGAAGGTGGCTCAGTGGTAGAGTGCTTGCCTTGCATGCATGAGGCCCTGGGTTCGATTCCCCAGCACCACATAAGCAGAAAAAGCTGGAAGTGGCACTTTGTCTCAAGTGGTAGGATGCTAGCCTTGAGCTGAGGAGCTTAGGGACAGTGCTCAGGCCCAGAGTTCAGGCCCCATGGCCGACAAAAAAAAAATTATGAAATGAGAGAAGCTAAGAAGTTTTCTCTATTTCTTGCTACTTCCCTAGTAACTATGCCTTATTCTTTCCTTCATTTCTTTCCTCTTCTAGTCTTCATAATTTCTTTTTTTATTGACATTAATAAAATACCTACATAGTGCTTATTAGAGGAAAATTTACTTTCCAATATTTTGCTATCCAGAATCAATGTAAATAAAATAGAGTATAACTATGATCATTCAGTACAGGCTCATAAATGTGTTAGTAGAGATATGTAAGACAAAATAAAAGCTAAGAATAGTTTGCACGAATATAAACTAAGGGGCTGGAGTTAGGGAGTTGGGGAGGTAAGGGATGGTAGTGGAAAAACAAAGGAAAGGGTAACAATGCTCAATAGGAAATGTACTCATTACCTTACTCATGTAACTGTAACCCCACTATACTGTGTCTTTACAATAAAAACATATTAAAATCATGGCAAAAATATGCATAAATGAATTTAATCAATAAATACCTTCTCATATTTATATTCAAATTATATTATAAAATAAAATCATACATAAATTAGATATTACAGAGATGTGTGTAAATGAAAATACTTAATAAATCTTAGAAGTTCATAAACGTGTTGAGGGGCTTGTAGTACTGGGGCTTGAACTCAGGGCCTAGGTGCTGTGCTTGAGCTTTTTTGGTCAAGACTAGCACTCAAATAATCCACTTCTAGCTGACGTTTGGTAATTGGAGATCAAAATCTCACAAACTTCCCTGAGTTGGTTTTGAGCATCTGTCTTTAGATCATAACCTCTTCAATAGTTAGGGTGACAGGCATGAGCCACCAATACCCGGGTAAGATCATGAAATTGCAAACATTTGTATAATAACAAATACAAATATGTTTTATAGTTTGTAAATAGTCATAAATTTTGAGAAAATAATTACAGTAAAAACTCAGGCAGAATTGGTTTCAGTAACAAAATTCTGAAAGATCAATAAAAAACACAATTATTAGTAGAATATAGATAAAAGTTATGAACAGATAAATCATAAGAAAGACAATTGAATTACAAACCAGTATATTTATTCTCAGCTTTTCATAATCAAATGAAAAACTATTCAAAATATAGCAAGTATATTAAATGGTTAAATACAAGTTGAACACGTAAATTAGGAAAGTTTAGAGTCCTAGGTTCATGCCTAAGTAGAAGGAAAAAAATCACATTAGTATTCTGTTAATGGAAATATAAATTGCATCAATTCACCAGGAAAGCAATCATGAATTAGCTAGTAAATTTGAAGTTTCACATATTCAGTTATTCTAATTATGCTTTTATGTCTATTATGTAGAAAAATTACTGGGCAGACAAAAGAAGAGAAGAATAAGTTAATGCAGTCATAACATTATATATATATATATATATAACATTATATATATATAACATTATATATATATATATAACATTATATATATATATATATATATATATATATATATACACACACACACAATCAGGTTACATAAAATGGGTGGGATTGGGAGAGATAGGAGAGAATGATGAATGGAGTATCATGGAAACAAGCATTGTTCTCATAAACTAATATCTAGTGAAACTCAGTTGTCCAACTAATTAAAGGTAATAAATACTAAATCATAACAAGAGAAAATTTATTGGTCATTTTCACAAGTACTGGCTCTTAGAATGAAAGTTTGTTTTTTGTTTTTGGGTCCAGTTATGGGGCCTGAGCTCTGGGCCTGGGCACTGTCCCTCAGCCCTTCAGCTCAAGGCTAGCACTCTACCACTGAGCCACCTTCCCAGCCCTGAAAGTTATTTTTAACCAACAAAAATATATATCTCTAGCTCTTTCTTTCTAGATATACTGAGCTTTATCATAGATGTTTGGTCTCTAAGAATATGAAAAAGTCATTCATGAGCACTTTAACCTTGGTTCCTTTTAAATATTGTGTTCATTCACCCATTCTCAATTAAACCAATGGAATTTTGTGAAGTAGTTTATTTTATAAAGATAACATTTTTTACATCCTTTTAGCAAGTAATGATAAAAGTATAATAATCAGAGGAACAAGTAGTACTAGAATCTGTCTAAAAATACATATTGGGATGTAAATTAACTTTCAGATTATCCAGTCAATATGCTTTTCAAACTGTGGTTATTGGAGTAAGAATTCTTACAAAGCTCCATTTGGAAGAATGAATGATTCACATATTTCAAAGTGTCATTGCTTTCCAATGTTTCATATAGTGATATATAGTAATATATTAAAGATGGAGACATTATGAAATTGGATCACTTTTGATTTCCTTGTTCACAAATATCACAAACCTAGATAATATAGTTCAATTATTCCATGTGCCCTAGGAACTCAGTTTAGAGACTGGATAAATCCAAATGTGTCAAGTTTCTGCTGGTACAAAATACACACACACACACACACACACACACACACACACACACACACACACACACACACCCCACATTGTTATACTCTCACACCACAATGTTGTACTGTTATCTTTTATAAGATATAGGAATGCAATCTAAAATAATGATTAAAACTTTGCTGGGCACCAGTGGCTCATGACTGTAATCCTAGCTATTTAGGAGGTTGAGATCAGAGGATTACGGTTCAAAGCCAGCCTGGGCAAGAAGGTCTGTGAGACTCTTATCTCCAACAAACAATTAGAAAACCAGAAGTGGCATTGTGGCTCAAGTGGTAGAGCTCTCACCTTTCGCTGTAGAGTTCAGGGACAGCATTCAAGTCCCATGACTGACAAAAAAAAACAAAAAAACAAAACAAAACAAAATAAAACAAAACAAAAAACTTATGATACTGGTAAATATATACATAAAATAGTTATATTTTGTCTTAGGTCATTGGAAGTTACATGCTGGACATAAATGAATTACTGTCTTTTGAAATTACTGTCAGGGAAGGTTTGTTTATATCAGCATTACAGTTAACACAGAATTTACATGTCCTATGGCATTGTGGTGAGTATAACATGGATTAGGTAGCAGAAAATATTCAGTTTCATTGTAATTTTGTGGGGTCACAGTTATGTGGTTCCATCACTGATTAAAAATAATTTTATGCAGGATATCACAGAATATGAATCTCATATTTCTTAAAAGGCTGTTGAATAAAACTTTAAAACCATGAATCCACTCAAGTTATGTCTAGAGTTTGTGGGGAAATAGACAATGTGACATAAATAAAAAATAAAATTGGTAAATTTAGATTTTATTGTAGAAAGAATGAGGATTGTAAAAATACCATTTAACATATATTTGAGGGCTTTAGGGCTGCTAATTTTTAGAAACAAAAACTTTGGGAGAGAAGGAAATGCTGACTTTTTATGGTTGTCATGACCAAGATAGTCTAGATTTATCTTTAATTGCCAAGGAAAATTAAGGTACAAATGGAAAGAAAGTGTTATCCTTAGGGGAGATGACTAGTATTTATTGTGATCCATTGACCACCAGTCCCCAAAATCCCTCTGTATCTACTGTGGCCTTAGGCAAGATGGTGAGTGTATAGGAACGCAATTTTTGAAAGTTGTATTAATCTTTTCCAGAAATAAAATGCATTTTGATTGCCCAAACAAGCTTTAATATTCTGTCACACCCAAAGAGAATTCTGTTGTGCCTTCCGAAGCTTGATGAAAGGGTTACCTTAAGTGAATTTTCTATGCAATGTTTAAACCTCTTGAATAATCTTACTGAAACACTTGACTTTACTAAGCACATAACAGATTATTTAAAGACACAATATCCTAAATACTTCTTTATATAATAGCATGTTCAGTAAATTCCTTAAACATTCAAAGCTACAGGGAAAAGAACAAACTGAAGTTACTGTGGCTTTCAAATCACTCATGGAAAATAACTTTACCAAAAATAATTACCACTAATTGTTAGCATGAGAACTTTGTTCCTACTCATGTTTCTTTTTTTCTTTTTTATTATTATTAATAAGTTTTTAATTGTGAAAATGCTATACAAATACATGAGCAAGCAAATGAGTACATTTTTTATCAAGAGTTGTTGCCTCCTCCTTTGTTTTCCCTTACCATCCCTGCCCTCCCAACTCCCCCTCTCCCACCCCTGCACCTAGCCAAAGTTATAAAGTTCGTTTTTCAACACAAAGTCTTGTACATCGCATTGTTGCAATGGGTCCACCTGTATCCCTATTTAAACAATTTGTTTTTTTCCTTCCCCTCTCCAAATTACACCAACAAAAATGTGGTCTAAGTACACAATGGAATTCTATGCCTCCATCAGAAAGAATGACATTGCCCCATTTGTTAGGCATGGAAAGATTTGGAAGGGCCTGGGAAGTTGGCTCAGTGGTAGAGCTTTTGCCTTGCATGCCTGAGGCCCTGGGTTCGATTTCTCAGCACCACATAAGAAAAAAGCCAGAAGTGGTGTTGTGGCTCAAGTGGTAGAGCGCTAACCTTGAGCTGAAGAGCTGAGGGACAGCGCCCAGGCCCAGAGTTCAGGCTCCACAACCGGACCCCCCCCCCCCAAAAAAAGGAAAGACTTGGAAAAAATTATATTAAGTGAAGTAAGACAGGCTCAAAGAAACCTAGGTCCCATGGTTTCCCTTATTTGCAATAACTAGTGTATGTCTGAGACAAGCAGAAACCCACTCATGATTCTTTAGATAAATCTTACACTTGAACATTTGTATATTTGTTACGCTATCACTTACTCTTTCTCCCTCTCCCTCCTCTCCAGATGGACTTCTGTCTCTTATTTCGTCTCTGTTTCTGAATTTGATACTTGAATAGATGCTTATCTCAGATTTTTAACCTTTCTTACTTTACTACTACTATTTGTTACCAAATATAATGTTGAAACTATGATAACCAGTAGCAGAATTTTATGCAGGTTTTCTGAAAGTAGATATCAGAAAATATCCTTGAGTCTCTTTTACTTAGTGATTTTTTTTAATATTTATTTTTTTGGGGGGGGTCCGGTCATGGGGCATGAACTCTGGGCCTGGGCCAGAGTTGAACTCTTCAGCTCAAGGCTAGCATGCTACCACTTGAGCCATAGCACCACTTCCGGCTTTTTTTTCTGCTTATGTGGTGTTGAAGAATCGAACGCAGGGCCTCATGCATGCAAGGCAAGCGCTTTACCACTGAGCCACCTACACAGCCCTACTTAGTGATTTTTTTAATACATTCTCTGACCATTTGTGTCTAAATTTAAATTTAATGAACTTTTTGTAAGAGTTTGCATATTTTTCATCCACAAACTGAAGTGTACCTTATCTAAACATTTTCTAGAACTAGCTTATAGCCATAATAATTACTTGCAAATGGTAGTTATTTTTATTTTCAAGGTTCATTTCTCTAAGAATCATTAAAGCTTCAGAATACTTATATGTGGCTGAAAAAAATCAAATTAATAAGATCCAATTATATCCAAATTTGGAAAACCTCTCCATCTGAAGAACTAGGCATCCCCTGAACTTGACTGAAGATGAAAAGGCAATTCAATAATGTGGAGCAATTATCAACTTATTTTAAACATAATCCATAAAAATAATTTGAATTCTGATCTATTAATGTGATAGTTTGGTTCATTAACCCATCACACTGACTACACAAATCTCCTCGTAATGTAACATACTGGGGAGAATCGTACTGTAATTTGTATTTTAATGATTTGCTGTCCAGCAAAGAGAAGATTGCCTCAATTTCAGTTATGTAACCACACTGTATTACCACACATGGGTACTTCTCAACAATTAGTCTGCTGAAATAAACATGAGGGCAACTCCCATAAAAATGATTTATTTTCTTTCTTAAAGAATATGCTTATCATAAATCAGCATACTATAGCATGTCACAGGAAGCATGGGTTTTGTTTCCAGTAAGTGAGAAAATGCAACCGGTCTGTTATATTTATGTTAAGGTTGGAGGAAACTATAAGAGATATTGTTATAATCATATCACTAGCAGGAAATTAAAAAGGACTTCTGGAATATTATGCCATTGCATTAAAGGTGGTCTTTTGTACACGTTAGTTCTTTGTCTTAGTGTTCCTCTTCTGATTACAAAAAAGAAAAAAATGAGAATAAAACCACATAATTTCCTCAATAGATTCAGAAAAAGCATTTGACAAGATCCAAAACCCATTTATGATGAAGGTTCTGGAAAGACTAGGAATCCATGGAACATTCCTCAATATAATAAAGGCTGTGTATGACAAACCTATAGCCAGCATTATACTTAATGGCAAAAAGCTAAAGCCATTTCCTCTAAATTCAGGAAAGAGGCAAGGATGTCTGCTTTTTCCACTCTAGCTAGAGCAATAAGATAAGATGCAAACAAAAAAGGGATCTAAATACAAAAAGATGAAGTAAAACTCTCCCTCTTTGCAGATGACATGATCTTGTACTTAAAGAACACCGTGGACTCCACTCCCAATTTACTCGAGCTTATCTGAAACTTTGGCAAAGTAGCAGGGTATAAAATTAACTCTCAAAAATCAATGACTTTTCTCTCTTTCTTTCTCTCTCTCTTTCTTTCTCTCTCTATTTCTTTCTTTCTCTCTTTCTTCCTTCCTTCCTTCCTTTCTTCCTTCCTTCCTTCCTTCCTTCCTTCCTTCCTTCCTTCCTTCCTTTCTTTCTTTCTTTCTTTCTTTCTTTCTTTCTTTCTTTCTTTCTTTCTTTCTTTCTTTCTTTCTTTCTTTCTTTCTTTCTTTCTTTCACAGTTGGGGGCTTGAACACTAGGCCTGGGTGCTGTTCCTCAGCTCTTCAGCTCAAGGCTAATGCTCTACCATTTGAGACATAGTGCTACTGCCTGTTTTCTGGTGGTTTAGGTAGATGATAGTCTCATGAACTTTTCTGACCGGGCTGTTTTTGAACAATGATCCTCAGATCTCAGCCTCATGAGTAGCTAGTATTACAAGTGTGAGCCACCAGTGCTGGGCTAAATCAAAGGATTTTCTGTATGCCAATAATGAGAAGAACACAGTTGAAATCAGCAAAGCAACTCCTTTTGTAACAGCCTCACAAAAAATAAAATACCTAGGACTTAACTAAAGAAGTGAAGGACCTCTATTAGGAAGATATCAAAAACCTGAAAAAAGAAGTTAAAGCTGAACTGAAGAAGTGGAAAACACTGTGAAAATGGCAATACTGCCAAAGGCTATCTGCAAATTCAATGCAATACCCATCAATACCCCAAACTCATTCTTCAATGAAATAGAAGAAGCAATCTGAAAATTCATATGGAACAATAAAAGACCCCAAATAGCAAAAACAATCCTTAGCAGAAAGAACAGTGCTGGAGGAATATCAATGCCAAATTTCAAACTCTACTACAAAGCCATAGTAATCAAAACAACTTGGTACTGGCACAAGAACAGACTTGAAGACCAGTGGAATAGAACTTAAGTCCCAGAAATGAACCTACAGACCTATACTCACCTACTCTTTGATATGGGCGCTAAAAAAAATAGAATGGAGGAAAGACAGCCTCTTCAGTAAATGGGGCTGGAACCTATAGAAAACTGAAGCTAGATTTTTATCTATCACCCTGTACCAGAATCAACTCCAATTGGATCAAAGACCTTGAAGTCAAAGCAGACACCCTGAAAACATTACAGGAAGGGATAGGAGAAACTCAAAGGCTCCTTGGCACATGCAAAATTTTTCTTAATAAAAACCCAGAAACACAATGAATCAAAGAAAGGTTGGACAAATAGGATTGCATGAAACTGCAGAGCTTCTGTATGGCAAAGAACACCGCTAGCAAGAAAAATAGAAAGCCCACAGACTGGGAGAAATTCTTCACTAACTATGCAACAGATAAGGGCCTCATATGTAAAATATACTTAGAACTCACAAAATTAAATCCCCCAACAACAAATCTTCAAAGAAACAACTGCCAGATTAGTAAGTGGGCCAAAGTGACTTAAAGAAAGGACAAAAAGAAACTTCTCTGAAGAGGAAATAAGAATGACCAATAGACACAAGAAGAAATGCTCAACCTCCCTAGCCATAAAAGAAATGCAAATCAAAACAGCATTGAGATTCCATCTCACCCCAGTTAGACTGGCTATAATCAAGAATCTAATAACAGATGCTGTAGGGGATGTGGCCAAAAGGGAACCATACTGCATTGTTGGTGGGAGTGCAAACTTGGTCAACCACTTTGCAAAGCAGTATGGAGGTTTCTCAAAAGACTCCACATAGAGCTTGCCTATGATCCAGCAATTCCACTTTTGGGCATTTGGACAAATGATCACAAACAAAACCATACTAAAGCTACCAGCACAACTATGTGTATCACAGCATTATTGACCATAGCTAAGATATGGAACAAACCATCAGTAAATGAATGGATCAAGAAAATGTGATATATGAAATTCTATGCCTCCATCAAAAAGAATGACACTGCCCCATTTGTTAGGAAATGTAAAAGCTTGGAAAAAATATACTAAGTGAAGTAATCAGACCCAAAGAAAGAGGTCCCATGGTTTCTCGTATTTGCAATGACTAGTATACTTCTAGGATAATCTTACTAGACAAGCAGAAAAGGTCGAAAGTTATATACATATGACCATATAAGGTGACACTAAGTGAAATTAACCCCAAGATAGGGACACAAGAGGTTTTATATTTGTTAATTTTGTTTTTAAATGTTCTTAGAATGTACTATTGACTTTATTGTTTCTTTTGTATGTTCTTGTCCCATGGTATAACCCCTGTTTTCATTGTATTCTATTTCAGTGCCCTGCATCCTGTATATACATTTTTTCTAATTTGAGGAGGGAAAGGGAAATAACTAAATGCTGAAATATGGGCACAGGTTGACCCATTGTAACAGTGAGATGTACAAGACACTATGATGAAAATGAACTTTTCAACTTGAGGGCTGGGAAGGAGGAGTTGGGGAGGTGGGAAGGGAAGGGATGGTAGGGGAAAAACAAACCAGAGGGTAACAATGCTCGATAGGAAATGTACTCATTTCCTTACTCATGTAACTCTAACCTGTCTGTACAGTATATGTACAATAAAATATATATGTTAAAAAGAAGATGATGCTAAGTGAAATGTACCCCAGGATAGGCACACAAGTGTTCTTTCTTTGTTGCCTTTGTTTTTAATGTACTATGTGATTTCTTTTTTTGTTTGTTTGTTTTGTATGTTCTTCCCTCATGGTATAGCCCGTTTTCACTTTATTTGATTCCAGTGCCCTGAATCTTGTATATACATTTCTCTAATTAGGGGAGGGCAAGTGAAATAGCACAATGCTGAAACTAGGATACAAGTTGACCCATTGTAACAATGAGATGTACAAGACAGTATGTGGAAAATGAACTTTACAACTTGGGGGGAAGGGGTTTGGGAGGTGGGAAGGGAAGGGATGGTAGAGGAAAAACAAAGGAGAGAGTAACAATGCTGAATAGGAAATATACTCATTACTTTGCTCATGTAACTAACTCCTCTGTACAGTATCTTTACAATATTATGTATATATATATATACATATATATATATATAAAAGAACAAAAAAACAAAAACAAAAAATGAAAAGATGCCTGATACACAATGTTAGTTGTTTCATATAAGTTGATAGTCAACCTAATATTGAAAAAACGGAATTCAGTCAGGACATTCACTGTGTACAATATATTTGGTGGCTGATATTTTTAGTTAAATAAAAAATTCAAAGAAAATAAATGAAAAAAAGGATCCTTAAATTCAATGTAAAGCTTGAACTTTAAATTTACTTCCCTTGATTTGAGCATGAATATTTGTAAATAAGTCAGAGTATATTAGAGTTATTTAATGTTGACAGGATCTCATACTTGAGGGACATGGAATAAAAATTTCAGGCAATTATTAGGATGGAGATATTTCTACGTACTGACACAGGATTATCATGTATTGCACACTCCTGTATCGTTTTACTACTTGTCCTCAGATGCTAAAACATTGAAGTAAATTGAATTTTTTTTGCACTGTTCTCCCATATATGCATATCTGTGAAAAAACAAATGACAATGCTCAATACTGTTTCTTGAAATTATATTGTTATTATCTTTAAGTCGTTGAAGGAGTTACTCTTCAACCAATCAATTTAGAAATACAACGCATCTTGATCAATGTCACTGCTTTCATCATTCTTTTCCATCCCTAACAACCCAGCTCCTCCCCTCCATTTTGTGAGTTTTGTAGGATATACGTTCAGTATTATGGTTGCATTTCCTAACCCCTTCCTCTCCCCTGGTCCCACCTCCCCACACCCCATTCTTTCCAGTTCCAGTTTCCTGGTAGGACTGTGAGGTTTTGTTTGTTTGATTTTATTGACCATTATTATTATTATTGCCTCATTGTCATTGTACCCAACTGTTCTACAACTATCATTTTTAATAGCTGAGAGTCTCAAAAGGCCTGGTTAATTGAGTTTCCCAGGTACTATGTAATTCATTTCTGGTTTTGCTTATAGTCAACATATTTAGCAATTTTTTTGCAATAGCATTTAGTTTCCATTAGCTGCTGTCTTAACAAATTACTTCAAGCAGGGTGGCATAAAATCATGGGAATTTATTGTTAAGCAGGGTTTTTTTTTTGCCTATAAGTCTGAAATCAAGGTGTAAGCAAGCCATGCTTTCTCTGAAACCTGTAAGGAACTTGTTCTACTTAACTGCCAGTATTTTGCTGGAAATCTTGGGTATGTATGATTTACAGATGTGTAAATCTGATTTCTATCTCATTAGATATCTTAGCAGTTCTCTTTGTGTTTTCTGTGGTACCAGAGTCCTATTCTTATAGCAGTAATAATATTGGATTATTGTTCTCTCTGCGGAAGTATAGTTTGTATGATCTAATTTCATCTGTACATATCCTATTATTTCCAAATAAATTACAGATATTTTATGCTCTAGGGCACATGGTAGGGCACATAATTTTTTTAGTGACACAATTCAATCAATACCAAATAGTAAGTTGATCATATCTAGTCATAATTATACTTTCTATAAAAAAGACAGAAATACATATTACAACTTTAGAAAAACCTATAGAGTAACAAGATGGTTTATATCATATTATCAGCATTCTCTTTGTTAAAAACAAATCCAAGCAGTTTAGAAAATGTTTTGGGTTCATTGTCATTCTCAAAAATAACTCAATTATAATCATAACAATATTTAATCACAAATATGTGCATCATATTGGAAAAATCAACCTGAAACAATTTTTTTCAGAAATTAGGGACAGAATAACCTTGAACAAAGAACATTGGACCTGGAATTTTTAAATGATATCATCTTTACAATCATTATTCATGAATATACTCACAATATAAGGTCAATATATATTTATCTATACTAATGAGTACATTCTGCCTACACACTACAATCCTTTCTTGCAACTGGCTCTTAGATACTTGTAACTGGCTCTTAGAGTAAGCTAGTAAGCAAATAAAACTTTGAAAAAATGCATTAAGTCATAAGTAAAGTGTAAACAAAATACAGAATGTGATCTACTTAGCTTGTATACATTTAAACATGTTTTAAAGTAAAACACCTCTGAAATCCAAGCATTACAGTAACCCTATAATATGTAAAACATTCTGATATATACTTAGCATTCCAAATGGTTGGAATATGATTCCAAGTGTTTAATGATTTGTTCCCAATGCAGTATAGCCAAGCAAGCTACAGGTGCACACTACACAGGTTTAATAGATTGTCATGGAAGCATAATAGTGGGCTTATAACTTGAATATATAAGTATTAAAACATTAATATTTATTTGTATTATTATTGAGAAAAATATTAATTATCTTTTTTTGTCTTGCATGAGAAGTATTCCTCTGCAGGCTCATGTGTTGTAGACTTGATTCCCAGGTCATGAGGTTGGGACGTGCTGGAGACTTGGTGATGGCTTGTCTTGTCTCTGGCCTCTCCTATCTTACTGTGCCTCTTGACTAAGATGAGTTGATTTTGCTTCACTGCACACTGCATCATAAAGTTGAATATGGCCATGGGAAATTAGTTACTTATATATTGAAACCTCTAAAATTTAGTGTCAAAAATTATTCTTCACTCTTTTATGTTTTATTGAACCAATGGTCATACTGACTGAAAGTCTAATGCATATTTTCAAAACACTTGATATATATTGAGAAATTATTGAATTTGTTCATACACAAAATGATCAAAATTTAACAGTAGTTAAAGAAACCACAGGATTGGGCTTTATAGTATACAATTAAGGAATTAAAGATAACTAAAATTACAAAAGAAGTGAATATATCTGTCATCTATCTATCTATTCATCTATCATCTATCCATGAACACAATACTTTACATATAATCTTCTTCATGTTTATGTATTTATTATCTCTATAGAACTATCATATACTATATCATGAGTCACAATGAGTATCATTAATGTATATAGGTTATTTGATCTTATATATGTAAACCGATATGTATTATATCTTTCAAGTGGCACTTGATCTTTCACATTTTGTCTGATAATTTTGAGGGGTTGTATACTTGATTGGTTTTAAATCTGAATCAACAAGCATTTATTTTGAAGTCTTTAGTGCCTTTGGATTAGAAAATTCAATTATTAATAAAATTTGGTAAATATCTCTGATGAGAAAATGTTAGTGTCAAGATTAATAAGTAATTAAAAGCATCATTGAATACTTTATTTGCCTTGTAAATGATTTCACAGTATGAGTATATTTATAAGAAAAAGAAATAGGATATTTGTGGCTAGTTTACATTTCCAAATAAATACTTCTTTTGGATTTTATATGATTTTTAAAAATAAGTTAATCATTACTTAGAAGATTTCTAGAATATGTGTTTGAAAATCTCTTGTAATTACAAGATAATCACAACAATGTGAAGCAAATGTCCTCAGAAATTATTTTGATATTTTAATCTATTTGATTGATTTTGCAGTCAAGTATATGGAGATATATTTGTGCTAGAAATATTTATAACAATTTTTCATTACTTTTCTCTTATACAGACTTTAAACCATCTAACTAATATTAATTGTTGAGTTATTTGAAATAAAGTTTTGAATTTTTTTATATGTTCTGCAACAAGTTTTGCTTACAGAAAGGATAAAATAAACAATAATATAAATATGACATTTTTAGGAAGTGATTCTATAATACAGAATATGTAGAATGAAATGAAATATATTAATGGTTTTTTCTATATTTGTATCATTGTGTTATTTTTCAATTAGATGAACTGTAGAATTCATTTATCCAACATATATCTTCATTAACTTTTGGAAGATTCGATAAATAATGTCTTAACATTGAAAGTGAACTGTTGACAGATTTATACACAAAAGTTATAAGAAAGTAACTGTAATCTATCAATTCAAGGTCTATGCCCATCTTGAGCATATTGGTCAATGTATCCAAGGATGGTTAACTTTATAGTTATACCTGTCTTTGAAAACCACAACTTTACAATTTATAGGAACAAAGTAAACAATTGAGTGTTTCAACTAGTAGCTCTTGTTTCTAGAACATGTTGTTTCCAATTAATTATTACACAAACATGCATAATTTTCAGGGTTTATTTACTAAAAAAGAATGGAGTAGGAGAGCAGGTATATTTAAATAAACTCATGCAAAGTCAGTGATTGTAAGGCCTGAATTAGACAAACCACTGCTGACAAGAAACCTATGCTACTTTCAGCCTGACTCTTTTGTTGTTTTTAAACACTAAAAAATAACACAAATGACTCAAATAAAAGAACAATATAATAATTCAAAATCGAGTGTTAATGGAATCTGTGTAGTGCAACACTATAAAATATTCAGAGCAATGAGTTGTCACTTCTACTTGTAAGAGATAAATGAGGAAAACAATATTTCTCTTAAGAGTACCAACCTTGGTTTGTATTACTAGTAATAGTCTGTAATACAGAAGAATATGAAAAGTTTAAAAATATAATTCAAGTTGATTTTAAACAACACCTAAAAGACATTCTATGCTGAAGATTTATTGTTATGCCATGATAATTGTTAAAGAATATAAAATTTTGTTTAATGTGAAATGTCTTGATTCTAAGCAGTACTATAATTGACTATGTCATGTTATACAGATGGATCCATTCCAAGCATATAAATTTATAGTAATAAGCAGATGATCTTAAATACAAGCGTTTTAAAACTTTTCTTGTTTGAGGTGATCAAAAATGCTTTTCACCCTCAACACTCAGCTGCAAGGTGCTTTGAAGATGCTATGGCATTTACTGTAAGTATCTTTAACAAATCTCTGTTGTCCTTGGCTTGTTGTCTTTAGGGATTGGTATATAGATTAGAAAGGCTGTTGTAGGTGACTTCAATGTGTTATTTAACTTTGATGCTACAGAGTTTTCTTTAACCACTACAAGCTTGCTGACCTCTGTCCTTTAGTGGAAAAAATTCATCTAAAAATGAAATTTTCCTTAGAACATTCTGGAGTGTTAGAACATGAATCTAAAATTGCATTACTGCTTGTTCTTCACTGACTTGTGGTTTCAGTGTGCTCCCATAACCTAGTATTTAAATAATTATCTTTCTTCCTATAAAACACTAAGTTAGAAAAGGATGAATATTCCTTAATTTCACTTAAAAGTTTCTCTTGTTTGTTCATTTATATGTCTTTGGGAACATAAGGAGAGGCACAGAAATGGATGGACAAATAGTAAACAAATGCAGCAGTGGTGCTCTCTAAACACTATGTTGAATATGAACTATAACATAATTTGTGGTTGGGGATTAGAGGGAAAAATTGAGAGGGGGGAATGGGTGCCATTTCTCAAAATAAATGAACTCTTGACCTGACTTATACAACTGTAACACTATGTAAATCACTTTTTAATAACAATAAAAATTTAAAACAAATTTGCTTACAATGATTCAGAAATGGACATCAATATAAATGTTCTTTCTTTTTTTTTTTTTTTTTGCCAGTCGTGAGGCCAGAACTCTGGGTCTGAGCGCTGTCCCTCAGCTCTTCAGCTCAAGACTAGTGCTCTACCACTTGAGCCACAGCACTACTTCTGGCTTTTTCTGCTTATGTGGTCCTCATGCATGCAAGGCAAGCACTCTACAACTGAGCCACTTTCCCAGCTGTAAATGTTCATTTTTATTGAAATACTATTTCATTATAAAAATTAAGTGAACTCATTTTTTGTGAGAAGAGTGATATACATTGTTTTCAATTCTTATGTTTTGTCAGTTTAATGATATATTGCTTTTCATAAAGAATAAAGGCAAGAAAATAATTTTTTTCAGAATAGAAATATGTTTTTAATAGGTATACTGAAACAACAGGATAATGACCAAACAAACTTAGTGAAGGTATAGTATTGCAGCTTAAAAAAAAACCTACTATAATTTACCTTTATTTTTAATTGTGAAAATACCATACAGAGGGTTTACATTACATGGGCAAGGTAATGAGTACATGTCTTATCAAGCATTGCTGCCTCCTCCTTTGTTTCCCCTTCCCATCTCTTCCCATATTCCCTCCCTTGCCCCCAAAGTTGTAAAGTTCGTTTTTCAACATAATGACTTGTACATCTCATTGTTGCAACGGGTCCACCTGTATCCCTAGTTAAACGATTTGTTTTTTTCCCTTCGCCTCCACAAAGTATACCAACATCAAATACAGAGAAAACAGGGGTATACTGTGGGAGAGGGACATACAAAGCAACAAAGAAATCACCTTATAAACATGTTAGAACCAATCGCAAAAAAGAAAAAAAAAACATTTGAATCCCTATCTTAGGGTTTATTTCGCCTAACATCAACTTATCTGACCAGACATATACTAGTTATTGAAAATAAGGGGAACTATGAGACCTATGTTTCTTTGGGCCTGGCTTACTTCACTTAATATAATTTTTTCCAAATCTTTCCATTTTCTAACAAATGTGGCAATGTCATTCTTTCTGATGGAGGCATAGAATTCCACTGTGTATATGTACCACATTTTCTTGATCCATTCATCTACTGAAGGGCATTTGGATTCATTTTAGGGATGCAAAGCTGGTTCAATATACGCAAATCAGTTAATATAATTCATCACATCAAGTAGAGCAAGGATAAGAATAACATGGTTATCCCAATAGATACAGAAAAAGCATTTGACAAGATCCAACACCCTTTTATGATGAAGGTTCTGGAAAAATTAGGAATCCAGGAACATTCCTCAATACAATAAAGGCTGTATGTCCACTCTTGTCACTCCTCTTCAGTTTAGAATTAGAATGCCTAGCTACAGCAATAAGACAAGATGCAAACATAAAAAAGAATCCAAATAGGGAAAGATGAAGTAAAACTCTCCCTCTTTGCAGATGACATATATTTAAAGAATCCCACGGACTCCAGTCCCAAATTACTCAAGCTGATTCAAAACTTTGGCAAAGTAGCAGGGTATAAAATTGACCCGCAAAAACCAATGGCTTTTCGGTATGCCACCAATAAGATGGATCTTAAATAGCTGTACCTTAAGATTTTTTAAGGACTCCTCTCCAAACTGCCTTCCTTACTTAATGTACTGTTCTACATGGGTACTTAGCATGTAATTTTTGTACATTTCTGTGAGTATGTGTTGTGTTTTTGCCTTCTTGATGATAGCTCTTCTGAATGGAGTAAAGTGAAACATTCATATAATTTTGATGTGCATTTTCTAAGTGGCTAATGACATTGAATATTTTAAGTTAATAAAATATTTATTGATTTTCTTATCAGTCATTTGCACTTAATTTGGGAGCTTGCTGTCCACTTCATTTGCCCACTTGTTGATTGACTTTTTTGTTCTTGTTGTGTTTCTATTTTTTTCAGTTTTTCTATTCACTCCTACATAGATAAATAACTCGCAAAATTTTTCTCCCATTCTGTAGGTAGTCAATTCACTGTGGCAATTGTTTCATTTGCTGTTTAGAACCTAGAACTGTGTGTGTGTGTGTGTGTGTGTGTATGCGCGAGCACGCATGTGTACATGCTCACCAGTCACGGATCTTGAACTTGGCCTTGGCATTATCCCTGAGATTTTTCTGCTCAAGGCTAGTTTTCCACCACTTGAGCCACAGCTCTACTTCTGGCTTTTTGGTGGTTAATTGGAAATGAGAGACTCACAGACTTTCTTAACTGGACTGGCTTCAAACCACAATCCTCAGATCTCAGAGTCCTGAATAGCTAGGACTACAGTTGTTAGCCATCAGGACCTAATTTAAGAACTTAAAAAAAAGATACAATGTCTTTTGTTATTTCTTGTTATCATTTCCAGAGGTTATTAGAGCCCTCATAATAATATTTTTTATCATGAACTACTTTCCCTAGCAGTTGTATTATTTCAGGTATTATCCTAAGACTACTTATTTTGAATGAATCTTTTACAGGAAGAGAGATAAGTATTTAGATAGATTTTTAAGTATTTGTATGCTAAATTTTCCATCATTATTTGTTAAGTGGATATCTCCAACATATGTTTTGTTGCACCTTTGTCGAGATGGATGCAAGCAAATTTGTTCCTGTGCATGATTGTATCTTTTGAGCACAGGTCAACTTTTTAGTTATTGTATATTTTTCTTAGATTTTTTTTCCCTGTATTTGACTAATTTTCCAAAAATGCAATCAAACATACTTGACTTTTAAATAATGCAGGTAGAATTATTGTGGCACACAATTCACAAAAGTCAAGAATGCTTGATTTGATTTGAGTTAATTGCTTAGATTAAATGAAAACACACTATAATTATAAGAATATATAATATAATAATAGTTACATTGGAAATATTCTCTTGATTTTCATGTACATAAACTTGCTTTCAAAGATGTTAATGACAATTTTATTGGAAATTATGTTTATAACTTGAAATTGTTAGAAGTGGTGTATTTTGTCTATATAGTGTAAACTCACAACTCTTTGGTTAGGTGTCATAGTATATGCCCTTTACAATAATTAGGTTAATTTAAGAAATAAATTTACTATTCATAGAATAAATTCATTTAATGACTTTATATATCTATCTTGAAATCAACATCCTTTAGATTTGGATCTTTTATTTATCATTCGTGAGGCTTGAACTCTGGACTTGGGCATCGTTCCTGCACTCTTCAGCTCAAGGTGAGCACTTTACCACTTGAGCCACAGGGTCACTTCTGGTTTTCAGTGTTTTATTGGAGATAAGAGTCTAACAGACTTTCCTGAATGGGCTGGCTTTGAACTGCGATCCTCAGATCTCTGCCTCCTGAGTTGCTAAGATTACAGGCATGAGCCATCAATGCCCAGCTTGAGTCTTTTATTCACTATTCTTGAATTTTTCACAAACTGAATGTTTCAGAGTAGTGATTGTCAAAATTAGTAAGTTCTCTTATACTTGGAATACTTCTAGAGGCCTAAAATACTCTTCTTGCTGATTTTTCCCTTCTTGTATTTTTTCCCAACTACCAATCTTTATAATGATTCAAAGATAGTTCCATAGAACTTATATGGGTTACATTCTAAAACTATACACACACACACACACACACACACACACACACACACACACACACACACACACACATATAGTTTTCAAGGACATGATAGTGACATACATAATGACTTTTAGTAAATTCAAACATAAATGTCAATGCAAGAAATCATATCAGTGTTGTCATCTATTTACTACTCTTTATGAAATGAGGTCCACATTTCCAGATATGTTTAAACTAGTGAAGAAGATGAGTAGGATTTACTTCATATTAAAGTGAAACAAGTAAAAGTTTCTGAGAACAAGAGAGGAAAAGATCAGGTTAAGCATTAGTTTATGAGAACTTCATTAGTTATTATCTTCAAGGTAAATGACAGAATTCTACTGCATTATTTTTATATTGCTATTTGAAATATTCATTTTAACGTGTATATATTCTTAGTTTATGTTATATTCTTCCATATTTTTATTATGCAGGATGAACTATATTGAAAGCTAATAGATGAAACTTTCAAAATTAGTGAATAATGCATACATTTTTGTCAGCTTAACATCTATGTTTTTCTCATTTGTGTTATTCTTTTCCTATTCATAGACTATTGTTCATGTGGGATGGACCCCATGCTTAGCAACTTTTTAAAATCACAGCCCATGCTCACAAAGTGAAAGCAACTCATCATACAATCTGGACTTGATGCCCCAGTGATAATCATATTTTTTTTTTAAATTTTACTGGTCTTTGGTACATTGAACAAAGTAATCTTCTTTCACTATTGCCAGGGTTACTTGGATACTCATGGGAAAGCCTGGGTCAAAATGCAGGAAGGACAAAAAATAAAACAGATATGGGATAGTAAGATCATGATAGCATGATTAATCTCCTGGAAAGCATACCACTGAAAGATTCATGTTTAATAGAGATTATCATCACCACAACAGTGATGGTTTTTTATTGTTTATAAATAAATTCAATCCTACTATGTTACCACCTATTAGAGGCTTTTAGCACTCTGGAAAGTAACTCTGACTTAAAAACAATTGTAAGCCAAACACTGGTGTCTCACACCTGTAATCCTAGCTACTCAGGAGGATGAGATCTGAGGATCAAAATTCAAAGCCAGCACAGGCAGAAAAGTCCATGAGATTCTTATTTCCAATTAACCACTAGAAAACTGGAAGTGGCAATGTTGCTCAAAGTGGTAGAGTGCTAGCCCAAAAATTAGGTATTTATTTGACATGTAAAGATTATAGACAGAATTTCACTATTGACATAATCCTATTTATTCACCAAAGTTTTTAACAAAGCAATCAAAATTTGTAAGATATTTTTATAACACTTCTATATTTACTGAAACAAAAATAGAGATATGATAAATAGCCGATCTATGCTTGAGATTTGATAGAAGTTGGTCCTTAGGGAAAAAGTTAGTACAGAATTATGGCCTGATTTCTGACTAATGTGCCTTTTTTGTTCAAATAAATACAATTGTCAATATTTTTTTTCAAAAAAAGAGGCAAAAACTATAGTTGTTCTAATAAAAATCAAAGAAAAATCTCCCTTGATGCTCATCGTTAAAGAAAGATTGAAAATTAGAGCAATAACTAGCATCTAATCTTACAAGGATTTATGATATCCACATATTCTTAAGCAAAAAAATAGCTTTTTAACACCTGTTACAGAAGCAAAGGGAGCAAGTTCTTGGAGGCAACAGTGAAGCTAGTTCATAAACCAGTCTTTTTAGAACTAGATATGAGAAAAATCCCTCCTAATCCCATCACACATATAAGGCTTATTCTAGTTCTAGAGTTTTACATGAAGAAAAATTTAAAAATCAATCAAGCTACTCTAGTTTAAAAATTAATGAGAATTTGGTTGCCAAGAACGATTTTATTTTTTATTATTTTATTTTTTTAAATTTTTGTCAGGACTTGAAGCGCTCTACCCCATGAGCCACAGTGCCACTTTCAGTTTTCTGGTGGTGAATTGGAGAAAAGAGTCTCATGGACTTACCTGCCCGGACTGGCTTTGAACCACGATCCTCAGATCTCTCAGCCTCCTGAGTAGCTAGGAATACAGGCATGAGCCACCAACGCCCGGCAAGAAAAAATTTTTTACCTTGAAGGAAAAAAATGGGATTAAAAACAAAACTCGAAATTACTATTTGCTAAGGAGTTTGAGAGGATTGGACAAGGAACTTGAAGTGCTTCAACAGACAAAAGCACTATTCATACATAAATGGAAATAACATCTATAATGTCTGGGAGATTATTTTCTTATATTCTGTAAAAGATAATTATTTGAAGTAAACACAGTAAACATTATTGAAAGTGTATCATATGCTCCATGTTATTGGGAGATTATTACCATATATATTTATATATATGAAGTAATATGTTAAGTGATTATAATACTGGGTTGAGTTTCATAATAGCAGCCACTAAATGGAATAACTCTATAGTTAAATATGGCAATTTACCCAAAAGGTCAAGAAGATAAAATAGCAGAAGAAAATTTCTTTCATTTAAAAAAGGCATAAATTAATACTGAAAGGACAGATGAAACTTTAGAAAACAATTGAAAACACAGTTGACGCAAGTCAGTCTAGATGAGGATAAAAAAAGTCATATATGAGACATCCATCCTATATTCATGTACAAAGACAAAGAATGAAAAAAAATGAAAAAAGAAGACTATATACCATAAAATACTACTCATAAGAATGTTTCTATGATCCTATAATAATAAAACGGAAATACCTATAAAAGTATTTCCCCAAATAAGCATAATCCTGGTTAAAAGGATACAGTTAGTTGGAAGGGGAAATATTATAATAGAACATAAAAGCAGTTTTAAAAAATGCAAATGGAAAATTACTGATAGAAATACAGATGATTTTGTAGAATTTTTTTTTCCTGTTCTTGGGGCTTGAATTCAGGGCCTTATCCCTGAGCCTGTTTGTGCTCAAAGCTAGCACTGCACCATTTGAGCCTCAGCACCACTTCTGACTTTTCCTGAGTAGTTTATTGGTGATAAAAGTCTTATGGACACTCCTGCCCTGGCTGGTTTTGAACTTGGATTCTCAGATCTCATCTTGAGTAGCTAGGATTACAGGCAAGAGCCACTGTCTCCTGGTTGTACATTCAAAAATATATTCAGTAAGGAAACACATTAGTAAAAGTATAGATTTAAAGAAATCTATCATTCCAAAATGACATAATTAATACTTGTGAAATAGTACATATTAAAAACTCAAAAGGAACCAGGATTAGCCAAATGCTGAGACATGGAACAAGTTTCTGTATATTTCAAATGATTGATATCATAGAACATAAGTTTTCTGATAATCAGGAAATTGTTACAATTTACAAACTAAGTCTATAGGGAAAAAAAACAAATGCTAAGAAATCAAATATCACACAGTTCATGTATGACAGAAAAGATTAAGGAATTAAGAAACTATTTTTATTGGAGTTCTTGATTATAGCAATTCTAACTGGTGTGAGGTGGTATCTCAGTATTGTTTTGATCTGCGTTTCTTTTATGGCTAAAGAGGTTCAGCATTTCTTCATGTATCTATTGGCCATCCTTCTTTCCTCTTCAGAGACGTTTCTCTTTAAGTCTTTATCCCACTTATTTATTGGGCAGTTGTTTTTTTGAAAATTTGTTGTTGGGGGATTTAATTTTTTGAGTTCCATGTATATTTTAGATATGAGACCTTTGTCCTTTGTATGGCTAGCGAAGATCTTCTCCGGATGTAGACAGAAGGAATCCTTACTGCATTGGTGGGAGTGTAAACTTGTTCAACTACTTTGGAAAGTAGTATGAGGTTCCTCAAAAGACTCCATGTAGAGCTCCCCTATGACCCAGCAATCCCACTTTTGGGCATTTACCCAAATGATCACAAACAAGACCATACCAAAGCTACCAGCACAACTCTGTTTATTGCAGCATTATTTACCATAGCTAAAATATGGAACCAACCCAGATGCTCCTCAGTAGATGAATGGATCTAGAAAATGTGGCATATATACACAATGGAATTCTATGCCTCTATCAGAAAGAATGACACTGCCCCATTTGTTAGGAAATGGAAAGACTTGGAAAAAATCATATTAAGTGAAGTAAGCTGGGCCCAAGGAAACATAGGTCCCATGGTTTCCCTTATTTGCAATTACTAGTATATGTCTGAGGCAAGCAGAAACCATCAGATAAGTTGAAGTTAGGTGAAATGAACACCTAGATAAGGACTCAAATGGTTTTTCTTTCTTGCAATTTTTTCTAACATATTTGTAAGATGATTTTTTTGTTGATTTGTATGTCCCTCTCCCATGGTATAACCCCTGTTTTCACTGTATTTGATGTTGGTATACTTTGTGGAGGGAAGGGAAAAAACAATTTAAATAGGGATACAGATGGACCCATTGCAACAATGAGATGTACAAGATGTTATGTCGAAAAACGAACTTTACAACTTTGCAGGAGGTGGAGTGGGTGGGGGGTCTGGGGGGGGAATGGGAAGGGAGGGGAAAAGGAAACAAAGGCAGAGGCTACAATGCTTGATAAGAAATGTACTCAGGGGCTGGGAAGGTGGCTCAGTGGTAGAGTGCTTGCTTTGCATGCATGAGGCCCTGGGTTCCATTCCTCAGCACCACATAAGCAAACAGAAAAAAGCTGTAAGTGGCACTGTGGCTCAAGTGGTAGAGAGCTAGCCTTGAGCTGAAGAGCTGAGGGACAGCGCCCAGGCCAAGAGTTCAGGCCCCACGACCGGACCCCCCCCCCCGAAAAAAAAAAAAAAGAAATGTACTCATTACCTTGCCCATGTAATTGTAACCCCTCTGTACGGTATTTTCACAATTTAAAAAAAAAAAAACTATTTTTAATAATGTTTTAGCTCTATCTTCATATCTTGATATCTTTTATTTTCATTTATATCCTCATTTTTCTTATTAAATTCATTGTATTATTAGATCCCTTGTGGTTTGGAACTAATGAAATATATACATATATAGAATAAATTAAAGAATATCAATTTCAATATTGAGGTACCACCCAAATTAATGCTGTGCATAAAAATTTAAGTCTTTTTATTTATTTAGATTTTATTCCAATTTTTAAAAATTCCACATTTGGGGGCTGGGAAGGTGGCTCAGTGGTAGAGCTCTTGCCTTGCATGCCTGAGGCCCTGGGTTCGATTCCCAGCACCACATAAGCAAAAAGAAAAAAGCCGGAAGTGGCGCTGTGGCTCAAGTGGTAGAGCGCTAGCCTTGAGCTGAAGAGCTGAGGGACAGCGCCCAGGCCCAGAGTTCAGGCCCCACGACTGGACCCAAAAAAAAAAAATTCCACATTTGCTAAGGGTAAATATGAATGGGAATTTCCTAGAATTCCAGGCTAACTCCCTGTATACCTGATTTCATCTAAAAAATCCTGACTTTTGCCTTTGTTCCTTTTGCTATGCACGCTTATTATATGTTTGCTTTTTCCCATTTGCATGTTGTGTATTCTCTAAGACTCAATGTAAATTTTACCTCTAATTTTATTTCATGTTTTGAGAATGCCTGGAAAACTAACACCTGTAAATTGTATCTGACTTGATAGAGGAATGTAGCATCAGGCAAATCAACAATTGTCAGATTCTAATATTCAAATACAATATACGTGTCTCTAGATGACTGGCCCTCCCCACTGCAGGACATCCACCAACCATCACCACCAACAATTTTAGGAATTAAGCAGGACCAGCCTTTTGTTCACATTCTAGTTTCAGTAAATCCCTAGGGAAATATATTGAATAATTCCTTAGATATAAATTAAAGTGTTTTCCAAAAGTATACTCTTATTTGTATTACTCAAAATGTTTATTAATGAATTTTAATCATGTAATCTTTGAAATGATTATTTTATCTCAAATAAAAATCACATTAAAGGTATTTTTAAGTCAGGCAATAGTAGTTCACACCTGTGACCCTAACTTCTTAAGAGAGGAGATCTGAAGATCCCAGCTCAAAGTCAGCCAGACCAGGAAAGTCTGTGACACTCTAATCTCCAGTTAATTACCAAATAAAGATGGTATTGGAGCTCTGCTTTAAGTGGTAGAGTGCTAGCCTTGAACAAAAGAAGTTCAGGGGCAGTGCCAAGACTCTGAATTCAGGCCCTAGGACCAGAACAACAGCAACAACAACAAAAGTATATTTTAAATAATAGAACGAAAGGTGCAAATCCAATGTATACTTTAAATCGTGGATAATTTGGAATCATTATTTTTGTCAATACAATTTGATGAAATATAGTAATACAGAAAGGTGTTATGAGTATTAGATTTTATTTATGAGTAAGATTTTATTCCAAGCACTATACTATATGGTACTGTCTGTGATTATATAATTTTGAGAAAACAATTTTTAAATGAAGCTCATATTCATATAAGAATAAAGGCAATAAATTCCAGAAGAGACACATGCTTCTGTTACTGAGTTGAAGTAACTTACAATCATAGAATTCAGAATTTTATGAAATAGAATAAATCTTGTATTAAAATGTAGGCAAACAGGTCATTATATTAATCACATTTCTATCTCTTCAGTTCATAACTTATGGTGGACTTCATCCTAGGCCTGTTTGTTTTTTTTTTTAACTTGTCTCTAAAATGTTGTAGTTCAGCCATCCGTTATCTATTTAACACATCTCAGTGAATTTATTTCCTTTGTAAATAACCTTCATTGGCCCATTAATCCTATTACTCCCAGCTAGATTTTAATTTCTCTCATCATAAAAACAGACATTGACACAAGAAATATTCTATCAGTATTGATAGTACTAGCTTCTAAATCTCAACATAGTTATTTATCTAGCTTAAACATAAAATTCACATTTGATAACATGAAAATATTTAGTAGAGTTAGAAGATAAAATATAATACCAGGTCAGTTATTATTTCCAAATAAAATAATATCTAAAAACTGTAGATATATGTCATTTTGATAATTTGACATGCAATTTTCTTAGATATAATGTTATAATTATATATAAGTTGTGTTGATATTTCTTTAATATATAGTCTTTCATCTTGACAAAAATGCCCACTGTTAATTTTAATAACCAACTTCACTCTATAGCATTTTTTTGCCCCTTTTCTGAATTCTTCTGTTAAAGTAAAGAAATTCCAACATTCATTGTTCTCATTGATGTTTGATATTTCTTTAATTATTTTTAATTTTAAAGAAATTCCAACATTCATTGTTCTCATTGATGTTTGATATTTCTTTAATTATTTTTAATTTATGGTGGAGTTAGTCTAGAGTATATAGTTTGTACAAAAATCAATACAGTATATTATGATGTCTTAAAATAGTACTTCTGGTTATTTAAATCACATTGTGTAAAAACAAAGCAATCTTAGAAAGGAAAATGATATTTTACAGACAATTGGTTAGCAGCGTTATTCAGACATTGCCTTCGAGCCAGATTTGCCAGGATATAGAAAGGCTGCCAAGAGTCTATGTGATAGCAGTGGCAGTTAGCTTCTTGGGATTTGCATATTGAAAGTTACTCACCTCATCATGAAATAAACAAAACTGAAAGCACTCTAAGAAAGTGCACAGTAATTCAGATTAAAACTACAGTTTCTTTAACAAATGGTGCTGGCAAATTGGCTATACACATGTAGAAAATTGAACTTGGATCCTTATATATCACCCTGCATCAGAATCAACTCCAAATGCATCAAAGGCCTTAACATAAAATCAGATACCCTGAAAATATTAACAGGAAGCAATAGGGGAAAACACTAGGGTTCCTTGCCACAGGTTGAAACTTTCTCAATAAAGACCCAGAAACACAACAACTCAAAAGAAGTTTGGATAAATGGGCTTGCATTAAACCATAGAGCTTCTGCATGGCAAAGGGCATTGCTAGCAAGATAAATAGAAAGCCCAAAGATTGTGAGATCTTCACTAGCCCTACAACAGACAGTGGCCTCATATTTACAATATACTTAGGGCTTGAGAAACTAAGGCCCCCAAAACAAAGCTACAAAGAAACAATCAACCCATTAATAAGTGGGTTAATGGCCAATAGACACATGGAATATTCAACATCTCTAGCCATCAAAGAAATTCAAAATAAGCCAGTTGCTGGTGCCTCATGCCTGTAATCCTATCTACTCAGGAGGCTGAGATCTGAGGATGACAGTTCAAAGCTAACCCGGGCAGAAAATTCCATGAGATTCTTTTTTTTTTTTTAAGCAGGTTAATAGTTTTATTACTTTTAATTCTTTTTTGTAAATTTTTTTATTGTGAACATACTGTACAGAGGGGTTACAATTACATGGGCAAGATAATGAGTACATTTCTTATCAAGCGTTGTAGCCTCCTCCTTTGTTTACCATTCAGTCCATGAGATTCTTATCTCCAATTAACCACTAGAAAACCAGAAGTGGTTTTGTGGCTCAAGTAGTAGAATGCTTGCCTTGAGCTGAGCAGTGCAGAGATGGCACCCAAGCCCTGAGTTCAAGCCCCACAACAGACAAAAAAAAAAAATGCAAATCAAAACCACATTGAAATTCCAACACACCCCAGTTAAAATGGCCATTATCAAAAAAACTAATAATAATAGATGCTGGTGGGGATGTGGACAAAAGGGAACACTACTGCACTGTTGGTAGGAATGTAAATTTGTTCAACCACTCTGGAAAGCAGTATGGAGATTCTTCAAAAGGCTAAACACAGAGCTCCCCTATGATCCCGCAATCCCACTCCAGGGTATCTACCCAAATGACCCAAACAAGACCACACTAAAGCTACCAGCTCAACTATTCTCATTGCCACATTATTTACCATAGCCAAGACATGGAATCAACCCAGATGCCCCTCTGTGGATGAATGGACCAAGAAAATGTAGTATGTAAATACAATGGAATTCCATGCTTCCATCAGAACGAATGACATTGCCTCATTTGTAAGGAAATGTAAAGACTTGGAAAAATAAATTAAGTGAAGTAAGCCAGACCCAAAGAAACATAGGTTGCCTGGTTTCCCTCATTTGTAATAATTAATATGTGTCTAGCAAAAGATCACAATAGCTCAATAGCTATGTCTATATGGCCATATAAAATAATGCTAATCGAAATGAACTCCAAGATATGAAAACAAGGGTTTTCTTTTTTTTTAATGTACTTTATGCAGTTATTTATTTATTTTTGCTGTCCCTCCCCTCCCTTTGCCTTATCATCCGTTGTCACTTTCTGATTTCAGTACCCTTTGCATTGCTTGTAAGTTTATCTGATTTGGGGATGGGAAGGGCAATCACAGAAATGGCGAGACAAAGGACAAAGATTGAACCAATGCCACAGTGATACCCACAAGACACCAGGTTTCCACTGAACTCTACAACTTGGTGGCGAGGGGAGTAGGGGGAAAGACATAGCTGAAGACATTGAGGGAGGGAGTAACAATTTGACATTTCCTTCCTTATGTAACTGTAATCCCTCTGTTCACCACCTTTACCATAAATATAAATAAAGATTATGACAGGAAAAAAGACTATGATAAAAGTTGTATTATAAATAAAGTTTATGAGAGACAGGAAAAAAGACTGATAAAAGTTGTATTATTAATTGTACTTTGTGGGCACATATTCTTTCTTCATAAGTAGTCATTCACAATGAAGGAAAATCTGACTTTCAGTTTCTGTGTGAGTCCATTCCATTAGGGAGTCTCTTTCCTATCTCGCTCCCTCCCTCCCTCCCTCCCTTCTTTCCTTCCTTCCTTCCTTCCTTCCTTGCTTCCTTCCTTCCTTCCTTCCTTCCTTCCTTCCTTCCTTCCTTCCTTCCTTCCTTCCTTCCTTCCTTGCTTCTTCCTCACTCCCTCCCTCCTCTCTCTCTGACTCAATCTGTAGCTTTCTCTACCTGTCTTTACTTTTTTTATAAATCAAAATACAATGGAAAGTTCAATGCTGTGGGTTGTGTCAAAGTGCTTATTTTCCAGTGTGTAATAAAAGGATTAGGCAAACCCTATTTTAATAATAAATATATCTTAATAATACCATTAAACAAATGTGTCCTCCACATAAATTCCTAAAATGAACCTTGATCTTAATGAGAAATTATTAGTAGGTAAGTACAGTAAGAAGGGTAATGAAGGTCTCACCTTTTAAAGGAGACACCCAAATGCTACCTACTCTCCACCACGTGAAAATATTGGAAAGATGACTGTCAGCAAGCTAGGGTGAGAGCCACATCCAGAACCTGACTTTGCTGGCATTGTGATCTTGGGCTTCCAGACTTTAGAACTATGACAAAATAGATGGCTGTGTTTTGAACCACCCCATCTGCTTTATTATCACAACCTGAAAAGATAAAGGCATATAATAACAGAATTAATAATAGGCATCATTTATGATAAATCTTTCAATTAGGAATTCTGAGAATGATATTTCAGGGGAATGTTTTCTATTTCTGGAAACCACCTGTAACAATCTTTAAATTAGCTGGAATTACATATAATTAACAGGCGTTTTAAAAAACAAATTTCTAACCCTTTAATAAAATATGTGAAGTTAAAAATTTCCAAAGTATTATATTTGTTGTTGACTTTATAGCACCTTAATCAAAACCATAAATTTTATAAAGTAACACATTTTTATCTTTGAAATTTTTGGTTTTAAGAAATTCCTTAATATGTAATTATTCTAATTTGCCTTAGCCTGAGATATATTATTATGATTGATAAGAATAGAAAACATTTTTATGGTAACTGTCATATTGCAGTATAAGGACTAGTGTAAAGTGATAAACACTGAATAAACTACTAAAGAAAAACACACTGTAGATTATTCTGATTAGTCATGTGAATGTGATTAATTTTAAGTGTATATGGGATATCTATCTATCTACTCATATTTGCCAAAATTCCTTCTTTTCTCATACATATATAGACTTGTATTTGATCTATAAGTGATAATTCATGATGCACTGAAATTTAAATATTTCAAATATGTTTTAGAACAAAACAAATTGTCTAGCTCTGGTGAAGGGATCACTATTTGTTTCATAAGAGAAAAATAATATTGATTTTATATTTACATGCTTGTATGCAAATACATTCATAATTTGAACAAACTTTGAAATCTCAACTGTTTCTATGAAAGTTTAATGTATTTATTCCTTGTATTTTATGCTTTATAATTTTTTAAATTTACTTGTATTTTTTGGGAGGTGATGTCAAAGGGGTTACAATTACATAAGTAAGGTGATGAGTACATTTTTTGGTCAAACATTGCTACCCCCTCCCTGTTTTCCCATTTTCCCTCTCCTCTCCTCCCCCCTCCAAGTTGTAAAGTTCATTTCCAACATAGTTTCTTGTGAATACTGTTGTTATATTGGTTCACCCTTTGTTCTCTGTCTCCCCTCCCTTCCCCAAAATAGAAGGCAGCACCCTATTTGTAAGGAAATAGAAAGACTTTGAAAAAATCATATTAAGTGAAGACACATAGATTCCATGAATTCCCTCATTTGTAATAATTAGTACATGTCTAGGATATTCCTAGCAGAGAATCACAATAGCTCAATAGCTATGTACATATAACCATTTGAAAGAAACTCCAAGATATAGAAACATGAGGGTTTTTTTTTGTTACTTTCTTTCTTTCTTTTAATATACTGAAGCTTTATTTCTTTTTTCTTTTTTTCCCTTTGGCTTATCCTCTATTGTCACTGTGTTTGTTTGTTTTTGGTACCCTGTGTTTATATACCTTTATTGGATATTTAAAAAATTTTAACAGAAGAACATCTTAGCTCTACCTTACAAATGGATTCTGCACACTGAGACATCACTTCCTAACTACATTTTAATATTCTCTATTGTGTGTTCTACTAGGAATATATTAAAACGTACTTACTGTTTCTAGCCAGTCTTTAGTGCTTTTGTTTCTGGCCCAGATTCCAATCTAGAACAAACAATAAATTCTTTTCTTCATTATCTTTGCTGTTGTGTCTCCAATGGTATTATAATAGCTGAGCAGATCCCTGTGGTGTCATTGTTATATTACATCTTCAGACATAAAACAAGATTATTCTTCCCTAGTCTGAGGTCAAAGATAAGATTCCTTTATTTACATCCTAAACTCAAACTAGGAAATTAATTGTTTCTCTTCAAGGTATACTTTCTTCAACATCTTCCCGAACTTATATGCTATAAAAAGCCAAATATTCAGTGGATTTTGAAAAAGTGCAGCTCCCTACTGAAATAAAAAATTAAAACTGTAATATTTAGATAAAAATTGTAAAGAATCCCATAAATAACAAAGAATAAAAACTCCAATGGAAGTTTTAATGTTCTTCCCAATGCATGATCTAAGCCTTCAGATATGAAGTTTCACCTTAACGTAATTTGTCTATTGGCCTAATG
Source organism: Dipodomys spectabilis (assembly GCF_019054845.1). Taxonomy (NCBI): domain Eukaryota; kingdom Metazoa; phylum Chordata; class Mammalia; order Rodentia; family Heteromyidae; genus Dipodomys; species Dipodomys spectabilis. The sequence continues at coordinate 4,249,709 of NW_024870792.1, forward strand.
TAAATTATGCAGTAATGTAGTATAGAAAGATACACCAGAGATTTAGAGAGCCTAGTTTTATTTATGATACCAAAAGTGTAAACATACCTACAAGTAGACTCCTATAGTACACATTAGCTTCATTAGGAATGAATAGATTATACAATTGTCTACAATTTTCCTACATCTTCACATGAAATTAGAATACAAGACTAAATTTAAAAGCAAAGATTGATGTCCATATAACCATATAAGATGATACCAAGTGAAATGAACTCCAAAACAAGACATAAAGTTTTTCTTTGTTGTTGTTTTTAATGTGATATCTTGTTTCTTTGTATGTTCTTCCCCCTATGGTATATCTCAATTGTCACTGTATTTGATTTTGGTACCCTGGTATTGAATATAAGTTTACCTGAATTAGGGAGGGGAGGGGAACCACAGAATGGTGAGACAAAGGACAAGGGAGGAACCAATGCAACAGTGATATTCACAAGACAACATGTTGGAAATGATCTGTACAACTCATGGAGGACGGAAAACAGGGGGGAAAGTAGGAAAACGAGAGAAGGAATTACAAATTTGACAAGAATTGTACTCATTACCTTATGTAGCTGTGAACCCTCTATACATCACCTTGACAATAAAAAAATAGATAAAAACATAGATTATACTTCCTTACTGCTAAGGATAATAGTCAGTTTTAAAGGTGAACATTTGTTTGATAAGCATTTATACATTAAGAATACAAGAGCAATACATTTCCAATTTACTTAGCAGTTCTTAGCACCCTTTGAAAATGTCATTGAATGAATAAGTTCTGAATTCTGTTACTGTCTTCCTGTTACATGACTGGTCTTGTAATAACAACTGAAAAAGAAAGAAACTAACAAGTAAAACATTTACTGTCAAAGATAGTTCAGTCTAGATTAGAAAGGGTAGAAGTAAGACAAATGATTTTCCTATGTTCCAGGAACAGCACATTTTATTAGGGTAAATTAGATGTTTAAGCAGTTTTATTTCAACGTGTCTGTACATTGTACCTTGGTCAAACTCATTTCTGTTTTCACTCTTCCTCATAACCCTTCCAGTCTCAGCAAGCTTCATTGTTGCATTTTCACACATGTGCATATAGTTTTTGACCATACTCACAGTTCTTTACGCATCTGACCCATCTCTTTCCCTCTTTCCCATCTCATTGTCCTAAACAGGAACTGTTTTATATTCCTATCATTAGTGCATGCTGATTGTTCAAAGAGTTTTAGCTATGGTATTTCACACATAACTCTAACGTTTTCTTTTCTTCCTTACCTTTCTAATCTCTTCAAAGAGTCCCATAATTATAAATATGTAAAAACCTACACACACACATATATGAATGTATATACATATGTACATATGCTCCTGTATCTATTTATTTATATATTTTTTGTAAAAGATCTAGCAGCCACATATGAGAGGAAAATATGGATTTTTTTTCTTCTGACATGGCTTACTTCACTCAACCTGATGGTCTCTAGTTCCATCCATATTACTGCAAATAACTTTATTTCACACACACACACACACACACACACACACACACACACACACACACACACATACACACATCTGTATATAGATATCTACCTATATAGATATAGACATAGATATAGATAGATATTCCATATTTTCTTGAACCATTCTTCACTTGTACAACTTCTGGGCTGTTCCCTCATCTTAGCTATTGGAAATAGTACTGTAGTAAGCATGAGTGTGAAGGTGCTTCTTTTTAAGGGGTATTATCTTGATTGTCAGTAGACTATGGATTTCAGCCCTATAAATTCTGAAGCCAAAGTAATTAGTTTCCTACTTAGTAATAAGTGGATTAGGAAAATCTGTGAACTATGACAATCTGTTAAATCTTAAGTTTTTCACCAAATAAAATTTTTCAATAAAACTTCTGGTCATTGTGATGTGGAAAGGCAATTATCCAGTCAATTGTGTCAAAATGGAGACGTTTCAGTTAAGTGTAAGTCTCAGAGAACCTACCTTTAACTATGTCTTAGCAGAAAATAATCTTTTAAGGTTTATTTGGGTTTTATCAACATAGTGCAGTATATCTTTACATTATGGAACCTTGGCATTTTGTTTTGTGCTGTTGCAATAAAATTCTCCACTCAGTGAGAATGAGCAGTTGAGCAGGTTCTGTAACAAGCTGACTGGGCTATTATCTTCAGTTTATCTTTCTTATCCCAAGAATAAGCCTTAAGCTTTTTATTCAAAATGTACCTATTAAGCAAACAATAATATGTCATTAATAACTAAAGATATACCTTATCATAAAAATATAAGAAATATCCTACCTCAAGCAACATACAGGTAAGTATGTAGAAAAATAATATTTAGAATATTGTCTTAAAAAGAATATATTACATGCTAACAGATTATATACATATTAATTACTGACTTTAAAGATTTAAGTAATGGCTTTACAGAAAAGAAGCATTGGAAAAAAAAAAGAAGCATTTTAAAGGAATGACAAGTATTTGGCAAACCAAATATACTCTTACCCAGGTATTATAAATTCTCATTTATTCACCTTTTCAGTGTTTGCAATGAACAGTATGGTTACTTCCTGGAAAAATAATTAGCAAAATATATTTGGAAATAGTTCTATAAATAAGTATACTATCAATAGTTGTTCTTCTACAATAGTTGTTCTTGTACTTGCCTAGAACAAGAGGAAATTCAGAGAATCACCAGCAGCTGCTAGTGCAGGGACTACTAGCAACTTGAAGTGGTTTGCAAGAGACTGACAAAATTTGATAAATATAAAGGAGAGAGAGAGAGATGTTTATTAAAAGAGATTATTACACTGGGCAAAGATGGCTCATGCCTGTAATCCTAGTTACTCAGGATGCTGAGATCTGAGGGTCGCAGTTCAAAGCCAGCACTGGCAGGAAAGTCTGTGAGACTCTGATCTCCAATAAACCACTCTGAAAACCTAAGTGGCACTGTGGCTCAAGTGATAGAGTGCTAGCTTTGAGCTGAAGTGCTGAGGGACAGCACCCAGGCCCAGAGTTCAAGCCCCATGACTGACAAAAAAAAAAAAAGAGAGAGAGAGATTATTACTGTGAAATATTATGAAGTATTGAAGTGAGCTGTGTTCTCTGATGGGGAATAAAAGCTATTTGAGAACATAGAAAGATATGGAGGAGTAGAAAATGACTCTCAGAATTGGCAATTTGTATATAAGTATAAATAGATCCAGTAGATACACAACTGCACAAAAGCATATCCCAGAAAGGAAATTTAGGGATTATTCTAAATCTTAACTTTTAGTTATTTTAAATGACTTACAGGATGCAAAGAAATTATACTCATTAGGTACACAATTGGATAATTTCAGCATATTATATTTGTAGGGTTCATCATCTTGTTAAATAAACATGAAATCCAGAAGAAAACTTTCTAAATTTCAGAAGGTACTGTAATACATGTTTCCCAACTCATCCCTTATGCAAGTTTCTTGTCTTGTGATGAATAAAAGGAATTGTCATTTCTTGAGGAAAAAAAAAAAACATTAGGACAGTAAGTCCAATGGGACATTATAATACACAATATAAAGCCAATATAAAAAAACATAATCACTATTCTACAATCTCTTCACTTCTTAATTTATAATTTCATGATTTTATAATAAACGATATAGGAATGACTCTCATTGAGTTTGTCTTCAGTGACTGGGATGAAGCAGATATCATGCCTTTAAAAGTTTTTCAGAGTCATGCCAAGCAACAAAGCATCCACCTAAGAGAGTTCAATACATAACTATCCAGATGCTCACCATTTGTAAACTACTCCCTGGGTGTAAGTGAAGTATTTTGGCAATGTGTCAATGTGTTAATAAGCATTGTTCTGTTTTATATACTTTCACATCTTTGAAGTATTAAAGAGTAATCATTTCAGCACACCTTGATCATAATCATCACTAAGCAATCAACATGCAAATCTTCTTATGGTGCTAACTTCCATGCTGAGTTCATTAACACCTTTGGAAATTGAGAATTAATTGATCATGATCATGATTTGATATTTTATGCAATAGCAGAGTCACTCTACATCTTAGTTTGCTTTTAATATACTGTTAAATGTCACATTCATCAACCTAGAAAAAAACATAAGCAGTATATACTCTAAAATTCCATCTTAAGAATAAATTCATTACATATTATTCAACTTTTCAAAACTACGGCCTAACTTTAATGCACAGAATAGATTTCTGGAAATTTCTAGCATATTTTATACTAATCGATTTTTATTTTTTATTTATTTATTTATTTTTGTCAGTCATGGGTCCTGAACTCTGGGCCTGCGGTGCTGTCCTTCAGCTCTTTAGCTCAAGTCTAGAGCTCTACCACTTGAGCTTCCAGGTTTTTTCTGCTTTTGTAATGCTGAGGAATCAAATCCAAGCATAGAAGGCAAGCACTCTACCACTGAGCTACCTTCCTAGCCCAATGTTTTTTATAGTTCTTTTTACATATGTGTCTGTCTGTCTGTCTGTGTGTATACCTATATGTACAAATGGAATAGTTAAGAGTTTACCACTAATAAAGTTGTGATTTGGGGGGATTAAATTCTGTTTTCACACTGCACTTCTTATTGCTTATCAGAACTTCATAGTCAATTACATATCAAATCAGAATTAACATTAAACCTGTATATATATATATATATATATATATATATATATTTATAAAAAGCTTAATTTACTATAAAGTAATTGAAAATAAAATAAAATAAAAATTAAAGAAGACCATATTTTATCTTATTACAGATCATCTTGTGTAAACAGAGAAGTTACAATACTTATAATACACCACAGTCTATTTTCATAGCCACTTTTTTACATTATTAGCCTCACCACAGTGTACTCAGTAAAACTTTATATAAGATCAAAAGTAGTTAAGAATCATGTTTTTTAAAAAAATCCTTTCAGAGCCTACTGGCATCCTTATTCAGTACAATGAAGGAGCTGTAATTATAACATAGACCTTATTTCACTTTTCTATCTGTTGCTGTAACAATTGTAAATAAAATTACAACTAAAGTGCTACAACTGTAATGATCCCTTGAAATTAAGGAATGAACAGATTGTATCCCTGTATTCTTTCCCATTCACCCTGATGTTCTTCCTATTGACTTTTTTTTCTTTAGTCCTAGGGCTTGAACTCTGGGTCTGGGTGCTGTTCCTCAGCTCTTCAGCTCAAAGCTAGTGCTCTGCCACTTGGGCCATAGTTCCACTTCCTGGTTTTTCTGTTTATGTGGTGCTGAGGAATTGAACCCAGGGCCTCATGAATGTGAGGCAAATACTGAGGCACCATCCCAGCCCTCCCTATTGACTTCTAGTAATTATATATCTGCATTATTTTCTTTGAAATAATTATTAAAAAATAAACCAATAATTTAACTGGGATTTAATTATAAGCACTCATGAACAATTTTCAATTACTGAACGCTCAATATAAACTAATTTGCAATTCTATTTTTTTTTAATCATAGCTTAAACTATTATCAAGCAGAGTGTTGAAAATAAGGGTGTAGAAAATCTAGTCATTCATGAACATTGAATGAATGATATCATTCATTTCATCGTATAAAATGACAAAAGTAGAAAATATTTGGAAACAAAATAAATGCAGTTTTCATATGAACCTCCAATTTCTCAAGCAGGAATTAAGAAATAAGCTTTTTAATTACTAAAATACAAAATATCAAGACCTATTCAAGAGGCTAACAGTAATTAGAATTTCATGTCAATAAATCTGTACAGTTTTATAAACAAAGAAAAATGATTTCAAATAAATGACCTTTAATTGTAAAAAAAATCTAGAAAAAACAAATAAACCAGATTATTCTAGATATAGAATTAATTGATATCACAGTGGAAGCAAAAAATGCCTAGGAAAGGGAAAAGATCGATTAAATGAATTTCTCATTCTTTAAAAATACAGAGAAAAATTATAATATCCAGCTAGTCTAAGGAAAACAAATGGCCATAAAATGCAAAACTACTCAATAAAATGTGAGCAAACCTAATGCAAAAGCACATTATTTTGCTTAACCTCATCTTATCTGACCTTTTCTGCTTGTTAAGCGAAATTAACCTCAAGATAGGGTCACGTGTTTGTTTTTTTTTCTTTCTTGCTATTGTTTTTAACATATTTATAAGGTACCATGTGAATTTTGTGTTGCTTTGTATGTCCCTCCTTCAGAGTATAACCCCTGTTTTCACTGTATTTGGTGTTGGTATAATTTGGGGAGGGGAAGGGGAAAAAATTGTTTCAATAGGGGTACAGGTTGACCCATTGCAACAATGAGATGTACAAGATGCTATGTTGTAAAACGAACTTTATAATTGAGGTGGGGACCGGGGTGAGGAGGAGTGTAGTGGAGGAGGTGGGAGGGAAGGGATGGTAGGGGAAAAGGAGGCAACAATGCTTGATAAGAAATGTACTCACTACCTTGCTCATGTAACTGTAACCACTCTGTACAGTATTTTCACAATAAAAACTTACTTTTTAAAAAAGCACATTATGAGGAATATTTTTCCATTAATCAAACAGAATTCATCCCAGGAACGTGGAGTTAATTTGTCACGTGAAAAACAAATTTTAAAAATATCATCCTTCCTCAATAAATGAAGGAAAATGCAATGTGATGACTTCAATGAGTGGAAACAAGGTAAGTATAAAATTTCAACATTTTCTAATGTAAAAACTATGAACAAACTAGGCATAGAAATAATGTACTGAGTAAAACTTCATGTGAAATAAAAAATAGTTTAGAATCATGGTTTGTAATCCATGTATGACAAATTATCAAGTAACATTATGCTAAATACACAGATCTGAACTAAAACACATATACCTCCCTCTGCCCCTCCTAATTGAGTGGTCAATACAAATTGTTTCATAACAAATTATCTTGAATTAATGAAATGATTTAAATATCATAGAAGTTCAAGTATCTATCTTTTTTCACAGTGCTATTTTTCAAATCCTTTAAATAAATAAAATGATGACATTTGATATAATTAGGTTTAAAAAAACCTCATGAATCTAATAGTTTGTATTTAACAAATGACCACAGTTTTAGAGGGAAAAAAAGTCCATAATGAATAGCTACAGCAAATGTCATCTCTTACTAAGCCCCTTTTATTTATTTAGTAGAGAAAACATTAACAGAAATCTAGACACATTAGGACAGTATAATAATCCCATCACATTAATGATGCAGATGGCACAGGGAGGTTAATGACATCCAAAGTGAACATGTTCAGCTCACCATATTCTTTCTTCAGATACTGCTCCACTTCCATAGACAACACACATGTTATCCTCTTTCTTGTCTTAAAAAATGTTGCATATGAGCATATATCATCCTTAATAAAGGTAACTAAATCACTCATTTCAGACTAACACCTTAAATAAATAATTTCACATTTAGAGTGATGCTTTTCTCCTTATATTTTAACTCTTGGGTTCTTGGGTTAATTTCTATATGAAAACATTGAAGAATTACTAAATATAAACTATTAGTGTATAGTTAGGAAATACTGCCACAATTGCCCACAAGTTAAAGATTTGGTCTTCAAGTTGGTTGAGTGAAGAGGAAGTTGTGGAAACCAAGAGGTGAAGGCTAGGGACAAGTCTTCTGCTCATTGAGAAAGTGCCCTTCAGAAAAGGTCAGATAAGTTGATGTTAGGTGAAATGAACCCCAAGATAAGTATTCAAATGTTTTTTTCTTTCATTCGATTGTTTCTAACATATTTATAAGATGATTTCTTTTTGCTTTGTATGTCCCTCCCCCACGGTATAACCCCTGCTTTCACTGTATTTGATGTTGATATAATTTGTGGAGAGGAAGGGAAAAAACAAATTGTTTAAATAGTGATACAGATGGACCCATTGCAACGATGAGATGTACAAGTCATTATATCGAAAAATGAACTTTACAACTTTGGCTGACAGGGTGGGGTTGTAATAGGGGTATGAGGGGGGGGAGGAGGAGATGGATGGGAAGGGATGGGAAAGGGAAACAAAGGAGGAGGCAACAATGCTTGATAAGAAATGTACTCATTAACTTGCCCATGTAATTGTAACCCGCTGTACGGTATTTTCAAAATATATAAAAAAAAAAGAATGGAGAGACCCTATCACTTCCTTTTCCTCTCTTTCTTCTTCTCTTTCACTTCTTAGATTTGTCCTAGCATGTGTTCCCTTCTGTGACATCTGCAGGATTCTAGGCTCAAGAGCAATGGGGACAATTGAGCATGGACCAGTGTATCCAGAACTGTGAGTCAAAATAAACATTTTTGCCTTAAAAGTGGATTATCTTGGCTTATGTTACAGTGAAAGGAAGGTGACTATAACATGCCTCTTAAATTATATGAAGTATCATCATTTATTATATGATATTACTAACTGGATCAACTTCATATATATTACATATAGATAAGTGTACTAAGTCCAAATATCTTTCTTTAGTTCTTCCCTTATGGTTTCTGTATTGCACTGGAAAATAGTGATTAATAACCAAATAATCACAGCTATAAAGTTACAGCTGAATAACTGAACTACCTACCATAGAGAGATGTTATGTTAACAGGGCAACTGTTTTTCAAAAACAAATGTATTAAACAACAACAACAACAAATCACTGATGTAAATAGTTTGTTTCATAGGACAAAAATTTTGGAAGGTATTACCTATGTAGTGGCCAGTTTTAGAATGCTTTTCATGGTGTACTGAGGAATATGGATTGGATGTGAAAATTACAATCATGGAAATCCATTGAATGTTTAAAATAACTTTGTAATTGCATGCAAGGCAGACTTGAGTAGCTTAAAGGAAATGAGTAGATTGAGTAAGAAAATCTTATGAATAAAGTAGAAGGTGTTGAGGTCAATTTAGAGCATTGACAATTGGAATTTAGTGTTTTGGGAATTGCTGATATAGGAGTGGATTTTTATTAATATGAATCCCTGTTATTAATTATGGCTTGCTTATCAAATGGGCATTGTTGCAGTTCCTAATATGATGCAGTTGGTATTCTATAGTTTCTTAATGACATTTGACCAATTTATTTTTTCAAATAAATAGATATTATTATTAAAAATAGGTATTAACACTAAAAACCCACTTTTTCAGAACAGAATTATTTTCCAATTTTTCCAATGCCATATTGTATTGGAAGGAAACTAAGGACACTTAACTGATTAAGAAATTCTTCAAACTGTTTATAGTATTAGGTACTATGTCATTATAGCACTAAGTCATATACATTTCTAAAAAATATAAAAAACTTATTAACAATGAAAAGTAAGCTTATAATCTTTACACTAAATAATTTAATTTCATTAATAAAAAGTGAAAAACTCTACATTTCAGAGGAGGTTAATAACCAAATTCACTTATTCATTATTTTTGTATTTTTATTATTATTTATTTTTACCTAATTATTATGGCAGTTTGGTTTCATATCTTCCAGTTTGCTAGGCTGTTGTTCTACTACTTGAACCCCACCCCCAGCCTTGATTTTGCTAGCTATTTTTAAAAGAAAATCAATTTTTCTCCCTGCTGGTCTTCAGCCATGACTCTTTCATTGTCAGCATCCTGAACAGCTTAGGATACAGGCATGAGTCATGGGTGTCTAGTTATCTTTATTTTTAATTTGTACATATGAATTATACACAATTATGAGGTACAAGATGACCTTCAATACATGTAATTTTTGGTTAAGGTATTTTTTAAATATTTTCTATTATGCTATATTATAATAATTATATTGTAAATATGTTATAATTATTATAAATTTAAAACTTCATATCTTCTTTAGAACTTCATTTTACATCTTTTCAATTATTCTTCCTCTACATATAATAAAATACTTTATGTTTTTGTAACTAATTTTCCCTGAATCAAAATGTCCAGTCATAGTTGTGTGTGTGTGTGTGCGTGTGTGTGTGTGTGTGTGAGTGTTTTCCTTGAAGGTCAGTTCTTTAAGGTGTCATGAAGGTGTTATGTCCTTAAATATAGAGCAAAGGAAAGTGACAGAAAAAAAATCTCTTCTGTAATGTTTCTACAGATCTGGGCAGATGACACTGTTCAGCTAAGACTCTCTACCATTTTTTTTTAAATACTGTTTCCCTGCTGTTGGTCTATCAAAGTTCATTTATCCTATGTGATTTTAGATAGTCAGGACTTAAATGAACATCTATATAGTTTTTGTTGTGACTGATCAATACATAGATCTTATATGCAAATATCAGATAAGGATAATTCATGTACTCATCTCCTATACATTTATCATTTCTTTTTACTAAAGACTGTCAATTCCATTCTACTTGAATTGGAAATATGTGAGTAATTTTTAATTTTCATCCTCCGTATTGGAAGTTATTTCTTCTGTCAGAAACACTTCATTTTCTAATTTATTTAGTGATCTACCTTGATTTTTAAATTAACATGTCATAAATCAGCTTAAAAATAAAATTATTTTAGTAATTTATATTTAACCATTTACAATTCAGTGAAGAAAGTATGTTTTATTCTAACATATCTCAGAGAAAACATATGCAAATTGCTTCATCACAAATGATAAATTACCTACATATCCTTGCAAGGTAAGTTTAACACAAGTGATGCTTCAGTTCATAGTGGTTAAGAAAAATGAAGTTAAAGTGAAGTACCTCGTTTTCGGATGCCCCCTCACAGACCACAGAGACCACGATCAATGCAAACAACAGAGTCATTTATTGCAAGCTGGAGCTTGGTCCTCTGCGTACTCGGTAACCGGTGACGCTAAGAGGCCCCGAGCATAAAATCAGCACAGGTTTTATAGTATTGAACAAACAAGTTTAAGGAACTTGACTTTAAGGAACTTTCACATAAAAAAATCACATGATTGGTTAACATTTAAAGGAAGCTAAGATGGGCAACTATGATTGGTTGACCTTTACAGAAAAATATCCTTGTTCCATACCTTGACCACAAATGGTTTTGAGTCACACATGGACCAACAGTATGCATGGCATGTTTTGCCCTGAGCTCTGAAGAACCGGTTGGTTGGGACATTATATGGTTTTAACTGAAACTCTTAGCCCTAAGTCACTCAGGGGCAAACACTTGCCTTAAGCAAACGCCATCTGTGGCTCCAAGAATTGTTTGTGCATGGTTTTCTGTCATAAATTCCTGGCATTGGGGCTAAAGTGGGCCACGAGTTAAGTCGCAGAACTGAGATTGGGTCTTAAGTAAAAATGGAGTTACTTGGGTTTCTCAAAATAATTTGTAATGACAACATCACATGGAATTTCATGTTAATATTTCTTCCTCAAAATTCCAAAATGCAAATATATTTTCATTTATATGGCATATGAACGGTTGATAGTTGAAACCATAATGCATAATGAAAGCTTACGAAATAAATTGTCAATTTTCCTAATTTCCCAAAATGATATCAAAGCATTAACTCATGATAGTATGTTATCTTCTAAGTTAGTTATTAGACTTTCTTTGTAGATAAGAATGTTAACAAATCATGACAAATACTAACCATGAGCATTTTGTGATATTATTAGTAGCAATCCTTCTACTCTAAAATACTTGTCTTTTGAGGACATAGTGAGTGTAAAAATTCCATACATTTCTGTCATTTCAATATGTCCCCATATCCTATCCAGGCATTTAATGTGTAACTAGATGACAGGCCAGCTTCAAAACTAAGAGACCTGGTCTCTTAGTTTACTAATAAGGCTTCACTGCCTTGAAATTCCTCAGTTTGACTTACTTCAAATTGCTTTCTAACTGTCCTCATTTTCCTTCCTTTTTTTGGGGTGATGGGGGATTACTTTTGAAAACTAGCCATTGCATAATCATCTTTTGAGATGTAAATGTTTTTAAAAGCCTTTTGAACATTTTAAAACACTCCGTGGTTTACCCCCAGGGGTTAGGTGTCATCTTTTTGAAATGTAAATATCTAGGAAGATAATACCCTATCTCCCACTTTTTTTTTTTTTTTTTTTTTTTTGCTGGTATATTCTTTTTTTTTTTTTTTTTTTAATTTTATTTTATTTTATTTGAGAACATACTGTACAGAGGGGTTACAATTACATGGGCAGGATAATGCATACATTTCTTACCAAGCATTGCATCCTCCTCCTTTGTTTACCCTTCACCTCCCTTCCCAGCCTCCCCCCTCCCTCCCACCCAATCATACCCCCCCTCCCCCCCCCCCCACCGACATTGTAAAGCTGGTTTTGACATGACATTTTGTACTTCTCATTGTTGCAACAGGTCCACCTGAATCCTTAAACGACTTGTTTGTCCCCGTCTCCTCCACATGTTATACTGACATCAAATATAGTGAAAGCGGGGGTTACACTGTGGGGGAGGGACATACAAAGCAACAAAGAAATAATCTTATAAATGCATTAGAAACACATGCATGAAAGAAACAAAAACATTAAAATACATATTTGAGGTTTTGTTTTCCTAACATCATATTATCTGACTTTTTCCGCTTGACTCATACCTATACTAGATATTGCAAATAAGGGAAACCATGGGACCTATGTTTCTTTGGGCCTGGCTTACTTCACTTAATATAATTTTTTCCAAGCCTTTCCATTTCCTAACAAATGGGGAAATGTCATTCTTTCTGATGGAGGCATAGAATTCCATTGTGTATATATACCACATCTTCTTGATCCATTCATCTACTGAGGGGCATCTGGGTTGGTTCCATGTCTTAGCTATGGTAAATAATGCTGCAATAAACATAGTTGTGCTGGTAGCTTTAGTGTGGCCTTGTTTGTGATCATTTGGGTAAATGCCCAAAAGTGGGATTGCTGGGTCGTTGGGGAGCTCTATGTGGAGTCTTTTGAGGAACCTCCATACTGCTTTCCAAAGTGGTTGAACAAGTTTACATTCCCACCAACAATGAAGTAAGGTTCCTTTCTGTCCACATCCCCTCCAGCATCTGTTGTTGTTAGAGTTCTTGATTTTCGCTGTTCTAACTGGAGTGAGGTGATATCTCAATGTTGTTTTGATTTGCATTTCTTTTATGGCTAGGGATGTTGAACATTTCTTCATGTGTCTATTGGCCATCCTTCTTTCTTCTTCAGAGAAGCTTCTCTTTAAATCTCAGGACCAATGGAATAGAATTGAAAACCCAGAAATGAACCTACAGACCTATAGCCATCTAATCTTCGATAAGGGAGCTAAAACAATAGAATGGAAGACAGACAGCCTCTTCAGTAAATGGTGCTGGCAAAACTGGTTAACTACATGTAGAAAACTAAAGCTAGATCCTTATATATCACCCTGCACCAGAATCAACTCCAAATGGATCAAAGACCTTGAACTCAAAGCAGACACTCTGAAAACATTACAGGATGGAATAGGAGAAACCCTGGGTCTCCTTGGCTCAGGCCGAAATTTTCTGAATAGAAACCCGGAAACACAACAAATCAAAGAAAGGCTGGACAAATGGGATTGTATAAGGCTGCAGAGCTTCTGCAGGGCAAATGACATAGCTAGCAAGATCAATAGAAAGCCCACGGACTGGGAGAAGATCTTTACTAGCCATACAACGGACAAGGGTCTCATATCTAAAATATACTTGGAACTCAAAAAATTAAACCACCCAACAACAAATCCCACTTTTTGTAGGACCAGAGGATCCTATCTTAGGTTTAATAGTCTTGCTTTGGGTAGTAAAACTAATTGATATAGAAAGTTCCTTTTCCTTAGTGAAAAGTCAATTAGTTGACAAACATGTCTTTTGTTCTTCTTTCACTTCAATGATTAATCAAAACCAGCTTATCTTTTTTTCTGAATTGATCCCAGCATGCCAGAAGGGTAACTTCTTATCTATAAGTCATCTATGTGGTTTGAATAAGGAGAGCAGAAACTGAGGAAAGGTATTTAGGAAAACCCTGGTAGGGCATCCAAGATGGAATTGTTGTCACCACACATTACAAACTAGTGCATTATTCTTCTTTTCATGAGGATATTTGTCAAATAATCACAATGATCTGAGTTGCATTTTAAAATGCAACTTTGAGGGACTACATAATTGAAGGTGCAAATAAATAGACCTATTGGGAGACCAATTTGTGAATTCAGGAAAGAACAGATAACTTAAGAAAACTACTTTTCCTTATATACAGTGGCTCTTTTCTGAAGCCCATAAGTGAACTTAAAGCACTATAAAAATCTTTGCCTCTCTGCCTGCTGTGGGTACATTAATAACTCTCCTTTCTCTGACCTTTTCCATTACTCGCCTCTTTAATTGGCATATAGGGGCAAATATCTGAACCTGACATGTTGGAGATCAGGCCTCTAGCCTAGAACTTCTATTAAAGAGGTTACATGAGAGAAGATGACTAGAAATAATTCAAGTAAATATGTACACAAAACTAATTGCTTCAGTGAAAATGTGTTTCAGAATCCTGAAATGTGTCTTTCATAAAGTATACATTATTTTTGATGCAACTCAGTGTCTCAGTGATGACAAATGGAAAATCTAAAACATATGAGTAGCCTGCTGTTATTTTACATAACTTTTTTTTCCTCTCAATGAATTAAGGGAAAGTTATCTTTTTTACCAAGGGACTTGGAAATGTAGAATTTCCTCAAAGGAAGATATGCTGAATAAGTGATTGAATTTATCCTACAATGAATACATTGAAAAGTCAAATACTAGAGCTGAGTTACATTTTTGCTTTATTAAAGTGAGAGGCTTTATTATAAAGACTGAACTATTTCTGTAAGAAGTGGTGGCATTTGAGAGTCACGGGGGACTTCATCTGTTTCATTGTACTTATGTTCTTCTATATTTATTAACTTTCATTCTTATACTCACCTAGGTTCTGTTCCCTTTACTTTCTTTTACACATAAAAATATTTCTAATCTACTAAACAATATTTTGCACCAACCCAACAAAATGAAATAAAACAACAAAAGCTAAAGCAAAATTTTCTTCAGAACAAAGGACCAAATCATCCATAAATAATAAGTTTGTTCTTGTATTTAGTCACATTAAATGCATTCTGGGCTGGGTTTATCACTCCTATATTCCCAGATACTAAAGAGATGAAGTTCAGCAGGATCAGAGTGTATAGGTGGCCCTGTGAAAAAGCATGAGACCATATGAGGAAAAACTACTAAAACAAACAATGTTAGAAACATGGTTTAATTCCTATCTACCTAACAAAATATTTGCTCAAATGGTAGAGCACCATCCCTAACTGCAAAAGTGCAAGGCCCTGAGTTCAACACCACTTCCAGCACATACTGCCTCCCACACCTTTGAACTTTTGATTTTTCACATATTTTCTAGTGTAAAAATAACTTCAGAAATAGGTGAGTATTGGGTGGGGGGGAGGAGGGAGGCTGGGAAGGGAGGTGAAGGGTAAACAAAGGAGGAGGCTGCAATGCTTGGTAAGAAATGTATGCATTATCCTGCCCATGTAATTGTAACCCCTCTGTACAGTATGTTCTCAAATAAAATAAAATAAAATTTAAAAAAAAAAAAAGAAATAGGTGAGTAGATATGAACACACACAAACATTAGCTATCAACATGCATCTTTTGTGGGCAACTATTTAAAGGATTTCTTCTTCTTTTTTTTCCGGCTCAAAGATAAATCCAGCTTACCCTAAGAATTTTGGAATTTTATCTTACAAAATGATTTTCTTGGGGGAAACTACATTGAAAAACTAGTGTGTGTGTGTGTGTGTGTGTGTGTGTGTGTGTGTGTGTATTTATTTTCTAATTAATTTACTCCAGTAGGTTAATGTAAGTGGTGTTAGTTGTGAAATTATACATGATCCTCTTTAACTAACATATTTCTTTAGCTTTTGTTGTTACTTGTTTGACTAATGGGTTTTAAAGAGTCTTAACCTCTTTATAAAGAAAACTATTACAATTTTTTAATACTATTAAATTCTATCATAGTTATTACAAGGTCTGTGTGTTTGATTCATGCATTCATGCATAGATATCATTAGAAATGTCTGTGTAAGGTCTGCTCCTGCTCCTGAATGGCTAGCAGACCCCACCCTCCTGGAAGCAAAGTCTCCACCCAGTGCCTGCGTTACCTAGGCAACTGGGACACCTGGAAGAAGTCACATCTGCATCTGCTGTGGTCACATCTGAATTTGATGTGGCCACACCTTTCTCTGCCCATACCCTAGATAAGGCCTAGCCCAGGCCCAGACTCCCTCTCTCTCTGCTCTCTCTCTCTCTCTGCTCTTTTCTAGCTCTTTTCTTTCTCTTTCCTCTCTTTCCCAGCTCTCGCTCTTTCCCAGGCCTTTCCCAGCCACGTGGAGTGCCAACCTTGCCGCGGTGCAGTTCTTACTCGGCTACCTCTTTTTAAAAACCTAACAGTCTGTATGCTAGTTTCTGGTTTCTGTTTCATGATATGGAGCATGATTTCCAAAATTAGACTCTTTTTTTTCCCTCAGCATGGCATTCATGTTTAGGAAATTTCTAATTCCTTTCTGTCCATTCATAGGAATTCTTAAAGTTCCAATCTGGTTGATTCACATTAAAATGGATATTTTGCTCTGAAATTAAAAAGGTTTGTTTACATATAACTTTACTTGCTTGTTTGCTTTTTTCCAGTAGTGAGGTTTGAACTCAGGATCTCATGCTTGCTAGTTTTTCTTGCTCAGCTTGGACTCTAACTTCAACTTTAACCATGCCTCCAGCTGAGCTTTTCACTAGTTATTTCAGAGATTACACTTCTTGGACATTTCCCCTGTCTAACTTCAAACTCTGACCTTTGCATCTGAGCACCCTGAGTGGCTAGAACCATGGACATGAGACACTGGAGACTAGTTTCATGTGAATTTTATTCTTGTATATGTTTCTTTCCGAATATTTTTTTAAATATACCAAGTATAAGTTGCTTGGAAAAGCTACCATTAGCATTTGTACATCTAGAAAGTATTTAAAGATGAAACCTTTTTATAATATTTTAACTAAACTAAATTACCAAAAGTAACTCCAGTCTTAAATAAACTGTCTTCTAGATAATTTATTTTACATGTTTATGCATAAGAGTTGCCATCTGGTGAAACACTTTATGAGTACAATGCATCTTGATCGATGTTACCCCTTACATGCTCTAATTTCTTAAAGTTAAAAATGGTAAATTGTGCACTCTTTAAAATACCATACTTAACATTTTGTTCTTAAATTTGCCTTATTGTTGCTAATAAATCATTAGATGAAAGGCTATTTTATTCAAAGTTGACAAAATAGGCAGGCTGAAAAAAACGAAGTGAATATTTTATAAATGGAAATCTTCATTCTATACAAAGTATATCCAATTTATCATGTGCTAACAATAGTCAGTAATATTGAAATATAGGGAAAGTATCAGGTAAATTGATTTTCAATTAATTTATATAAAATATTCTGATGTGAAATGTATAATCTCCATACTACAAATTTAATCTTCACATACCTCACATAGAGTGGTGAATTTTTTTTCTGTGAGGAGAAACACATGAGTATGTGTTACGTCCATATTTAAAGTAATTTTAGTCTATTTTCACAGACATTCCAAAGAGAATTTGTTATATTTGAAAGAAATTATTATGCTGGCCCATGAATATGTCATTTAATTTTAAAATATCTCATTTTCTTGCTAAGAATGTCTCCTACAAACATGAGTAGCATTCAAAAGAATAATTTTATTCACAGTAGTAAAATTAAAGCTACCATGATTTAACTGAGTGCAAATCTTTGGAGGGTGATGGATAGCTAACTGATCTGCACATAATGAATGTTAGATCACAGAACAATGTGTAACACATCTGAAATCCGACAGCCACGTACTTGTTCTATTCATTCTTAGAAAGGTTAGGTTTTAAAAGTAAGAGAATACTTATTATCAAGCTATTCCTTCCACTAAGTATATTTAATTTTCATGTTTATTTAAATAATGTAGTTTTTGTTTTTCAAACAAAATGTGATGTAAGATATATGTATATATAATGGAATTTTACTTATTCATTAGAGTGATATTGTTTTATTTGCAAAAAGAAAAAATGGAAGGACTTGGAAAAAAATAGGTTAAGTAAAGTAAATCAAGCCCAATCAGACAAAAACTGCATCTTCTCCCTATATGCAGAAGGCATAAGTAGTTCATAAATATATAAGAATATACCATGGATAGTATGGAAGTATACATAAATGTATTAACTGAAAAATGGTAGATTCAAGGGAGAACCCAAACAGTGTAATTACTTAGACAGGGAAAAGAAAATAAACATCAGGAAATAGGTACTTGAGAGTCATGAGGCAAGGGTCAGGAGGAGGGGACGGATTAATGAAGAGAAGAAGGGGGAAAGAGGGAGAATGGAGTAAAAAATTCAACACATATTCCAAAAATGAAGAAAAGTAAAGGAAAGTTTGGAAGGATGAATTGTATTCATAAACTGCTGTGTTGAATGGCAACTCCTTCGTATAACTACAGAAAAATAATAGAACGTTAAAAATAAATGTTTATTTAGAATCTAAAAAATCATTATTAAGCTCGTATTTCACAACACATGCAGGAAATAATCCTTTACTTAACATAAAATTGATTAATTCTTGAAAAGTTGCCATATTTTTGTAACATAGATATCCCTCATTTATCTCTTTATTATTTATTTCTTAAAAAAAAACCAACAACTGCTATTCAGGAAGTGTTGCTGTGGCTCAAGTGGTAGAGCGCTCTCCTTGAGCTGAAGGGCTCAGGACAGTGCCCAGGCCTAGAGTTCAAGTCCCACGACCGACAAAAACAAACAAACAAAAACCCTGCTACTCAATTCTAACTTTCAATTTCTTAAATATCCATGCTTTAAATTAGGACGTTATGTGTATTTTTCAAAATAAAGAGTTGCTTCCTGATATGGAAGAGAAAGGAGTGTCCTCATATTTCTGAGTGATAGTGGTATTTTGCCAGAACTATGGAACCTTCTGTGGCTGAGAACTTGGGGTATGGAAGTGGTGCAGTTGGTCCTCTTCATAGCCTTGGAGGAGAAAAATCTTTGCTTCTCCAATGGTATTTGCTGGCCAAGCGTGTCCAGGCTGCTGTTTACCATTTTTCTGGACTAGGTAGCAGATATCTACATTGTTTTTGTAGATAAGAAAAGAAGCCAAGTTTGGCTTCTTTTCTTATATTCTCTTAATATTTTTTTGTTCCCCCAGGCAGTCATTGTTGTTTTCAACTTGGTAACTTATTTCATATAAAGTCTGAAAAGTATGAAGCTATAAGAAAACCCAGAGAATACAGGTGCCAGAAGCTCATGACTGTAATCCATTGTTTTACAAGGTAAAATCCACAGGACCACAGATAGAAGTCTGCCTATTCAGCATAAGCTTTGTCTCCAAAAATCTAAGAAAAACAAGGTTGATAGTATGTTTCAAGTCTAGCATGAGTGCAAGTCTAGCATGCAAGCCAGGACAAGGTGAAGCCTTGAATTCAATACACAGCACAGACAAAAACAAAAACAAACAAAACAACTCCAATGGATATTCTGTCTTGTCATTTTAACAATCATTTTACTTTCGACTTAGTGGTTGTAAATATATGTGGGATAGAGAAGAGAATTATAATATGAAAAGAAACTTGCAAAACTATACAAGGAGAGATAAGATTTCTAAAACCTGAATCAAAGCAATAGGATAGTGCACCAATATATTGTTATAAAATTATGTGTATATAATATTTATATGTAAATTATGTATTATATAACCATATTATATAAAATGGTATATATTAAAAATTTTGTAACCTATATTAAATATATTACTTGTAGCTCCACTAAATAAGTTCATACAAAAAAACACTCAGAAAATACAGGCTAATAATGAAGGAAATTTAAAACAGGTTGAAATAACCCACAGAAAAGCAAGGAGAAAAATGAAAGTAGAAAGCAATTGCTGAGTGTTAAAACGACAAATTTAATTTGAACATGACAATTAATTTAAGTATAAATCATCTAATTATACCATTATAAGGCAGATATTCAAAGGATGGAACATGACCCAAATAAACCTTCTTATAAAAAACTCCTTCGAGTATAACAGTAAATGGAAGAGACGGTAAAAGTATAGCAGAACTATAGCCATAAACATAAGCAAAGAAAATGGTGATCTATTAATTAATACCGGGTAAAGTAGACTTCACAGCTGCAAGTATCAGAGACAGATTACAAAATGATGAGCAAGCCAATCTTCTGAAAAGACATTGTATAAAATGTAGAACTACAAAGTGTTTGGCTATTTCAGGCATGAGGCACCAGGCCCAGCTACACAGGCACTTGCAATGCAGTAAATTTTCCATATATTGGTCTGAGGTAATAAAATATATGAAAGTAAGAGCTATTTATATTAAATTGTACACATTAAAAGTGGATCCCTGATCTCTAAATCCAGATTGATAGTACAGTCTTAGCATCCAGTGATAAATTCAGGAGAACATTTGAAATTAACAGAGTATTCTCATTACATCTTTTACTATTAGTATGCTTTAATGTCCCCTGGTATAATTAGGAAGTAAGATCATTATAATATGTAGAACAATGTATTGTAAACCGTTTAGATTGAGTGGCATAAAGTAGGTAAGATCTCTATCTCTTTGCAAGGAAATTTATTCCTTATGATTCCATTTGAATTTTGTCAGTCACTTTAGTCAGTTCAACTCTCTTGATCATTAGCTAGATAACCAAGGAAGTAATTTTCTACATGATATTCAAACATAGCTGTTTGTAGCTCTGAAGAAGTTCTTTTCTTACCTCTTTGTACTTGTCAGACAATGAGAGTGTCTATTAAATATAAAATGTTTCCTTCTGCTTTGGGGCAGGTAAATATTCTGAGATTATTTATTACATTTCTAAACTGATAACAGAGAGAAAACAGCATTCATAACATGGAGTGCTTCAATTTTTAAAAATAGCTCATTATGACAAAATCCTTTCTGTAAATTTCATTAATAATCATTCATTGCTATGAATTTGTTTTCCCATTGTTATGAACTTGTTACCCTTTCCCAGCTGTAGGGACAGATGGTCGGTGACTTCCCTACTATTACACCTTGAGTTACTGCCAAGTGTGATTCCAAGGGATTTGGGTTATTCATAAACACCACTGTGATGCACTAACATTAATGTAGCACTTGCAAGGTTTCTGAGTCCTTAGTGCATAGTATATTTAAGTTTATTATCCTTATCAATGTACTTGGAAAATATCATTTATATTATGTAGCTATTATGTCAGTGGGAAACTGACTAAATGGTAATCAGAAAGCCATAAATAGAGGTCAGATGAGAAGCAGAGGATATAACAACTGTTGTCCTGCAGGATTAATCCTAAAATCAGTGTTTTATGATTTGATCAATGTCCAGAATGATGAACTGGAAAGTAAAACATTTCTCTTTGTAGATTATGTAATGTTAGGCTAGTTTCACCTTGGATAAAAGAGTTACAATTCAAAGTGTACTTTTTAAATAGAAGAAAGAAGATATGACCAGCAGGCTGAAGGCAAATGTAAAAACACTATATAAAAAGCAATCTAATAAATTCAAGACAAGTGTTGGTTCAGTGCTTTGTAAAAGAAAAATGTACCACAAGTTCTGTAGAGTCCTTTATGGCTGCTAAACACCATAATTTCTGGACAAATTAGATAATGCAATCTAAATAAAATGAATTTTTTCTTTCAAAATCTGTTCTTGTTATTGGTTCTCTTGTTTAGATAATATATTAAATCATTTGTAGTTTTTAAAAAAGAACAAGCGAAAGAAGGAGGGCATATTGCACACATATAAATGTATCCTTATTCCATAGTAAGTTCTAAAAGTATAATAAATTGTATTTAGGGAAAAAATCCGTTTCTGTATGACCCAAGATCTATGGAGATTACAGAAAAGATGGTAAAGAAGAAAAGGTGGTGGAAGGGAGAAATTGTATGGAGTAATTCATAAACTAAAGTGTGCACAGTTGTGGGATAAAGAACAGAAATTAACTATGATTCCAGGTTACTGAGAAGGTGGTGGGTGTTTATTACTTATAGAAGCTCTTGAGGAATGTGTACTTTTATCTCTCTTATTTGAGAGATGCAGAATAGATGTTTCTTTCCTTGAGGACAGAACTTGAATCCCAAGGAAGATAATCTGGTGGATATACTTCAGGAGAGAGGGAAGTAGAAATAGGAATTATCAGGTGCTAGAAAGAGCACAGTATTCCAGGGAGTAGAAACTTAGATCTTTATTTCAACCTATTAGGCCATTGTTACACATAGCAGCAACTCTAGTCCTTCTTCCACTACCAATCCATACATGCTTAAGAATATCTCTGAGAAGTTCAAATATACCTCATGTATGTGTCTCATCTTTGTTCATTCTATCTAATATAAGCTTCTTCCTGTAACTGACAATGAATTGTATAATTTTCGTTTCTCCACAGCAATGAAATCATGCATTTTATTTGTTTGGAGCAGATATGCTCAAGCAGGCAAACACTGAATATTGTACGCAGGGAAGAGTGTATTATGAAGTCAAGATCCTGCTTCATGAACTAAATCTTAAACATAGACCCTATTTTCTTCTTTCTATCTAGGTCTGATTTATGTGTAGAGCAAAATCATATTTACTTGTGGAAGAGGGTATGATACTTTTTGTCAGTCTGCTGTTATCAATGATGTCTTTAGATGAATTTGGCACACTAGTTACATTTAAACTATCATCCTTCAAATGCAACATATGAATGTAGAGACCACCTTTAACATGTTTTAGCATGTAAATATCCTCTCATTTCTGGTCTACAGGTTTGCCCAATTCCCATCTTTAAATTGTCCTAGATTCCAGGTTTCTGAGCCTCTGAAAGGGATATTTTTCTGCTTTGATGATTCCCCTAATCACATCAAGTCAGTTCCTGTAGCTTTTCTCTTGGTTTCTCACTGCAGCTTCCTTTTCCTTGGGCCTCAGATAGTTGTGCCTCCAAGTGGGGTGAAGTATCTCTCATCAATCGGTTTCCAGTAACCGCCACAGAGAGTTGGACTTCTTGTTCACCGTATGACACTGTAGTAATGCTATTTTTTCCTTGGTTAGCTGCCTGCTGCCTGTAGGTCACTGAGTAGCATGTATAGAGGGCCTGGAAAGTCCTATTTTTCTGCAATTTCCTCATACTTTAGAGGCTGGCAGTGAGATCTTCGTTTCTTGTCCTCCTCCTCTAACCACTAGATGCCACTGTCTTACATTAGGCTGTTCTTGACTACCCTGAATTCTCTGAATCCCGCCATGATCCTGTGAGCATGCAGGAAAAGCCTGTGGGGAAGAAGAGGTAACAAACGTAGGATCATTCTATCTTAGTTCTCAGGAATCGCAAATCACATTTGACCTTTAAAATTTTGGAAATCTTATAACTTTTTACCTTCATTTATATGCATCATCTTCTTTACCAGTTACTCTTCCACGGGCAAATGTAGCCAGCCAGAGGACTCTTTTATCTCAGGAGTGCCCCATTAATTTTGAATATCGAGTTTTGTTTTGTCTTGTTTTTTGGTTGGCATTAAGCATGCTACACGGTAATAAGATTGTTCATTACATTAGAACAAAGCTACCTGTGACTTCTTATGTCAAAGTGGAGGCAGCCGAAGTCCCATTCCATCATAGACTCCAGCAAATGAAATGCAATCCTTATTTTTCTCATACTTTTCATTTACCTGTATTATTTTAAAAATACTATGATGAAAAATTCACAGCTTAAATTGGCATGTGACAAAAGAGAGTCAGCATTAACACAGTGTAACGCATACAGATAAATTACGAGAGGTGGTGCATTCATTACTTACAATTTCAAACTGGAACTATTATGTAGTGATATATTCCATCGATAGCTTTTTCTAGTGTTCAACATTTATACCATTTAATTATTTGTCTTTATAACTATGAGTATAATAATATCAGATCCATTTTATTTTAGACATATATGGATTTAAGACCTTTTAGTTTATCATTATATTGATTCAGCATTGCAGTTTACTCCATTTCTCTCTTCAAATCTTTAAACTGTTTATAGATAATCTTGCAAAAACCTTTAACTGTGGATGTATCAAGTGCTAGGAAATATTGCCATGGTTTCTTATCAACTCAAAAATACTTTCTATCAGCTCAATTCTAAGTAACACTAAGCATTAATCTTTTGTTAGGAAGAGTTACAGGCACATCACTCACAAAAGAGAGTCGATTTGTGAAGTTTCTTCCATTAGTTTTGAGCATAATTATTGCTTAAATCAATCGGTAATGCCTAAATAAATAATATATAACTTGTGTTTATGTTAAATGAGAGAATTAACATTATTTTATATTTTTATTTTAAAAATCCTTAAAAATAACAATTATTTTGACTACTGTAGAAATATCATTTTTGGGGGAATGTCATCTAAATATTGATTGAAGAACAGCATTGTCTTTAATAAATTCTGTACATGAAATTCACATTTTCAAAATCATTTTATCATTACATATATTTATTGATTTTAGCCCATCTCACTTCTCATGTATATTAACCTTATTTGTCTTCTTTAAGGTTTTAATTTTTATTTTTCTAATTTCTTTTATGCATGAAATCTAGGATAGTGCTCTTAGTTAGGCATTATATGAATTCCTAGTACCATGACGTTCCAATTAATTAATAGAAATTTATATCTCTTATATTCAAGTTTAAAAGGATTTTCTCAAATAATAGATGGTGGAGAATATTGGCTCAATATGCCTCTGTCTGTTTCAATATGACCCAAAAACATAAAGCAACATTATGTCTGATACTGAAGGATACTATGCAAAGTAAAATAAGCCCTTCACAAAAGGAGAAATACGTCAAGATCCAGTTTGAAGTGAAAATAGTGCAAAATAGTAAAAACCATGGAAACAAATACTAGAGTGATGGTCTGGGGTGAGGGTAGAATGTTAAGGGAAAATTGAAAACTGTTATGTTTTGAGTAAGAAATTCTAGCTATGCCAGATTAAGAGTAAATAATACTTTGTGCTAAAAAATTTGTGTATAGCCTTAAGTAAAAGTTCTCATCACTCTCCCTCCACAAAACAAGAACAAAAATATTAGTGTATTGAAAACTAATCAAATTGTATATATTAAGCATGTATAATTTTCTTTATATATCAATCACAACTCAATAAAACTATCTTTCAAAGCTACTTCAATATCTGGAATCTCTTTTTAAAACTGGCCCCAAAATCATTCTGTGTGTCCTATTAACTTATTTACTATTAAATTATTTTTCAAGGCTAATATGTACTACATCTATATTGTAGCATATCTTATATTAGAAACGATCAGGTATTACATACAATTAAAATTCATGTTGGTGATTTTAAATTGATTTTAACATATGCATTAATAACTCAATGAGTGTAAAGAATTTATGTTGATTTTCATGTAAAATTTATAAAATGACCTTATGAATATGGAGTTAGCCATGGAGTAGAATTTTGATATATTAAAAATATATGTGAAGGTCTAACAATACAGTAATATGCTGAACCATAAAAAATTTAAAACATTACATGTTAAAAACATAAAAATAATATTAAAACATAAAAACAATGATTTACAGACTAAATAATAAACATTTTAATATTCATTGTGACAATAATGAAAACTTGATTTTTTAAAATGTCTCTGTGAGTTACAATAAATTGTTAACAAAGTATTATTGAAAAGTACACAAAAATGTTATTCTCTGAATCAAAATTACTCTATCCTCAAGAGCCCAAGAAATGAATAACAAGAGCTAATGTGATTATTTGTTAATGACACAAGAGAAAGACTAGGTTTAGTAGGGTAAAGAAGCAAAAAAATAAAAACGTTAAATGCAATTTAGTAAAAAAGAAAAATCGGGGGTGGGGTGGGGAGATATGCGGGGGGCGGGGGGAGGAGATGGCAATGGATAGGAAGGGGAAACAAAGGAGGAGGCAACAATGCTTGATAAGAAACTTACTCATTATCTTGCCCATGTAATTGTAACTCCTCTCTATGGTATTTTCACAATAAAAAAATGTAAAAAAAAAGTCAGAACTAGAGACATGACTCTTGTGGTAGAATCCCAGATGCAAACATAAAGAAGAAGAAGAAGAAAATCATATATGTATTTAGTTTGAATTTATCTCTAATTTTAAGGGGAAAAAACTTTAAAAAAGTTTTATTGTGACCTATTTGTACACTCCTGTAACCTAGATTGCTAAAATCCAGTTTCAGATATATTAAATCAGAAATGTGAGGTGATGGAAACTTGGAAGGCAAATGTTTGACCAATTTCCAAAGTAAATTTTAAATAACCTAAAAGCCAGGTGCTGGTGGCTCTCATTTGTAATCCTGATCACTCATAAGGCTGAGATATGAGTACTGAGGTTCAAAGCCAGATTGGATAGGAGAGACCATGAGACTCATCTCCAATTAACCACCAGAAAACTGGAAATGGGACTGTACCTAAAAGTGGTAGAGCACTAGTTTTGAGCAAAACATTTCAGGTATGGCAATGAGGCCCTGAGTTCAAGCCCTACAACTGAACATAAAAATCACAAAAATAAAAATAGCCCCAATTTTCTGCCCGTTTATACATACATTCTATAAATGTATACATTCTAATGTTTTTCCTTCCTTTTCTTTGCAAAATATGTAGTGCCCAACCAAAGGAAAGATCTGTCACATATACAAGATGTCAAGAAGGTGGAT
Source organism: Dipodomys spectabilis (assembly GCF_019054845.1). Taxonomy (NCBI): domain Eukaryota; kingdom Metazoa; phylum Chordata; class Mammalia; order Rodentia; family Heteromyidae; genus Dipodomys; species Dipodomys spectabilis. The sequence goes on from NW_024870792.1 coordinate 4,276,484, forward strand.
ATGGATGAGGGTCATTTCACAATCTCTAATATCAGCGATGCACTTGCTATCCTTTTATATCAAGAGATAAATACGTTTTATAGCTCTAGATTCATTATTCTGACAAAATAGAAAGCAATTTCTTGGTTTTGCTTTCTGGTTTCGCCTCAGCTTTCTTCACATTGCACTTACTTTTCATGATTCTTTCAGTACATACGACATAGAAACCAGCCTTTCACCTTTCATTTATATGCAATACTCTCAAATGATAGTTGTTAACATGGTGTGCTCCAATGATGGCAGAATTCTCATATTATCTTTCTAAATTATGAGTACTACATGAAAATAGTATGTACTCCTTGTCTTAATTTTCTTTTATTCTACTTTCCACAGGGTTTGATTGCAAAGTCCACTTGCTAATGGTTTCTGCCTTTTGTGATTCCATTCACTGTCCTCCTATCTTAGAATTTCTAGACATCCAATTTTTCATTTTGTCAGTTTTATTGGTATTACTCATAAAAATATATTCAATTTGTTCTCTACATCCATAGTTCTATCTTTGAATATGAAATCATGATTTAACTTTTAGCTATACTAAAATACATAAGTATTCTGATATTCATGAGAATACTGGATCTCTTCTCCCACAATATTTATTAGTATCAAAAAACTTTACAAGAAAATATATCATAGAAAATATATTCAATTTGTTCGCTATATCCGGAGTTCTACCTTTCAATATGAAATCACAATTTAATTTTTAGATATATGAAAATTCATAAGTATTTTGGTATTCATGAGAATTTTGGATCTTTTCTCCCATAATATTTATTGTCATCAAATAATTGTGCAAGGAAAATTCATCTGGTTATGTATATATGAGTAAGAGAAGAGATCCACTTGTGTATGTTAGAAGGGTATAAATTTGAAGGGGCTTATGGGATGCATGATTCAAAAGTGAGCATTAAAAGCTAAAAGAAAGCTAATGAGATTCAGGAATGGTGTTCTCTGATGAAAGGAAGGAGGAGGAGCAAACTGCAAGGTAAAACGGTACAGATAACAGGTATTTTCTAGAATGTGTGAGTTAAGAGCTAAATGAAATTTATCTGATTTACAGATAATATTAGCAAATGCAACAAATACTTGAACCAATACAGAAACAAAGAAATACAGACAATCAACATGAGTTTTTGAGTTTCTGTGTGCGTGTGTGTGTGCGTGCATTCATGTGTGTGTGTGTGTGTGTGTGTGTGTGTGTGTGTGTGTGTGTGTGTGTGTGTGTGTGTTTATAGAGACTCCTCTACATTTTGTAAAAATATGTTTTAGACCTGGGTAAAATGTTTTGTGCTCCTAACATAGGAGAATGGCTTCAGAGTTCAAGCTTTTAGCTCCACTATTTAGATTTAGCTCCATCATTTAGATTCCACTATTATTTGTATCAGCAGGGACTCCCAAGAGTCCTTATGTTCCAGCTATCTCTATGTAATGATGCAGCATAGCAGACTATTTTAGCTGCTGTAGCTTTGCAGTGTACCTGTTGTCTGTATTGGGTTTCTAAAACACCCCAGACTTTCTGCATGAGCCCACAATCTACCCAGATGTCTCCTCTGTCTATGGCTTGGATGATATTCCCAACTCCATCTTCCAGTACTGTAAGTTACTATAATCTACTTTCATGGTGTCACTGTAATTAATAGAGTATCCGTGGACTCTTACAAGCAGTCTTTCTCACTTCAGAATCTTCTTACTTTGTGTACTGGATTCCGTTCATTTATGAAACAAAAATGCTTAATGATTTAAATCTGGTATCTATGATTATTTATAAATATATTTTAAATTCTGATGTAATGCTAAATGATATTACTAGGGGGCTCTATTCTTGCCATTGATGATTGAGCTAAGGTTTTGGTAAACTACTTTTGTAATTATATTTATCTCTGCCAATCCATAAAGCAATAGGTTTATTTAAGAAATTTATAAACCAGAGTCACATAAGGAAGTAATCTGTACAAGTTATTAAAATAATACATGAAAGGTTTTCCACTTTTGTATACCTAGGTTCCATTTTTTTATCTTTTATATGAACTGTGATGTTAACACATATAGTTAATAAAGTTGGATATAATCTTCTCATTTATTGACATAGTAAGAATTCTTCATTGCATACACACTTTAGAAAACAGTTGAATGACATCATTGAATATATGTTCACATTTACCAGCACCTCCAGTGACCTTTCCAATGGCTAGATTACGAGCCTAATAATTGAACTATTGATTTTACAAGAAAAAATTTCTCAGAATATCTGTGTATATTATCGTGAATACCATGGGAAAAAATCGAGGTACTAAGGTCAGGTAATTTGGTTAAAATATTAATAATAGATCAGGATTTAAAATGTGTACATTGGCTAATATCAACACATCCAATAAGCATGTGAGGATTTTATGTCCCAGTTTAATTTCTACCACAATTTTGAGAATTTTGTCTCTCATATATTAATTTTATCTACCTTTAAATTGCAGTTTAAATAAATAAAACATTTAAATTCAGTTTAGTTTAAATGAATAAAAGTTTCTTCACCAAATATCTGTAAATATTTCTGCATTTGTGTTAATTTTTTTAATTGTGAAAATACCATACAGAGGGGTAACAATTACATGGGCAAGGTAATGAGTACATTTCTTATCAAGCATTGTTGCCTCCTCCTTTGTTTCCCCTTCCCATCCCTTCCCATCTCCCTACCCCTCCATTGTGTTAATTTCTGTAATTTATTTTCTTTAAAAAATTTTTATTTCCAAATGTTTTACTGTATGAATAACCAATTTTTATAAATTTACTAGAGATTATAATATTTGAAAATACATGGATTTCACCTATTTTATAGTTAAAGACTAGCATTATAAAAAATTAATTTTTATATGTTGCTCTTTGAACTTGAACTCGGGGCCTAGGTGCTGTTTATAAGCTTCTTTTGCTCAAGTCTAGCCCTCTACCATTTGAACCACAGCTCCATTTCTAGTCATTTTTGTTTGTGGGTTTTTTCTTTTTCTTTTACTTTTTTCTTTGTAGTTTGGTGAAGATAATAGTCACAGATTTTTAGTTCTTAGCCTCCTGAGTAAGATTACAGGAATAAGTCACTGGCACTTGGCTCAAAATTAATTATTAAAGTGTGTTAGAGTATTTTCCAGAAAGGAAGAAAGAAAGAAAGAGAGGGGGGGGATGGAGGAAGAAGGGAAGGAAGAAAGGAAGGAAGGAAGGAAAGAAAGAAAGAAAGAAAGAGAAAGAAAGAAAGAAAGAAAGAAAGAAAGAGAAAGAAAGAAAGAAAGAAAGAAAGAAAGAAAGAAAGAGAAAGAAAGAAAGAAAGAAAGAAAGAAAGAAAGAAAGAAAGAAAGAAAGAAAGAAAGAAAGAAAGAAAGAAAGAAAGAAAGAAAGAAAGAAAGAAAGAAAGAAAAAAGAGAGGTAGAGGAAGGGTCAAGGGGATGACAGGAGGGAGGATGGAAAGCAAGAAGAAAGGAAGGAAGGAAGGAAGGAAGGAAAAAAGGAAGGAAGGAAGGAAAAATAAAAAAAAACAAAAAGTGATTTAAGATTATTTGAAACACTTTCAGATGTAAAATAGTTGGTTGCTTGATGGAATCTTGACAGAATAAACATTAGAGCAGCCATCATTGTTTATCTACTGTAAAATAATCAACAATATTTTATGTGGCTGAAAATGATTATGGAACATTTTATTAATACTTTAATCAGACTAAGAACTATGTTTATAAATCATGATAATTTTATGGGATTAAAAGAATTGTGTTTGGATATTGATCAAAATAATTTATTGTGGAAGGCCAAATATGCCCTAGGAATGTTAAATAATAAATATAAGTGTACTCATAACACAAAAAAGTAAAAATAGCTATCGAAAGTATAGGCATTTATTTTGCACTCTATTTTTCAAATATAAGTGTAATATACAATAAAATATTCCATTATCTTAATGTGTTTTGCTTATATATATGTTAGATGTCATCCAAGGCAGTTATTATCCATTATAAAATAATACTCATCATTTATTTTAGATATGTCTTTAAAATGTTTAGAAAACTACTTAGATATTTTAACAGCTATTGTCCAGCCAAGAAGTTAATGTTAAAGTTTAAATACACTGGAATTTTTCATTGGAATCAATCAGTTTGGCATTCAAATGGAAAGATAACAACATTGCCTGAATTCTGGACACAATTATGAGAAAATACAACTTAAAACGTCATTATTTCTATTAATCCTACCCATCTTAAAGCCTCCACATAATTAAAATATTGCATTATACCATTTATACAGGAATTGGCCTAAATTAACAAAATTATCTTCTTAGGAACATGTGATTTACTTTTCCAACATACATGGCTTTAAGGTACTTGAATGTACATAAAAGAAAGTAAAACATGAAATGATAATATAAAAATGTAAATAGAGCGTGTTAGTGAGTGGCAGAAAGTTAATAAAATATGATTAGCGCTGAAATGTAGCATTACAATATTAACTCTGTTCTGCCAGGTAGTGTTAAGCTCCAAACTGCAATATACTTGACATTTTCATTTTTCGTCCACAATAAAGAGAGCTTAGTTGTTCTTTTAAAATTAAAATCTGTTATACTAGGCACTGGTGGCTCATTCCTGGATACTCAGGAGGCTGAGATCTATGGATAATGGTTCCAAGTCAACGCAGGCAGAAGAATCCATGAGACTCATTTCCAATTAACCAAAAACAAAGCCAGAGGTGAAGCTGTGGCTCAAGTGGTAGAATGCTAATCTTGAGGAAAAAGCTCAAGAACAACATCCATGCCCTGAGTGACTAGTACCCCAAGGGACTAGTACCCCCCCCCGAAAAAAATTAAAATTTGTTTATAACATCCATATTACAGAAAGTAATTATCATATTCCAAATGTTTTATCTCTTGGTTTGTATATTTCGGTGTGTGTCTGTGTAAACCAGATAAGAAGGTATTTTTAGTAGTATTTTCTGATCCTTGGCATATTAAGTACAATATTGTTTATTTATACAAATATTATTTATCGACAAACCTGTAGAGATTATGCCAGCAGGTAAATGCCCTCACAAATCTATGGCTCTCTATGAATTCTAAGAAGAGCTTTAGTATTTTAATATGCTTTGACCTGCAGCCATCACTGTCATTTCTTCATAAGTTATTATACTTCAGGACTTAAACTTTGAGTTACCTTTTACTCCTTTTCAATGGAAAGAGTCTACTAAAGTGATACATGAATTTCATCAAAGCATCTGCTGCCAAGGGCAACAGTCATCTCTATATCAATAAGACCAATATCCAGTTTCTGTCATCTTGTTAATGTATTCATATTTGGCAGAGAACCTTCTTTGCATTCTCTTTACTTGGCTTCTACTCCTTTCACTCTCCTTTGAGAGCTCATCTGTTGTTTACATTTAGATATTCGCATATCCTACTAATCTGTACTCAAATCAACTTTGTCCATTGTTGTATTCATTTAAACAGATGGTTTTATTCCTTGACAACTCGAATTCTCAAATAAATAAATTTGGCCTAAATTCACTTCTGAGCTCCCTTCCTTCCTTCTTTCCTTCCTTCCTTCCTTCCTTCCTTCCTTCCTTCCTTCCTTCCTTTCTTTCTTTCTTTCTTTCTTCCTTTCTTTCTTTGTACTTTTTTATTATAAAAATGTTGTACATAGGGGTTACAGTTACATGAGCAAGGTAATCAGTAAATTTCCTATTGAGCATTGTTGCCTCCTCCTTTGTTTTCCCAGTACCATCCCTTCCTTTCCACCTCCACAACTACCCCCAACCGCCCAAGTTGTAAAGTTCTTTTCTGCATAGTGTTTTATACATTTTATTGTTACAATGGGTTAACCTGTATCCTTATTTAAGCATTTTGTGTTTTCCTTTCCCCTCCCTGAATTAGAGAATTGTGTATACAAGATGCAGAGCACAGACATCAAATACAGTGAAAACAGGGGTTATACCATGGGGGAGGAACATACAAAGCAAAAAAAAAATCACATGGTACATTATAAACACATTAGAAACAATAGCAAGAAAGAAAAAAATGTATTTGTGTCCTTATCTTGGGGTTCATTTAGCTTAACATCATCTTATATGGTCATATGTACATAGCTTTTCTGCTTGTCTACACATGTACTAGTTATTGCAAATAAGAGAAATAAGGGAACCATGGGACCTATGTTTCTTTGAGCCTAGCTTACTTCACTTAATACAATTTTTGGTGTTTCTTTCTTATATATGTAATGAGCACCTCAAGTCTCTACACACAAAACTGAACTCCTAATTTGTCATCAACATCTAAGTGCCATCTCTCTATTTCCGGTACTGAAGGTTGACACAACAAATAGAAATTTATTCCACTGGGTTAACAACCTAAAATCAGTGTTTATAAAGTTGACTGCTTTAAGAAAAGTACTCACTACTTTATGTATGTAACTGTAATCCCTCTGTATATCACCTTGACAATAAACCTAAATTAAAAAAGTAAAATAACCATAAAACCCCAAAACAGATGCTTGAAAGGACCATATTTCATGTTGTTCAGCTACTGCTGACCATCTATAATCTTTCTTATATCTTGATTTGTAAACACAGGACTCCCATCTTCACATCTACCTTTATGTTGATTTCTTCTCTGCCAGCCTGTATGTTCTTTGAAGGATATTCCAGTTGGATTTAGAATGCACTTGAGCTCAATACTATCTCATGTATATACTAACTTTAAGATTTTATAAGGACTTTATTTCTGAATAAGGCCAAATTATAAAGCTCGGGTAGAGTTTAGGGGTGCTAGTGACCAACCAACATTCTTCTTTTACCAACTTGACTGAATTACAACTTACACTTTTAGTTGTAGGTTAATATATTCAGGGTTAGTTCTTACTCTTTCCCTTCTCTTATATATAAATTCAGCTCTATAAATAACTTACTAGCTTTTACCTTCAAAATTATCTTAAGCATCCAATTACTACTATTCATTTTAATTTTTTTAAACATTTGCTCCAAACTACCATTGGCTTATAATTCGTATTATCATGAAAGATTCTTAACTGAAAATCTGCTTTAAGTTCCACCAAACATTTCTTTCTTTCTTTTTCTTTCACTTACTCACTCTGGTACAGATGTAGCAATCACCACACAGTTCAACAAAGAAAGTAAGCATCATTCTATCACAGGTGTTTTTTATTTTTCTACTTAGTTTTTTTTGTTTTTTGTTTTTTGTTTTTTTTGGGTTGGTTGTGGGTCTTGAAGTCTGGGCTTAGGTGCTGTCCCTGAGCTCTTCAGGTCATGAAGATAGCTCTACCACTTGAGCCATAAAGCTCCTTCCGGTTTTCTGGTGGTCAATTGGAGATAAGAATCCAGGAAGGCGTTCCTGCACGTACTGGTTTTGAACTGTGATCCTCAGATCTCAGCCTCCTGAGTAGTTAGTATTACAGGCAGGAGCCACCATCTTTCAACATGAGAAAATAATTTTTATTTGCTCAATATAAATAGAACTTTCCTTATTTCATATATCTATATAAAATATAGTGTCTTTAGGGTGTTAATCTGATCATATTAGATAAAAATGATAATCATTCTTCAACTAACTGTATTGTCTTCTATTTCACTGCTTATAAAACTAACAACTCTTATATACTATATTAATTAATTGGAACCCAATGATGTTGAGGGTAAAGAAACTTTACTATTAGGTTGATGTCATTCACATGGTAATTGATCAAATAATATCTTTTTAATTAATGTATTACCTAACATGAAATTCTGACTTTTAAATTCCTTAACTTTTAATTAAAAATTCTGACTCTTAAAATACATGATTATATTACACTTATAAAAATTTAGCTCTTCTGTTAAGGATTGTTTTTGCCATTTGGGGTCTTTTATTGCTCCATATGAATTTTTGGATTGCCTCTTCTATTTCCTTGAAGAATGAGGATAGAATATTGATAAGTATCACATTGAATTTGTAGATAGCCTTGGGAAGTATTGCCATTTTCACGATGTTGATCTTTCCAATCCAGGAGCATGGGAGTTTTTGCCACTTTCTAAGCTCTGTTTTGATTTCCTTTTTCAGGTTTTTAAAGTTTTCACCATAGAGGTCTTTCACTTCTTTGGTTAAGTTAATTCCTATGTATTCTATTTTTTGTGGGGCTATTACAAATGGAGTTGCTTCCCTGATTTCAGCCACACTTTTCTCATTGTTGGCATATAGAAAAGCCATTGATTTTTGAGGGTTAATTTTATACCCTGCTACTTTGCCAAACTTTAGAATCAGCTTGAGTAATTTGGGAGCGGAGTCCATGGGATTTTTTAAATACAAGATCATGTCATCTGCAAAGAGGTAGAGTTTTACTTCTTTCCCTATTTGGATCCTGTTTATGTTTGCATCTTGTCTTATTGCTGAAGCTAGGCATTCTGATACTAGATTAAAGAGCAGTGGAGACAGTGGGCATCCTTGTCTCATTCCTGAGTTTAGAGGAACAGTGCTGGAGGAATATCAATACCAAATTTCAAACTCTACTACAAAGCCATAGTAATCAAAACATCTTGGTACTTGCACAAGAACAGACCCCAGGACCAATGGAATAGGCTTGAAAACACAGAAATGAACCTAAAGTCTTATAACCATCTAATCTTCGATAAGGAAGCTAAAAAAATAGAATGGAAAAAAGACAGCCACTTCAGTGAATGGTGCTGGCAAAATTGGTTAACTACTTGTGGAAAACTAAAGCTAGATCCTTATATATCACCTTGCACCAGAATCAACTCCAAATGGATCAAAGACCTCAGAGTCAAAGCAGACACTCTGAAAACATTACAGGATCGAATAGGAGAAACCCTAGGTTATTTGCAATAACTAGTATATGTCGGAGTCAAGCAGAAAAGGTCAGATAAGTTGATGTTAGGGGAATGAACCCCAAGATAAGTATTCAAATGTTATTTTTTGTTTTTTTTCCTTTCATGCAATTGTTTCTATCATATTTATAAGATGATTTCTATGTTGCTTTGTATGTCCCTCCCCCACAGTATAATCCCTGCTTTCACTGTATTTTATGTTGGTATAATTTGTGGAGGGGAAGGGAAAAAAACAAATCGTTTAACTAGGGATACAGGTGGACCCATTGCAACAATGAGATGTACAAGTCGTTATGTTGAAAAACGAACTTACCAACTTTGGTGGGAGATTTGGGGGAGGATCGGGTAGGGGGTGGGGAGAGCATGGGAGGGATGGGAAGAGGAAACAATGGAGGGAGGCAACATTGCTTGATAAGAAATGTACTCGTTATCTTGCCCATGTAATTGTAACTCCTATGTACGGTATTCCCACAATAAAAAAGAGAAAGACTAGCCCCCCCCCCCCACAAAAAAATTTAGCTGTTTCAAAAATGAAGATTGCTTTTATCACTTGTTTTGGTGCCCTGATCATTTTATAATTGTGCTTAGTTCCTGAAATAAATAAATAACTTTGTTCTTAATATTACATGATAAAAAGTGTAAATCATCACACAGGGATTATGTGTTTTTTAGATAATACAAATTGAATTATGGTATTTATTAAAACAGAATAGTTCTTCTCTTCTATCTTGTTTTGTCAGTAAAATACAGTATACAATCTTAATTCATATTTTATTGCTGATCTAGTCCATTACATTTTAATAGAGTGGATACTGTGACTAAAAATGAGGAAAACATTGGAGCTTCATTTACAGAACAAAGGTGTTTGACATGATGTCAAAGGTTATTTAAATATATAATTCATCCCATCTGTTCCTCCCCCAATATAGCCAGCTGTAGGGGCTTAAACGAGGGGAAAAAAAGGAAAAGCTTGGCAATTCCTAGTTCTGTTTTGATTAGCATAAGCATCTGCTTTCTTGTCAGGAAATTCCTCCTTGAACACTAAACTACCATGGAAGTTGCCATTGAGTTTTCTTCCCTCATGATGGCTTATAATTGAGATATTTAAAAATATAAGCAATATGCCATGTTCTAGCTGAACAGCGTGATTTGTGAAACATCTAGTGATATAGCATGCCAAAGTTTATTAGAGGGTGGTACACCTTAAGAATGAAGATGTCATTCAAGTCAAATTTCAAACTAAATTGAAGTAAAATGCCACAGGAAACATATACAGTAGATTTATGCCACAACCATTTCCCAGTGCTATACTGAAGGAAAATAAAAAATAATTTTCTGAGCAAGGCCTGTAGTTGAAGGTTAATACCTCTGCTATTTTAAACTTTCATGGGATCTCAAATGTATATGAGTATGGCAGGATTGAAACAATCCATATGGCATTAATCCTAAAACAATTTTAAAATTTCCTTAAGGGTGTTTTATGAAATGTGTCAAGTGTGATTTTAATTTTTGCAAATGGTATAGTTCAGTACAATGTAATAATTTTGAACACTTACTGAATTAATGTATATATTCAGAAAGCTATTTCAAAATATGATTACTAACATTTATAAACTCAATGAACAAGATTTCTTAATATATTTTAAATCCCCTTAATTTCTCTCAATTCTGATTATTTTATTATACTTGATTTTTAATGTGCCTATTGCAAAAAAGATTCAATGCATTTATTTTGTTCACATTTACATTTCTTTTAGTCGTTTATATCCTTTCTCCCTCTTTTGACAGTTTTTTTAATAGTTTTCTTTAGTCTATTTCCAAACATTCATACAATGTACTTTGATCACACTAACCTTCACATTTCCATTTCATGATATTGCAGGCTGATGGTTCTTCCCCACATAGAAAATCTGTACATTCTGTCTTTTCATTACATAATTTTTTTTGTAATCTAATTCCATAAACTATAAAGCATATATATTTGGCTGTCTGAATCCAGCATATTTTTCTTAAGAGAATTATCTCTATTTATTTTCCTGCATAATTACATTCTTCTTTATGACAAAATGATATTCCATTTTGAATCTACTGTAACATTTCCTTTGCTCATTCCTCCAAGAGTTGATGAACATCTATGCTGATTTCTTAAGCTAAAGAGAAGAGTGTTGTAGTAAACACTGGTGTGCAATAACTAGTATATGTCTGAGACAAGCAGAAAAGGTCAGATAAATTGATGTTAGGTGAAATGAACCCCAAGATAAGTATTCAAATATTTTTTTTTCTTTCTTGCGATTGTATCTAATATATTTATAACATGATTTCTTTGTTGCTTTGTATGTCCTTCCCACACGGTATAACCCCTGCTTTCATTATATTTGATGTTGGTATAATTTGTGGAGGGGAAGGGCAAAAACAAACCTTTTAAATAGGGATACAGGTAGACCCATTGCAACAAAGAGATGTACAAGACATTATGTTGAAAAACGAACTTTACAAGTTTGGCCAGGGCTGGGCGGGAGGAGGGGGGGAGGGGGGAGGCAGGCGGAGAGATGGGAAGGGATGGGAAGGGGAAACAAAGGAGGAGGCAGCAATGCTTGATAAGACATATAGTCATTACCTTGCCCATGTAATTGTAACCCCTCTGTACGGTATTTTCACAATTAAAAAAAAAAACACTGGTGTGTGGGTACTTCTAGTGTATATTGGTTTACATTCATTCCTTCATATCCCAAGTAAGGCATAGTAGGACCATATGATGGGTTCTAATTTTACTTTTGAGCACCCTCCATATTGATTTCCATAATGGCTTCATTAATATTAACTCCCATTGACAGTTTGCAGAATTTCCTTTTGTCCCACATCCTAACCACTGTTGTCTGTTGTTTTCTTATGAATGCAATCTTGACTGAAGTAAAAATATGCTTTTTAATCTACATATTTTTTTCAGTTTCTTTTGCTGTTGATTTTAATTTTAGTTTTATTGTGGTTTGATAAAATATGTAAAGGTCATATTTTTTTTGTTTGCCAGGGCTGAGGTTTAAAACCTTGTTTCCTTTAGCTGTTTTACTCACAGCTGTTGCGTTACCACTCGAGCCACATTCTTAATTTTGTGTTATGTCATTGGACACAAAAGTCCCAACTGACTGTACAAGTCTCAACTCTAATCTAAGATCTCAGCCTCCTAAGTAACTAGGATTATAGGCATGGGCCATTTGTATCCAGCAGGAAGTTATTACTGTATTTTTTTTATTTGTGAAGACTAAGTTATTTTGTTTAATTTCAGGCCCTGTTTCTTGGACATAGGGTGAACCAATTCATCAGTGATACTCACTAGACATCATGTTGGAAATAAATTATACAACTTGGAGTGGGAGTATCAGGAGAGGAAAAATTGGGGGGAAATGAGAGAGGGGTAACACTATTGAAAAAGAAATATACTCATTATCTGAGTTGTGAAACTGTAATCCCTCTGTACATCATATTTACAATAAAATTTAAAAATAAAGATAAAAAGATAAAAAGCAATTTCTTTCCTTCATTTATTCTATCTGATATATTATTTTCACCAGTAAAGAAAAGCCAAGAAACATTTTTGATTATTTGGTTAAAACTCTCTTCAGTTAATTTATAGCCATGTTGTCATTTCACTTTCCACAAACACTCAAATACAGTTCAACCTATATCTTGGCTACTCTATAAAACTTACCTCATTTCAATAGTATGTTTCTCATTTCTAAATAATCTGATTTTATCAGAATCACTCTATTTTGAAATACTGGGGATAGAATCTAGGGTCTTATTCATGCTGGCTAGTACTTTGTAACATTCCTAGATTTACCAAAAATCTCTTGAAGTGAATGTGCACTTAAAAATTCTTCCAACAATGTATTCCATTAACAAGTTTCAAAGTCATTACCAATTTTTACGTACAAATGGTAGCAGCATTCCATTTGAAGTGCTTAAACCTGTATTAATCTGTGTCTCTGCTAACAGAATAGAATACCACAGACTTTGTAACTCACAAAACCTATACTTATTTGCTTACTCAACTGAATATTAGAAGTTCAAGATGAATATTTCTGCTGAGGTCTCTACCTAACAAAGTTTTTATCCAGGGTATTATTCTGTGTTCCTGTGAATAAAGAGAAATTCCAATTCTCTTAAAAGAACATCAATTATACTAGATTGGATCCCCACTCTCTTGATATTATTTGACATTAATAGACAGTAAATTTTCTTTCTTTTCCCTTCAGTCACATTTTTGGTTATTATTTTAACACATGAATCCTGAGATTACACAATTCATCCATAGCAATGTATATAAAAACTTCTTATTTCTATTAACATTATTCTTTGTGCAATATTAACTGTATTTGTAGTGTTCCTAAAGGGCAAGTTAACCTATTTTGAAAATATTGAAGTTTACGTTATAAAGAATCTTCATTAGAAAGTAACTATTAGGCTGTTTTTATTTATATACTTGGCATATCTTTTATGAATTGTTTTAATATGTTAATGCTATGTGTTTCATCATACAGACATACACATTTGTCCCTTATTTCTGACATACTTCTACACTAAGTACTTCAAATCACTTTCTTGGGGAGGTAGGTATAGAATGATAAAAGTGA